>NC_132801.1:2845833-3193750 GCF_048594095.1 Paramormyrops kingsleyae | reverse complement strand
GGTACAGTGGCAGATGCTCATAAGGCTGATGGCAGTAACTCGCATGGCTAATGAGTCTCAACGGTGTAGTGACAGTTTCTTGCATGGCTGATGGCAGTGACTCACATGGCTAATAAGTCCCTCTGATGTCATTAATCACATGGCTGATGGCAGTGACTCGCATGGCTAATGAGTCCCATCAGTGTTGTTACTCGCATGGCTGATGGCAGTGATTTGCATGGCTAATGAGTCTCCCAGCAGTATAGTGGCAGTTACTCGTATGGCTGATGCGTCATGGCAGTGTGGTGGCAGGGACTCACATGGCTAATGAATCCCAGCAATGTAGTGGCAGTGACTCACATGACTAATAAGTCCCAACGGTGTTGTTACTCACATGGCTGATAGCAGTGATTCCCATGGCTAAATCATCCCACCAGAGTAGTGGCAGTTCCTCGTATGGCTGATGGGTCATGGCAGAGTAGTAAAAGTGACTCACATGGTTGATGAATCCCAGCGGTGTGGTTGCAGTGACTCACATGGCTAACGAGTCCCAGCAGTGCAGTGGCAGTTACTTATATGAATTACAGTGGCACAGTGGCAGTGACTCGCATGGAGGTACAGTGTGGATCCCTGGTATAGGGCCAAAAGGAAATAGAATGTTGTGTAATGAATGTGCAGGAAATGATTAAATAAACAGTGTGTGCAAGTAAAATAAACGTTTGTATAGCCACATCAACAATATATCTACGTAAATTAATGGTGCGTGTAATCAAATCCAGATTAACTACATGCAAGTGAATGAATGTTGTAAGAGTGTGTGATGGTCATATTTTGATATAGATATTACTGTCACCCTGGTAACAGTCCCGTGACTCACAGGGACTTGCTGCTTATCACTTGGGCTTTTATTACCTTGGTTTCGGACCAAACAGGCTCTCTGCCCTGACATTAAATGCTGCCCCCTAATGCTGGAAGCGGTACTGCGTGCTCCTAATCCTCCTGGTTGCAGGGTGAAGCAGGGCTGGAGCTCATGCCTCCTCGCATATCCCCCTGATTCTGTACACCAGTGACACTGGCCTTCATTACCTGTGATACACAGGATGTAGAGGGTTCTTGTTTGGGGGAGGATGGTGTACAGACTGATGGAGGTCAGATGGCGTGGAAGGGGGTCCAGCTGCTGTGTCCTGTCTCTACAGCTGGGCTGGGGAGGGGGGATAACATGCGGTCCAGGTGTAGAAGCTTCCGGTTGCTAGCAGTGTGGAACTGATCTGGGCACTGGTCCCACTGTCTCCCACCAGGTACAAAGCACTTACCCAGGGAGGACAATTCCTGTTTCCTCTATTTCAACCCCACTCCCCCGCACTCTGGTCTTCAGTATGAAGGACCTCCATTACCCGCTGGTAATGGAGGGCAGTAGCTCGAAAGCGTGAACCCGATGAAGAACGGCGCCTGGACCTGTGAAGCGGTACTGCATCCGATGCTGTGACCCAGCAATGTGACCCCCCCCCCTTGCAGGGTAGTATAGTAGTATCGTTGTACATATGTGGACCATTCCGGTGGGGTGCCCGTAACACCCGTCTCATTGAATGAGTGTGCAGCTGCTGTGGAGTCTCCTTTCTCACTGCTGGGGAGGGAAGACTGCCCCGCTTTCAGATGCCCCTGCTGGAGCCTATCTTCTGGCTTTCCCCCCTCAAATTCCTGCATGTTCAACGCTGCGGTGTTCCTGCAGTCCTGAGCAAAACAAAGAGCAGGAATTCAGCTTTTTCCAACAACACGTGCATGGTCCCTCTCCCGCTGCTTCACTGCGGTCAGCACTGATTTCTCAGACTCCTACATAAACGAAGGGAGTATCTAAATGATTGGAACCAGGAACTGAGAGGGAGGTTTGCTGCTGAAGTCGTCCCAGGCTCTGCTCCTCAGAAATGAACTCTCTCCTGAAAGGGTTAACTGTGACCCATCATTCAGCTGGCAAAACATAGGGCCCTCCTTCCCCGGTCAGAGAACGGTTCCACATGAATTATTTATGCAGATAGGGACTAAGAGACATGGCCGTACCGAGCACGCCGGCTTGAGAAAATCCGTAAATTCATCTCAGTGTTTCCATGCCCCCTGCCCCAAAAGCCAACAGGAAACCACAGGAGTGGGCATCCCGCCAGCGCCGCCCCCAGCGTTCCGCCCCAGTCACCCCTCAGCCTGCCGGCTGTCCTGTCTCTGGCTCGGAGCTTTCCAGATGTGCAAGCCGGACGCACACAGCTGGGAGTGCCGGCCACACCTGGAGCCGTGGTGTGGGGGCTCCGTTTGTCGTCTGCCCCCCAACCTCCCCGGCAGGAAGACCAACTGGTGGGGGCCAAGGAAGAAGAGGCCTGGAAGGATGATGAACCACTGCGGTAGTAGGGGGTTAGGGTTAGGGTTAGGGTTAGGGTTAGGCTGTTAGTCATGACCCCGGCTTTCCGAAGGGTGGGTAGGACAGAAAGGAGAAAGAGAACAAGATTCTGAGGATGGATAAGATGAGTGGACTCCCAGCATGCCATGGGGAAAAGGCCCAGCTCCCAGTAAACAAACTGTAAGATAGACACAGTCCAAACCCTGCATCACCTCAAACCCCAAAAGAGGTGATTAAGCTTTAAAATGGGACTGATAAAAATAAAAGCCTATTAGCTGCTTCCAAAAGCCCATGAATGACTAGCTGGTGATAGCCCACTTGATAAATAAGATTAGCTTCCTAACGGTGCAGTCTTTAAGTTCATTACTAGGCAAGAGCAGGATTAAATTCTCTAAACTAGACGTTAAGTGCCCTAGCAGGTGGGTCAAATGGCCTCTCCTTTGTGATGGTTATTATGTTCAGCTCCTTGAACAGTTCAGTTCTCCCTCCAGTGGCAACCTGAACCTCTGAGGATTTGCACAGTCATCATCTACCCATATTGGCATTTGTGCGTAAAGTTGGTGGGTAGTGGTGGGGGTTATTTGGAGGTGGGGGAGGAGGGGACCCTGATGTCAAATTATCACGTGTGCCGTGTCCTGCCCAGTCTCCGCACATGGTTGTCACATACTAAGCAATGAACATCTTCAATGAGCAGCGGTAACAGCTAATTAAAATGACTCCATCACTGACCACATTTCTGCACGTGAGTGTAATCAAGCTCTGGTGACCTCCCCCCCCCGCCCCCCCCCCCACCTTAGAGAATCCTCCCCCAGCAGAAACTCCTATGTAACACCAGGAGGAAAAATTCGGACACACAGAGACGTGACTCTTCAACAACGCAGAGACTCGCCAGGAGAGAAAGTGCCTATCAAACAGTTCACAGCAGGAAGCTTGACTTACCAACGATACTACTAGCAAAGTCACAGGAGAGGCCCTGCTGCCCCCCCCCCCCCAACAGCAGACACACAGGGTTCTGCAAGCAGCACCTCACGCAGACCAATTTTAACACTCACCATTGGCTGTCAGTCAAAAGCCATACCAAAGCAGGCCACCTTTACGGTTACTCAGGGAAGCACGAGCCCCAACATTTCCCATGATGGGCCGCTGTGGATTACATAGGCATGTGCTCTGGGCGGTCTCGCTTCCATAATATACGGTCTTCCCGCACATACCTGCGGCCAATCCTGGAGCAACAAGGGACCAGCTGACACATATACTGGTTCCCAGGGTCGACAACTGGAGTACAACGCTTTTAGCCAATTCCTCGGCACCATCACTTGGCATCGGACACAGAACAGGGAGCACGGGAGGCGTGATTCATCGAGGGAGGTGTGAGGGAATGGGACCTGGGTTGGACAGAGCCGAGACGACGAGGTGAGTGATTGAAGGAGTTACGGGCAGGCAGCCCCCCTGTGCTTCTCACAAGCGGCGCTCCGCTCCCTCCCCTCCCTCCGCTCCCTCCGCTCCCTCCCCTCCCTCCGCTCCCTCCGCTCCCTCCCCTCCCTTCACCTCCCTCACTGACGCCCTGTTACTTGTCAGATGTAAAATGGATTCGACGCAAGAGAGCAGAGCTTTGAGGTCCATCCCTACCAGGAGCAGGAACGACACGGTCCACTAAGAATCAGGCCACATTCCTATGCCTTTTATTGTATTTGGTGGGGGGGGGGGTAAAGGCTTGGGCTCTCCCCAGGAAGAGAAGGTGGGAAAAGTCTTCCCACATCATTAGAGTGCGTCGACTCCCTGCTCCAACACCCCCCCCCCCAGCTGTTTAATCATAAAATTTCAGCTAGATACTTTTCAGACGACTTCATTTGCCACCAACCGCCCCCCCCCCCCCCCCCCCAAAAAAAAAAAAAATCCCTCCATCAAGTCATCCACCAACCCAAGCTTCCAGACTCTTCAAGAAGCATAGCTGGGAAAAGCTGAGGCAGAGAACCCCCCCCCCCCAGGTGCCATCCACAGAGGGATTAATGGGGTGTTGGAGCAGCTCGAGGCAAACAGGCCAGGTTTCCGAGCTCCGCACTGATCCATTCTTTCTGCCTACGCCCAGAAGTTTCCATATGATAACCGGGTACTGTCAGCACTGCGGGCAGCACTGGGGGGTGGGGGTGGGGTGAAGGTTGGCGGGGGAGGACTTAAACACTACAGCTATGATAACCGGGCACTGTCAGCACTGCGGGCAGCACTGGGGGGTGGGGGTGGGGTGAAGGTTGGCGGGGGAGGACTTAAACACTACAGCTATGATAACCGGGCACTGTCGGCACTGCGGGCAGCACTGGGGGGTGGGGGTGGGGTGAAGGTTGGCGGAGGAGGACTTAAACACTACAGCTATGATAACCGGGCACTGTCGGCACTGCGGGCAGCACTAGGGGGTGGGGGTGGGGTGAAGGTTGGCGGGGGAGGACTTAAACACTACAGCTTAGCTCTACGGGGGGGGTGAAGGTTGGGGGGGGGTAGCACCTAGACAGTACAGCTCAGCCCAACGGGGGTGACTCTCCCCCAAGCCTGTCAGACTTTAATTGGGGATTCTGGGGTGGGGGGGGATAGGGAGAGGAGCGAGGAGAGAGCAAGCCTTTGTGAAAGAGATTAAGTGATCAGAAGGCTCTATTAGGGCCTGAAATCCATCCTTTAATTCCGTTACTTAGAAACCTCCTATATCGCGGGTGAATTCAGCCCTCTGAAAATGCCTGCTGGGTTTTCCAGGACAGACACAGTGCCCCCTGCTCACCATGTATGGTAATGCAGCATACACCTCCTAACCTTCACATTCACCCAGCCCAGTGCCAGTGACAGATACCCTGAGGAAAGAAAGACTGCAAAAATTCCACATTTTCAAAGTCTAAGCCTCTTCCCCCTATCAGTGGGGCCACGGCCAGAGCAGAACCAGGAGCTTCCCCACATGACTGGTCATCTGGGACTGGCGGTAGCTGCCTGGTCAGGTCCGTCATGTGACCTGAACTTTCCTATGGATATGAGAGCACTGTCACTGTTTTCGAGGGGGGGCGAGTACCACAAGGAGCAGGATGTGTTACCACAGCCGAGAAGTAAACATTTGTCTCAAAGTCTGTCAGCCACTGAACTCAGACTGTGGGATTAACTCCTAATCGGATTACCTTAAATTGCCTGCATCGCCCCTCTTTCATCCCTCTTTCATTACTCTTCCCTTCACTTCCTGGAGTGCTGTTTTCTTTCCCGCTCGTTATCAGCCGCACAGAGCTGTTTGGACGCAGGGATGAGCGGAAGGTCCTTTTAAGTCTGCGCTCTGGCATGGAGGGGGCTTGCTGTGCCAACAGCGAAATCACAGCTCGTTTGTCTTTATTCTTCTGGAAAAGTCCATGGAGGGACTATAAAGAAAATTCTGCAGGCTCGCCAGCTCCTGTTTTATCTCTGCTACAGATGGATGTGGAAAGTTCTGATTCTACTTTTGAATGTCAAGAAGAAAACAAAAGGTCTCGTGTCATCCTCCGCTGACTTTCCAGGTGCGTTGTCACTCTGCGCAGTCTGCCTCCATATCATGGGCCATGTCTGTCCACCCAGAGACCCCCAGCCACACTGTGACGGCTGCCAGTCTGGCCACAAAGCTCACAGACATTAAAAATTATTTTTTTGAATGTGTAGTAGGGCTGAGTGGTTGTGGATGGGGTTAAATTACTCCAAAAAGGTCCCAGTGGAGTAATTGCAAAACCATAAGTCTAAAGACAGGCCATTTTAAGAACTGTGTGAAGGAAAGGATTACAAACAACTCCATTTGCGGAAGGCGTGAGGTAATATTCTTTGAAAGGCCTGTGTTTGACTCCTACTCCAGAACGTAACAAATCACAGTGAGCTCCATGACCTGTGATGTATGCTGGGCTATACCTGCAGATCCCCTGTGGTGCACAGAGGGCACTATCTGCAGATCCCCTGTGGCGCGCAGGGCAATACCTGTAGATCCCCTGTGGCATGCAGGGCAATACCTGTAGATCCCCTATGGTGCGCACAGGGCACTACCTGCAGATCCACTGTGGCGCACAGGGCAATACCTGTAGATCCCTTGTGGCGCGCACAGGGCACTACCTGCAGATCTACTGTGGCGCATGCAGAGCACTACCTGCAGATTCCCTGTGGAGCGCAGGGCAATACCTGAAGATCTCCTGTGGCACACGCAGGGCACTACCTGCAGATCCCCTGTGGCACACACGGGGCAATACCTGCAGATCCCTTGTGGCTCGCAGGGCAACACCTGCAGATCCCCTGTGGTGCGCAGAGCATTATCTGCAGATCCCCTGTGGTGCATAGAGGGCACTATCTACAGATCCACTGTGGCGCGCAGGGCAATACCTGTAGATACCCTGTGGTGCGCAGAGCATTACCTGTAGATCCCCTGTGGCACGCAGGGCAATACCTGTAGATCCCCTATGGTGCGCACAGGGCACTACCTGCAGATCCACTGTAGCGCACAGGGCAATACCTGTAGATCCCTTGTGGCGCGCACAGGGCACTACCTGCAGATCCACTGTGGCGCGCAGGGCAATACCTGTAGATCCCCTGCAGCACACGCAGGGCACTACCTGCAGATCCCCTGTGGCACATGCAGAGCACTACCTGCAGATCCCCTGTGGCGCATGCAGAGCACTACCTGCAGATTCCCTGTGGAGCGCAGGGCAATACCTGCAGATCCCCTGTGGCACACACGGGGCAATACCTGCAGATCCCCTGTGACTCGCAGGGCAACACCTGCAGATCCCCTGTGGTGCGCAGAGCATTATCTGCAGATCCCCTGTGGTGCATAGAGGGCACTATCTACAGATCCACTGTGGCGCTCAGGGCAATACCTGTAGATACCCTGTGGTGCGCAGAGCATTACCTGTAGATCCCCTGTGATGCGTGCAGGGCAATACCTGCAGATCCCCTGTGGTGCACACAGAGCAGTACCTGCAGATCCCCTGTGGTGCACACAGAGCAGTACCTGCAGATGCCCAAAACCATCGGAACTAGTAGCAGCTTGGAAAGGACCCCAAGCATCTGTGAAACTGCCATAATGTGTGTGACTTGGGTCCCAGCACCAAATGTGGGGTGACACTCACCTCCTAATCCCTGTCAGACTTGCTCCTCTCACCTGGAACTCCAGGGGGTGCCTCCAATTTGCACTCCTGCACACCCCCACACCTGTTCTACTGAGTTTGGGTTCAGCTCAGCGTCCTACATGCTTACTGTAAAGGGCACTTTCCTTTCTGATTCGAGCAGAAGGTTCTGGAACCACAGCGGGACCCAGGCAGGGGTTATTATGACTGGGGGATGAGATCACTCCCAAAGACTGCCCTAAAAGAGTGAGTAGAGTGTGAGTTCATGGGGTGCGGCAGACCTGACATATCCTGCTTAGTGAGGTAAAAAAAAACGCAAGACAAACAAAGAGCTGACGGCGTGTTGGGGAATGGCGACCATCCGCAGCAGCCAGCAGGGGCCTCTGCGCTCATAATGTTTTCATCATGCTGTTTTTTTTAAATGAAGACCTTTGAGAAGAAAGGAGATGGGAAGAAAGGATATAAATCAAGGCTGCCATCATCCTGCCGGCAGCTCTCCCACAATCCCCTGGGCTGTCGTCGTTTCTGATTGGTCCATGTGGGTTAGAGTTAGGGTTAATTCATATTAGTCTGTGCTTACCGGGGCCGTGATGAGTGTGTTTCATTGCAGGTTCCCATGTCTGATACTCATTCCTGGCTGTAAACCATAGGCCAGCTTCAGCAAATCGACAGTTCAAATACTGAGAGTGAAATTGTCCATGATTTGCACTTCAGCAGTAACTGAGTTAGTACTTAGTATTTGTGCCCCATCCAGTGTTACCCAAACATTTTATCAATGTCACTATCTTCCCGGAGCCATCAGTTTCTTAGACCTTCTAGAACACCTGCCAGACTCAGCTGCTGTTGACTCGTCCATTCCTTTTACATCGATTAATTGTGTATCATTTAATTTCCACATTTTGGCACTGGAAGCCTTGGAGATACATCCTTGGGACCTTTAAACACATGAGAACTAGATTTGGAGCCAGACTTGAGGGTAAAACCAGCAATGCCCCTCGAGCAGCAGGAATTAAGGCTCTACTAAGGGGATTCAATCCCACAACTTACTGCATATTGATTCCTAACCTGCTGAGCTACACATCCCTGATTTCCCTTTGTCCTCCTGTTCTGTAGTACGACACTGTGAGCAAGAGCCCCCAAAAGAACAGAATCTGTTTCCTGGCTGATTAATATGTCTTCAGTCACTCACAAGCCCCCCCCCCCCCCCCCCTTCAAGAAAGGCCAGTCTGTACCAGTGCAGACCTTTCCAGCAAAACAGACATCTTGTGTGTTTCCGCTAAAACCAAACCCCCCCCCGCCTGTGTGTTGTCTGACCGCCCCCCCCTCCCCCAACGCTTCCAAGACCTGTGTTGGTTTGCGTTCACAGCTGCAATTATGGTTCCTTCCAGAGACTCCAGGGTTGAGTGTGAAAAAGCTTCGCTTTCATCTGGATCTTCGAAAACAAAAAAAGAGGGAAAAGCGGAAATGTGAGACGCAGTTATCTCCAGTTAAAACCAGTGGCGAGGCCTGTACTTCACTGGGATATTCAGTGGGATGCAAAGAGCCACACGGGGCCGATCCGCGCAGTGTGTGTGCGTGTGTGCGTGTGAGCGGGTTTACCTATCCTTATGGGGACACAATGTCCCCATAACGTGATAAATATCTGGTTTTTTTCCCTTACGGTGACTGCTATGAAAAAACTGAAAATGCAAAAAATTTTGTTAGGTTACTTATGGTTATGGTTAGGGCTGGGTAGGGGTTAAGGTTGTCATAGTTAGCGTTAGCATTTTTCCCATTGAAATGAATGAGCCCCATAAGGATATGTTTACCCTACATGTGCGTGCGTGTGTGTGTGTGTGTGTGTGTGTGTATTTGTGTGCATTTCCACCAGAACACAGTCACGGGGGGGCAGATTTTAGCGTGTTCACAATGGCAGTGAAATGCAGGTTTAAAAAGATGAAAAAAAACTGTTTTTTTGTTAATGATCTGAAGCTGACTCACAGACATGAAGATGCAGTAGCTACCCCTCCTCTGCAATGGGGGGCGGGGGGTGATTTCATGGACTTGGGGATGATAAGAAGCAAAAATCAGTGTGTGAAGCACCACCTCCCCCCCCCCACAAGCACAGATGGACGGCTGACCAGCAGCGGTCACTATCGCAATAACAGCTGCTCTGGTCTAACCTTGCCGCCCCCCCCCGTTTCTCTCAAGGGTACAACAACAAATTCCTCATGGGATTCAAACTTCCAAACTTCAGGATACACACTCTGGTAGTTCGCTGTGACCTGGTTGGTGGCTCCACTCTTGGACCTTCCTGCCGCTGCTCCAGCTCGCCAGCAGGTTGCCGTGAGCAGTTCTGCTCAGTGGCCATTGATGAATGCTCACTGACAGCTGGCACATGGATCAGAAGCCAGCCAGAAACCACTTGGCTATGCACCAGGGGGTGATGAGGCACCGCAGGACCAGGGCACAACTTCTGCCAAGCCGCCATGAAGGACTGTCTGTGCCGGGTCATAAGGACCCGGCGCCCATTCAGGACTCAGCGGGCAGCAAACATCAGCAGATATCCAGCCACCATTTTTCTCGGTCACCTGCTGTGGAGTCTCAAGCATCAGTGTGTGTTTTACACCTCTCAAATGGTTAAACACTCAGGGAACCGCTGTTGTACCCCCACACAGATACCTTTCTTACACACACACACTTCCCAGAGACTGCAGGGCTGGGCAGTAATTAAACATCACCGCTCTCTCCTTTTTTAGGATCAAAACAAACACCCAAGTGCAGGTCCTCTGGATGAGAACCCTCAGGTACTGGATTCTCCTTATATGGTCATGACCTGCCAGTCAAGGTGCATTCTGGGAAGGGAGTTTTCATCAGCTCAAGTCAGATCCAGTCTCCTGTAAGTAAACGAGTGACACGGCAGATGTTTGAAATATTATCGCTCCGTCTGTGTGCATCAGGACGTTTGCTTGTCGTTCCGTTCATCTCTTATTGGTTTCATTTTCTGAGCTCATAAAAAGAGACCTTTCAAAATCAGTTGTGAGGGGGTTGGGGGGTGGACAGGGCAAATACAACACAGGACAGAGAGAGCCGAGCGAGCGAGACGGAGGCCAGCACGCCTTTAGGATGGGGCCGGAAGAGGGGGAATCAATGCCGCTGCTACTCACATCTTGGAAAAGAAGAAACGCCTCCCTGAAATGTCCCTTGTCAGCTGCCGCTTGGAGATAACTGAGTGATACTTCACAGCCAGTCGCTAATCATATTGGCGCTTATTAAGTATGACTGCTCCCTGCTCTCTGCAGCATGAGGTTCAAAGCCATGCCTTCTTATTTCGCAGCGAAATCGTCTTAACTGGGCCACTTTCCCCAGAGCCCCCCCCCCCCGCACGCACACATGCGAAAACAGGCACATATGCCAACAGTGGGATGAGAGCGGCTGTTCTTTTGCGGTAATCAGCACGGGATCTTTCCTTAAACGACACGTGTGAGCTTTCTTCCTTTGATATGGGCTTTCTGTGTGCCTCGGACGCCCCACGGACTCCTGGAACATTCCGGGCGCTCCGATGTAACGCACAGGCTCCTCCCCCACACCCTTGTAGTCTAAGGTCAACAGCATGTTCTGTTACCAGCTCATCAGTTCCTCTGCGTATGAGGGATCATAAGGGCGAGGTCGGGTACCACCCAATCCTCTCCCTTTTAATGTCTGGGAGGGGGGACTGTAGCTCAGAGTTATTTGTCTTCCTTGGCTTGTGTGATGCTTCACTGAGGATCAGAGTTGAGGGTCCCCCCCTCCCCCCCCCCACCCCCGTTACATTAACGTCCTCAAAAGAATGGAGGCCCCGATTTCGGGGTGCCGCTGCCCTCGAACCAGAGCAAACACCATGTTAGCGTGACTCTCCGCATCGATCTCCGTCTTCCCAAATTTAGCCCACCAGGGCACGGGTGAGCGGTCCTGTCTCTGGGGCTGGTCCAGCATTCTTTCTGTGCAGATTCTCTGAAAAAGAGGGAATACACCTCCCTCCCGATCGACACACACCCAGAGAGCTGCACCATCCAGCAGAGATGTTACTGGCTTGTGATTGGCTAGGCCCTTAACCCATGGATCCTCCAGGGCTTGTGATTGGCTAGGTCCTTATCCCATGGATCCTCCGGGGCTTGTGATTGGCTAGGCCCTTATTGCAGGGATCCTCCAAGGCTCATGACTGGCTAGGCTGCTAGGTCAGATATAGTTCTGTTTGACCCCTGATATGCTCACATCTTCTAATGATAAAAGACCCCAAATTCTATTCCTGCTTTCCTGTGTTCCTGAATGGTTTCCGTGAGGCACGTGCAGAGAGGGGCATGGCTGGGGTGCCGGAGCACCTGCCGGGGCGGGAGCTTCCCTGGGGGCTCCAGGCTGACATGGGTAGGGGACCCCCTAAGTGGGGCATTTGAGCTATTTTTTTGGAGCTGAAACAGAAACAAGAGGGAATTAAAAATGATGGAACATCAATATTATGCTAATCAAAGCGCGGGGAGTTTGTGGTGAAACTTACCAACCAAGATGGGGGGCGTGAGTGTTGTCAGAAAAATTCACCAGTCTGGGTGGGGGGTGGGTATTGGTTTAATCGCCCCCTATTTCCCTGCAGCCCTAGGCTGTAGACTAGGATACCCTGTGCCTTACTCCGCCCTGAGGCTAAGGTTAGTCTTGTACCTTTGCGCCGTTTTCTGCCCCCCTTATAACGGTCAATTACAGCCAGACATCCTAACCCTACCCCCAGAATCCGGTGTGAAGGACAGTCGGCAGCCTGACGTCTCAAACTAGGAACAGTCCATTACAGCCAGGACGGGGGGCAGCTTTGCCTAATCCTAACCCTACCACCAGAATCCAGTGTGAAGGACAGCTGGCAGCCTGATGTCTCAAACTAGGAACAGTCCATTACAGCCAGGATGGGGGGCAGCTTTGTCTAATCCTAACCCTACCGCCAGAATCCAGTGTGAAGAGAAAGCTAGGCAGCTTTCTTGATATACTGGATATTCTGACTTCATGGGGCCCCCAGTTTTCGGGGGCACGGGCAGCTGCCTCCACTTGCCTTATGGTAAGTCCACCCCTGGTACCGGGCACTTTTTCTGAACGATTCAAAGTCCCCTTTTTCGATGTTTTAAGTGGCCCCTTTCGATAACTGACGATCACGCAAAATCTATCGCAGGGACACCCCCAGATCATGAAAATACACAGAGAGGGGGGGCAATACTGGGGGAGAATGGGGGGAGCAATGCTGGGTGACACTGAAGGGGGGTTCAGTGCTGGGGGACACTGGGGGGGCAATACCAGGGGAGATGGAGGGGGGGCAATACTGGGGGACACTGGAGCAAGGGGGGGGCAGTGTTGGGGGACACTTGGGGGGGGGGAATGTCGAAAGAGACTAGGGGGAGAGACTGAGGGGATAATTCCGGGGAACACTGGAAGGGGGCAATACTTGGGGATACTGGAGGGGGCAATTGTTATAAGAAATTAATGGTGCCGTGACTCTTTTTTTCCTGCATTTGAGGTTTCTTAGGCTTAACAGAGCCCAGCAAACTGAGAGACTGGGGAACACAGCAATGTTCATCAAAAAAGTGTAAGACTTGGGCTGGAGAGCAAGCCGGTGGATTAGCATAGCGGCTAACCCCCGGAATGCGAAAGCGGAATTACAAAGCCGTCAGGAGGATGACGGAGGAGCCTGCGGAGGCGGGCGCTCCCGCCGTTCCAGGACCGTAGCAGGTGGCACAGCAGTTCACGGGCTGGATTTGTCTCCAGACGTCTGTGGGATGCAGAGAGATGTGAGAACTGAAGAACGCGTACAGTTTGGGATTAAAGCAGCAGTGAAATCTGTTTTTCAAGCCCTGGATTTAATTTTCCGCCCTGAAAAGTGTCTGTGTTTAGTTTAGTTTGACGTTTTCTCCCTGCCGCCCCCCTCCCCGCTCCATCCAGAGCCCGCAGCTTTCCTTGTATGAAGGGGACGTGTCCATATGCGGAGGCTGATGCAGCCATTGCCACATGCCCTATAACATAGCGTGGTAACGAGCTTTTAACAACATATAAATAAGGGGGGCAATTATGCATCAGTCGGGGGGGGGGGCGCACATATCCTGCCACTTCTGGCCTGGATCGAGCGCGGAGGCTCTCCCTCCTAACATGCCCACCTATAAATAAACAGAAATGAAATGTCTGTATCTAATAAATGTAAACAAGGAAACGAACCTGCACCAATATTTTTCAGTCCTCGCACCTGTTATCCAGAAACAGACCTTTTCCAAGCCTTCTCGCTATCTATCCTAAGCATGGTCATTTGATAGACAGATGGATGGATGGATGGATGGATGGATGGATAGATCGATAGATAGATAGAGGAGGGTTTCTCTTAGAAGGCATCTTCTTAGAAGCGCTGCGATCACACGTACAGGGACGAGGTCATCACTCTCTGCCGGATCCTTCTGGAAGCGCCGGCCGATGACAGTCAGATGAAGATGCATGAGGTGGCTCCGACTCGGGTTACAGCCGAGGCTGGACGCACATCTGAGGCACTGCCGGCCAGCCGCCAGGCACAGCCCGCTTCCACGCCGCTGCCTTTCAAGAAACCGGCTTTGCTAACGAGAGACTCATAAAAGCCAGCTGTCGGCCCTCATAAATTTGCATCCTGTACAATCAAGTGAAATGGATACCTAGCAGAAAGCACTTAAACTGGCGCTGGAGACCATAAAGCCAAGGTCCGCTCCATACACCTGATGCACGGTGATTTGCCTAAAAGAGGCCCACATCTGCAGAGACCTATACCTATCCAGGGTATTTTCGTTAGATATGTGCTGGCTTCCATGCCAACAGCGGTTCTCTGGAATCTGACCGTCCAACCCGTGGACGCACCTTCAGCCAGACTGTGTCTCCTGCCCTGAGAACATGAGGTATGTCCACACGCAGCAGCCGTGTTATTATCGAAATAACCACATAAGCCGGTGCTGTCCAGCATTATCTGACCAATCAAAAACAGCTTCCTCAGCAATCTCGACCAATCTTGAGCTTGACAATTAACTGACAGCATCCTAACCAATCATAAGAAGTGTCCTGACCAATCACAGTGCCCTAACCATACACAGACAATGTCCTGACCAATCGTAGAAGCCATCTTTGACATTTACACTCTCCCACGTTGGTGGCTCCAGTTTCCATGGCGAACATCCATCATAGTCCTCTTTCCTTCCAGTGAGAGAGTGGGGGGCTCCCTGGCAAACCCCCACTGACCCCATCTGATTCTGATCAGGGTGACATGAGCGGCGCTAAACCTGCACACACATGTCCGAGGTTCGCGTCTTGCGTGATTTGTGCTTCTCATTAAATTACTACTGTGAGGACTGTCAGGGCGGAATACACACACGCTCCCGGTGTAATACTCAGCTTACCGCTCTCATTTTCTCTAACAAGTTTGGACTCGGAGTTCATGGCGGTCGTTCTTGGGGCACGGAGGCCGGCGTGCAGTGCTACACGGTGCAGTGCACTGCGAGCCCACTGTGACATCACCAGATAGTCAGTCTCTGACATCTCAGATGTCGCTACGGAGACCAGGCGGCCCCCACTCCCCCCGGCAGATGTTTGACCCACCTGATAACACCATCACACTGCGCTTTACCCGATCAGGGAGCGCATGCTGCTTGATCTCTGCTAGATCTGCGCCTTACAGGTGGATTACCCCTGCATGCGGAGTTAGAGGCCGTGCGTATGTGTCAGTACTTTTTGTATTTTGTTAAGCACATTTGTAGGTTGTTTATAAATCATGTACATGCTGTAAATATCACTCACCTTCCAGCACTGTAACTAAACACACTATTCCTATCTGACTAAATATTACAGCAACTATTTTGTATCCCTAAGTCACGAGGGCTGTAACAGTGACAATCATGCTTGAATTTTTTAAAGCACCTTGGGGCGACTCAGTTGTGAAAGGCACTATATAAAAATTAATTGAATTGAGTTTTCATACAGTTGTGAGTTTTGCAGAATTCTTACTTTGTGTTCTGAGAGATTCGGTCTCACGCCCCGGGAGCTGGTACAGTTGTACCGCTGACGTTTCCCAGTGGAGTCGGGACACAGCCGTCACCTCACTGCAGCACACTGGCTGCATAGTCACCCAACCCACATTTGCAATTAAATAAATGTGACATAAAACTTCAAACACAGTCCACCTTGCGCCCAGCCACCATTACATTTTATAGTGGCAGTATTTTCTATTTCTGGTTTCATCCAAAACAAATATATTTCACTGATGTTCATTTACACATTTGGATGTTTCCACTTGGGTTAAGTGCCTTGGATGAGGGTAAAACTCCAGGGAGCCCCTGCATGAGGTCACCTGTTTGAATGACATCATCTCCGGTGGTCCCCAGCCTCGGCACACAGCCCTGTGCTCTTCGGCGTGAAGCAGCCATTGTTCCCCGGCCAGTGGGGGTCTCCCTTCCCTCCTTCCTGCGGCTCAGCTGTTATAACACTGCTGCCATGCCTGTAATTGCTTCAGCATGGTTTTCGACCGGCTTGGGCGTCCGGGCGCCATGCTGAACGACTTTGCACTTCTCCTCCTCTTTGCACCTCTTTCTTTCGCTCTGTTGCTTTTTGCCTCTTTCTGGTACCTTTCCTGCTATTGGCTTTTCTGCACCTCGCTTTCCTTTGTCTTTCCTCTTCTCTCTTTCTTTTGGTTCCCCTCTCTATCTCCTTTTCCCTGCTCCCATCTGCTCCTTTCGTCCTCTCTCTGCTCCTCTCTCCCCTTCTCTCTTCCTCTCTCTGTTCCTCTCTCCCCTTCTCTCTTCCTCTTTCCCCTTCTTTCTTCTTCTATCTATTCCCCTCTCCTCCTCTCTGTCTCTCTTTATTCTGCTCACTTCCTTTTTCCTGCTTTCTGTTCTGTTTTGCTGTTCTCCAGTCCTCTGTCTCTGTTCCACCCTGTTATTTTCCGCTACCCTCTCCTCTTCTCCTGTTCTTTACTGTTCCTCTCCCCTCCCCTCTGTTCCAGTGTGTTCCCTTCTGTTCCTCTTTGTTCTTCTGCATTGCTCTCTCCTCTTTTCTGTTCCTCTCATTCTCTTTGTTTTGCTGTTCTGTCCTTTGTTCTGTTCCTCTCTGATGTTTTATGTTCCTCTCTCCTACTCTCTGTTCTTTGTTCCTGTGTTCCTCTCTGTTCTTCTCAGTTCTGCTCTCAGTGGTACTCCCAACACAGTCCACCCCACTCCATACTACCTAATTTTATAGAGCTTTTTCTGTCCACCTGAAGCTCTATGTGCACTTTTATCAAATTTTTTATTCGCAGTTTTAAATCCTTTGTGAAGTTGGAGCTGTGTGCAGCTGGTTTTTTTTACGGCTGAGGTCACACTCAGACCTTGTCTGGAAAGTTCTACTACTTTACCTGCCGCACACCCAGAGAGCGTCACCCCGCCAACGCACTGCTCCGCGTGACTTGCTGGACGAGGGCGACACACGCAGGCCTGTGAAGTGGAGCGGAGTCGTGCTGCGCTCCACGACTCGTTTTATTCTGCTGTGTAGATCTTGCTCGTTATTCTTTACAGCCTCTCTGAGGGCCCGCGGGGCCCCGGTCGAGCTCCATGTTTGGCCGCCGATGAGAACGGCTGAAGTAATACCCCGCTGCGCCCCGTCTGGGAACGGCTAGAAAGGCAGGGGCCGTAATCTCCAACCGGGGGCCCGTAATCTCCCACCAGGGGCCCGTAAGCAGGAATGGCCCCCGCAGGCTTGGGAGTCACATGCTGCCACGTCCGGGGGCCCTCCAGAGAGCAGGAGTGCCCAAAACCTGCCCCCCACCCCGCCCCCGTGTCTTTGTTTTCTTCTTTTCATGGGAGGGAAAATGTGGCCCCACTTTGTTCTACCCCCCCTCGATTATTGGGTTATGCTCACAGTCACTGGAGCCAGCAGTGAAGGGGACATTTCCAGCTGAGGGCTCCATTGGGGGGGGGTGACGGGGGAGGGTCTGGGTTGAAGCACACAGAACCTCAACCGGAACAAACGGCAAATGTCAGCCCTACAAGGGCAACTGATCAGAGATTACAAAAACATAAAGGGAAAGTAAGTTTAAATCCATTCTAGATCAGAACAAAGGCAGCCTCAAATAAAACTCCCTGTCGGGTGGGAGAGGGCAAATCCTTACATTACCTCAGGTCAGACTGGCAGTGGGCGAAAATGTCACCTCTGAGATAATGTCAAAAAAGCATCTTCTTCTGTAAAGCAGGTTCCTCAGACTTAAACCTCGAACCCCCAGGCTGCCACAGAAATCTGCATCATTAACATTAGATTCCTTAGATTCCTGAAAAGACCCATTCAAGATTTTGAGTTTTGGTCAGGATCAGTCAGTCTTTGGTTAAGTATTCGAGTCAACCCAGAAGAAGCTGTACCCACAGAGAGCTCTTACACCTCAGTTATGGGCTGTTATACCCCTGTATATAAGGGAAAGAGCTTTAATGGGGAGGGGGGCAGTCCTTTTCAGGGTGAAATCACACAGGGTAATCCAGGAAAGGGTGCGTCACAGAACCATGACTTCGTGCTACTTCTGTTCACTGGTGTTTCTGTGCACTAGTGCATGTCATATGACCTGTCATGTGACCTGTCATGTGACCTGTCATGTGGAGTGCATGGGATGCACTGTCGTATTTCGTTGTTTGTTGTTCTCAGCAATTATGTTATTTATGGTTGTGGTTGCTAATTCTAATGATTTTCTGGACTCTCCAATTAACAAGCGTGTCCCTTTCTGATCACTCCTACCACCTGGTATGTGAGGGCAGTAAGTTTGGTGCTTTAGCCCAAAGTCTGCTAGAAACTGTGAAGTAACAGAGAAAATGCCATCAAATTACCAAAAAATTGGCAAGGCACGCCGGATGTTCCGTATGAAAAGCCAACTGTATGTTTACTGGCTGGTAGACGGGGTGCGATTAAACGTTCATCAGCGCCACCTGCTGGTAAGAAAGGAAAGACATGATGCAAAACACATGGACATTTCAAGCCATCCTTGTAACGCAGATCATTTGTCACCGGTCTGACCTTAGAGATGAGGGCCGTATCGGATTCCCACGTTCCACGCTGAAGGGGACTGGTTCCCTTCAGACTTGTGCGTGCGGTAAACAGCCCGGCCTGGTGCCTTTGGAAAGTCAAGGACTTTGCTGATGGACTTGACACTTTCCCTTCAGTCGACGACACAGAGGAGCTTAAAGAACAGCTCCCCCAGCAGGCCCCGGGTTGATAAAGCAGCTGGTAAACATTAAGCCGAACTCCTCACACTTCATTCGTCTGCTGTGTCGTTCACCCGGCAGCCGTGGGACCCAGACGCCCGGCAATGCTCACATGCAAACGACACCTCACAAGCACTACAGAGTCACGAAAATCGAAAAGGGTCCCAAATGGAAAATCCCCTGAACACTGGGCCTGAGCAAAGTGAGGTGTGAGTGTTAAGGAGTGAGGTCACTGAATCTAGCAGGTGTTCCTTTTTGGAGGTGGGGGGGGCTGGCTCATCCTCCTGTCCCGCTCAGAACCGCTGACAGGTCGGGGGCAGCTGGTGTGGGACGTTTCTCTGAGAGGAGTCCCTCAGGGTGCCATAACTGTCCGTGTGGAGGGACCACAGCAAAGCCAGCTGACCGTCTCGGAGCGGCCATGACATCAGCTCACCATGGCTGGCACCTAGGAAGTGTAGGGCTCCCTGTGGGGCAGCGGGGGGGGGGGTTACTATGGTCACAGGCAGGTCTGTGGACAGGTGTCACTCTAGTCATGAAGGAATGTCACAGAAAACTTGGGGGGGGGCATCTGGTACAGCAGCTTAGCAGCCCCCCCCCCCCCCCCACTCTGATCGGGTATAAAAGGCAGCTGCATGTTTTTACAGCTTGTGTTCATCAGACCTACAAAATAACGTCTGTTGGAGAAGCAGAACTGAAAAACTCACCCATTCATCACCAGAGAACTGGGACAGTGGTCACACCCCCGAATCTGCGGGGGTGGGGGGCCATGCCTGGGACGAGCAGTGAGAGTGGCTAATTTTCAGATCCCCCCAATCTTCAGTGTATGGCTCAAAGCCCCCCTCCCCCCATTATTCTGACTGTCTTCTAGTTGACAATTTCTTTCCACATCCTATCGCCTACGCAGAAAACCCATGCAGGCCTGGACCATCTCATGCCAGGTGGGGCCAACGCAACCAACCAGAGGTGCGTTTCCCAAAACCATAGTTGCTAACTTGCGTGGTTCAAACTATGTAAGTACGACGCAGGTGTTTTGCCCAAACAATAGTTCGGACTACGGACGTAACAATACTGTGGACTTGCGTAGTACGATGCATCGTTAAACGACGCAGGTGTTTCCCAAAACCATAGTTCGAACGCACGTTCACAAACATTGTCGTTAAGTTGCGTAGTTCCGGGTAAATTCGTCAGCGATGGTGGAAAATGCAGTCTACTTCACAAATAATGTGAAGTGGCCTGAAAATGTAGTTTGAAACGTAATTGTAGTGTGGGTCTCTGGTCATAATTAAGTACGGTATGGCTTTCTGGATAAGATTGCCCACCCCTGTAGTAGCATATGCAGTTAGTGTGTATTGCTTGGTAAAGGATATTGTGTACCCAGTGGTCATTGTGCCATATGGTACACTTCGCCACATATAGTAAAAAAAAATTGAGAAATAATAATAAAAGAACATTTCTAAAATAAAAAGATAAGAATAAAACCCAATAATAATAATAATAAATCATTATCCCTTGTATGTGTACATGTGTGTATTTGTAGCCCTATGCAGACCATTGGGTGTTGTGCAGTTTCTTCATTACACAAATAACTTAAGAGGGACAACAGTTGCCTTAGAAAAGAGTACAGCATTTTGATGAAGTACTCCTTATTCACTGACAGCTGTCATTGCCATAATGGAAGAGCAGAATGACACTACAGCAGTCAGATACGAATCCATGCCTTTGTATTCAGGAAATGACGTCTGTAATGTTTGGATATTACACACACCTGTCTGTTCCAGTCAGCCACTAACATTCTGTAAGCGGCAACGTCGGACCAGGAATTTGTAAGTGTTCGTAGTGTGACTGAAACACAATGAACTGCAATCCAGCGTAATTGCAGATGGAACGTCTTTCACAAAATGCAGTGTCATAGCTAAAAGTTCTGTTTACCAGTCCAAGAAGCGTCTCAAGCAGCGTGACATGCTAGGGGGCGGCGTGACATGCTAGGGGGCGGCGTGACATGCTAAGGGGCGGCGTGACATGCTAGGGGGCGGCGTGGCGCGCTAGGGGGCGGCGTGACGCGCTAGGGGGCGGCGTGACATGCTAGGGGGCGGCGTGACGCGCTAGGGGGCGGCGTGGCGCGCTAGGGGGCGGCGTGACATGCTAGGGGGCGGCGTGGCGCGCTAGGGGGCGGCGTGACGTGCTAGGGGGCGGCGTGGCGCGCTAGAGGGCGGCGTGGCGCGCTAGGGGGCGGCGTGGCGCGCTAGGGGGCGGCGTGACATGCTAGGGGGCGGCGTGACGCGCTAGGGGGCGGCGTGACATGCTAGGGGGCGGCGTGACGCGCTAGGGGGCGGCGTGGCGCGCTAGGGGGCGGCGTGGCGCGTGGGGATGCAGAGTGACCTCCAGGTGCCTGCAAAGCTGTGTGGCTGCTCCCCATCCCAGTCACGCCCGGTGGGGCGGAAGCACTTGTTGCTGATGGATCCAGGTGCTTAATGGCTTGTTAAACTGGGATTTAAGCACTTTATTGCCACACTGATAAAGCTGCCCATTAGCCACCTTTGCCTGTCGATATCAGGGTCCTCCTCTGCTCTCACTTGGCTGAAATCAGGGAAGAGAGTGTGAGAGGGAGGCCTAGATGGGGGGTGATGTCACTGAAACACTTATGGTGCGTTCGTTTTTCTCTCGGAACTCGGAAATTCCGAGTTGAGTGACATCACGTCCGACAATCTCCCGTTCGAGCTACCCACATCTTGGAACAAACATGGCTGCCTCCATGAACACGTTGCTGTGTGTTGTTGCTTTATATTTTAGCAGATTTGGAGTTTTCCAAATGAAGAAAATGGAGAAATTTAGATTTTTCCGAGAGACAAACAAGAAACACGAACTAGTCAAACCACATTAAAAGCTTTATAAAATATTTTAGTACATTCATAGCGATATTCTTTTTTCGAACAGTAAATAAACTACAAACAAACCAAGTCGCCATGTTGAAATTACGTCACAAGGGCAACTCGGGCAACAAAATCTTATCCGACTTCAACGTCATAAAAGGGGCGTGTTTCCGACGGGAAGTGATGTTTTTCGTGACGTATCGTGACGTTTTCATCCGAGTTCCGACTTGGAGAGAAATAATCGAACGCACCATTAAAGAACCAGCAAGGAGAACCTCGGATGAGGTTTGACTGGATCCTGAATGTCTTGTGGAAATATATTACAGTAAAATCACCCCCCCCCCCTCTCCCCATTGAACATTTATATCAGACAGGGTTGGGGGGAGCTGGACTGCAGATGCTGTATGTATAATTTGGTGCCTTTCTATATAGCGCCTTTCTATATAGCGCCTTTCCATATAGCGCCTTTCTATATAGCACCTTTCCCAACACATTTAGTACCAAAGACTAAGCTTAGGTAGTGAAGGTTTGGAGTTTCTCACAAAGGGACTTTAGCAACACAATTAGCAAAGTGTCTCTAAGGCGATTAACTCTGCAGAATTTTAAAAGCAAGTCTGAAAACATTCGATTCAGACGAGAGGAAAATAAAAACTCCCCAAGCTGAAGTGAGAAAATCCTCAAGCCGGCTGCCAGAGTTCACAGAGCTCCATGCTGGAACGTGAGCAGGTCGCCTGTGATGGCGCGTCCTTCCAGGATTTGGAGTGACCTCACTGTGGGCAGAGGCTGACCAAAATACCCCCACCAATCACAATTCCAGTCCCTCCCTGATTCTCCTAGAGTTCAACGTGCAATTTAAGTAATACTCTGTTCAGAAGCAGCACTTAAACTCTCAGACCGTTCTCTCCACGTTTATTTTTACAGTAAACACACATGAACCCGCTTAGAACTCGCTGATTTGTCTGATTTCTAAATCATTTTAATTGACTAATTGGTTGTGAAAAGCAGAGGGCGCCCTGGTGCCATCGTGGGGAAACTCCCATACGCACCTCACATCGTGCCCCGTGCCATCGTGGAGTTAAAGGTAGGAAGGAGACAGTAGATGAATATATAGAAAAATATAGGGTGTATGGGGAAATAACGACGGTGCAGCGCGGGCGGGGCTGCTGAATCATTTATACCCGACTTACGTCTGGAGAACTAGCGGAGCTCCGTGCGATCGGTGAGGTACGGACACCCTCTAGTGGAAGGATATGGGAGTGCATGCTACCCTTATGGAAGCACATAGAACTTATGAAAAATTGCGTCTTTCAAATGGTGAATCAATCTACAGGTGAGGTTGGGGAGCATGCAGCATCCAGCAAACGACGAAACACCTCGACATCCCGACAACCACCCTCCAGTCTGACACGTGGTCAGAGCAGCCAACTCTCACAGGTCCAGCGTGACACGCACGCTTTCAGACTCTCGCACGTCCAGCGTGACACTCACGCTTTCAGACTCTCGCACATCCAGCGTGAGACTCATGTCTCTCTCAGGCTCACGCAAGAAATCTTACGGCAAATCTATACTGTTCCATTATGAACCTAAATCAGCTACATCAAAAGTGTTGGGGTAGTTTGCAAACCCTACAGATATTTAAAAGCTAGTAAAACTGTTACATACATGTAAATGCGTGTGTGTCACGGCTACGTCACGTAGGCCAAATGCCACACTTAAGGAAAAGGGGCAGTTATAACCCAATAGGTACCCTAATCACAAAGCCCCACTAGTTAGAACCCCAGATGACCACTTTGCCCCCAATAACCCCTACAAGCCTCCATTACGCCACCCGATGTAACAATAGGGCACCAGGACCCTCCAGTTTGGTTCAGACTGGTTGTGCTGGTATGAGTCGCTCCACACACCCCCAAACACCTGACGGCTCTTATTTCACCAATTTATTAAACAGGGAGTAAAAACATACACACTTTAAAGTGCCAAGGCTAGCAAATGTCATGCGAAGACATATAGTAAAAATTCAATAAAATTCCCTTCAGGGTCCACCATCAAGTCGGTGGGGCCAGGCGATGTCCGTGCAGTAGATGGTCCCCACTAGCCTGTTTCCGTCCACCCGAGCTCAGCGCGGGGGCAGTGCCCGGTCGCTCTCCCCCGCTCCGGCGTCAAGGCGACTCCCTCTCCGACAGAGCGTCTCGAGGCGCGATCGCTGCGTCTCTTCCCTCCCAGTGCTGTCCTTCTCACAGGCTGTCCTCGATGTCCGCAGTCTCCCTCCGGGGTGTTCCGCTCTCCGGTATCGGTTCCGCTCTCCGGTACCGGCTCCGCTCTCCGGTACCGGCTCCGCTGTCCACGGTCTCCCGGCTGGTACTTTTTTTCTTTCTCCTTCCGGGGTTCCTCTTCTCTTGTGTGATCCTCCTTCACTTTCCCAACCAATCCCAATTCCCCATACATAGTTCAGGGGCCACAATTGCCAAGGCAATTAGTTAGTCCAGCGATCCGGGCTGGCATACCAAAGTCACGAGGGTACAAACAAAACCCCACATGCCCGTAATGCCCAAACCCTACCTAGTGCCCACGTGACATGTGCAGACTCGTCTCGAACTGAAAATCTGCTGACCAAAGGCAACCCTGCACATGCCCCAGTCTCCCCCAGTCGGAAATGGGCATCCATCTGCCGCAGCCAGGTGATATGTGGGCGTCCCCTCGGCCTGGTCCAGCCACTCGGGTCCTCAGCAATGAGGATCCTGTGAGCCGGATCTCCCTCAGAGAAACGCACCACATGGCCGTAGTGCCGTAACTGACGCTCCCTCACTGTGCAGGTAATGTGCCTCATTTGGGACTCAGGACTCCTCTAGCAACCGCTCATTCAACACAAAGTCAAAGCAGTCAGCTGCTACAATCCACAACAGATATATCGTTAGTTTGAACTTGCAGATGTACAGTAACAGCTGACGGAACTGAACTTTTGTTTGGACACAGATAGTACTGTGTGGCACTCAATGTATGACCCACACACACTCAGCACACAAACACACACGTTTGTACTCATATCTTCCGGGACCGTCTGTTCATTTATTTCAGAAAAACTGTAATCCCAACATGACGACCTTAACCCCTACCCAGCCCTAAGCTTAACCATAAGTAACCAAACAAAATACGAGACTTTTGGTATTTTTAGTGCTTTGATTGCAGTCACAGATTTTCATATTATTGAATTTTCCCTTGTGGTAAAAATGGTGTGGCGATGATAAAAATGGTCCTCACAATGTAATGTTTACCTGGACCACACACACACACACATACATACACACACACACACACACACACACACATACACACACACACACACACACATAAATTTTTTCGGCCCCTACAAACGGGAACTTAGTTTTATAAAATGTTTTATAAAAGTCCTGTATTTTGTTTGGTTATTTATTTATGGATGGATGGATGGAGACTCAAAATGAACCTACACCCTCCTGAACACACATCCAAATGCAGGGGAACAAACCTAACTGGGGTGGCGGTGGGAATTTTGTTTAATTAAGGGTGGCTGCGTTTAGCAGTTTGGATCCAGTAACGTCCAATAGAGAACTACGGTTCTGGAGGGACCGGCGGAGAGGGCAGGGACTAGTGCAGGAGGGGGTCAGCCTGTTCAGAAGGACATAGCGGCTACAACAAGGCACTCTCAGATCACGCGTAACATGTCTGTCGGTGAGGCCAATCAGTGAACGGCCCAAACCCCACCGGACAATCTGATTGGCTTCCCAGCTGCCAATCAGATCAGGGCTGATTCGCTTAGATAGCGCTCCTGCATCGCTAGGCAGGGATCTCCGAAGAGGTCACAGTGTAACCGATCTGAGCTGGAACCACAAGCTTCTCTGGGGAGCCCTTGGCCTGTGGGCGGGGCTTAGCCAGCGAGTCCACCTGCATCAGCGCCACCTCCCAAAGAACATCACTGTCTATGACCATAGATCCACGAAAGAGGGGGCAAGAGAATGGGAGAGAGAGAGAGATTCACCTTTTATATAGTACCTTTCAGAAGACCCCAAGGTGCATGACAAGAGTGTGTGGCAATACATTATTACTGCGTTTATACAAAAGGTATCATGAAAGAGGGAAAAGTGGAAAAATGGCAGAAAACAAAGGGAGCGCTGGGGATGTAGACTGACAAACAGCAGGCGCAGTCTGGGGGAAGGCAGTGGGCTCCGTCCCGGGACCAGTGACCTGGCTGTCACACGCACTGGCCACTGCGGCTGGGCCTGTCCCTCTCACTCCCTGAAGAGCGCTGACTCAGCGCATGTGATCACAGGGATCATATTAGTATTGGTGCCGGGGGCCATTGAGCAGAGCATCTGTGTGTCATGCAAATCCTGCCTGACCGCGTCCCGGCTCCAGTGGGCCCCCGTCAGAGCTGTCAAAGCCAGCCCCCCCCCCCCCCCCCAGCCCCGCCTCCCAACCCCCACTCAGCCCAAATCCCTGCCCCACAATGCTCTGGGTTCACATCTTCCTAGAAAAAGGGCAACTTAAAAAGCCCTATTTGGAGGACACCACCGTGCTTGACAGCCCCCCCCCCCAGCTCCTAAACCTTTTTTTTTACTGGGGAACCATCCACCAGCACCCCACCCCCCATATAAGTCTCCCTTTTCTACCTTTTCTTTGATTTCACGCTCGTTATACCATGGTGACCCCCAACCGAGGGGTCATGTACCTGGGGGAACAATGGGCAGCTGAGTGCTTTGGACCCCCCCCCTCCCCCGCCGATGCACTCAACGCCCCCGGAGAAAAGGGGGCACAGTACACCCCAATTTTCTGCAGATTAAACCAAATTAGCAGCTGGCTGCCTTTCTGGAAGAGGGATTCTCATTCTCTGGCTGGGAGGCGTGTCCTTTCCCGCCCCCTCCCCCCCAGTCACTTTACAGCTGTTCTATTTGAAGGCCCTGTGAGCCCCCAAACACCACCACACCTCCTTTAATGATGCCCCCGGGGCAGCTGGGTGCCAGCGGCCTCACCAGCGGAGCGGAGAGACACCCCCTGCTTCACCCTGATGACCCCCCCCCCCCCCCCCGCAGGTCACTGGGGGCCGGGGACTCTGCTGAACACCTGTCCACCACACAGATAGAGAGACACAGGCACACTGGCAGACTGATGTGGGACCAGCCCCCCCTGGCAGAGTCACCCTTCTAATCAGGCAGGTGACAGACGACCATAACGTGCTGGGTCATCAAAACCGCACTCAGCAGCGCTGCTTTGAGACACACCCCCCAGAGGAGGGACGCTCAGAGCAGGTTGGAGGGCGGGGGGGGGGGCACAGGAAACCTGCCATCTCTGGTGGCCGTCGGCAAAAGAAATCCTTGAACTCAGCGTCTCTGCGGGACAGATGACAAATCAGAGTAATGGAGCCTCTTAGTGGTGCTGATTCTGAAAGAAGGGCCGGGGGGGGGACGGCAAAGGCTGTAAATCCTGGCTGTCCTGGGATAAGGGACATACAGGAAGCCAAGTCACAGAGTGAACAGCCCACAGATGCCACTCTCCCACCTTCATACTGTTATTCTGGAATATTCCACGGATGACAGTCAGACGAAGAGCCTCACTTAGGGATTTAACCACAGAGACCCAGTGGTCTTTAAATCCCAGCCAATGACTCAGGAAGAAAGGATGAGTGAGTGAGATATCTGGGCAGTGACAGCAGGGGGCGCTCTCACAGGCTGCCTGAGTCTCCCCCAGCCTGCACCCCGGTGTGGGTGTGGCACCATCAGGACCCACGGATCTCACGGTGATCCAGATTCCCAGAGACCCGCTAGACAGCCGGAGACCTGGAGAGGCACCGAGGGCATACAGCACATAGAGGACAGGGCCTACCATGCAGTCAGGCAGCCATGCAGCCACGCAGACATGCAGTCATGCAGTCATGCAGCCATACACCCCGACTGCACAGTGATGCACAGTAGGCATTCCTCTCCTCCAACAGCAGTGTCCTGGTCGTGAGCCTAGTATAGGCCAGCTTGAAGGCCTACCCCGGGGAGACAGAGCAGAATGCAGGCCGTCACCCTTAACCTGTCTGCTGCTGCCCCCTGCTGGCCATGATCAGATATGACGTGACAAATATCCAGGGAAAAGAGGCTGGAAGATGGATGGTTGAAGTTATGTGAAAAAATTCCAATGCATCACGAAAAAGGAGGAATGAGGGGTTGAGAAAATAAAGGTGGTTTATTTACATGATGCACACACACCTGTTTGTATTCATATCTGTGGGGACCGTCTATTCATTTCTAGGGAAAAACCCAAATCCCAACAATGACACCTTAACTCCTACCCAGCCCTGACCGTAACCAAATAACCAAACAAAAGCCTTTTGGCATTTTTGGTTTTTTGATTGCAGTCACGGATTTTTATAAAAATGAGGTTATAAAAAATGTCCCCAAGGTAAAAAGTTACAGGTTTTTGTCATATTGTGGAGAAATTTGGTCCCCACTGCATAATAGTTACAAAAATGCACACACAGACACACACACACAGACACATACAGACACACACACACAGACACATACAGACACACACACACACACACAGACACACACACACAGACACACACACACACACACAGACACACACACAGACACACACACACAGACACACACACACACACACAGACACATACAGACACACACACACACACACAGACACACACACAGACACACACACACAGACACACACAGACACACACACACAGACACACACACACACAGACACACACAGACACACACACACACATACACACACACAGACACACACACACAGACACACACAGACACACACACACAGACACACACACACAGACACACACAGACACACACACACACACAGACACACACACAGACACACACACACAGACACACACAGACACACACACACAGACACACACACACAGACACACACAGACACACACACACAGACACACACACACAGACACACACAGACACACACACACAGACACACACACACAGACACACACACACAGACACACACACACAGACACATACACACACATACACGGCTCCTCAGCCCTCCCCTCTCAGACACAGGCCACGCAGCCCGGTTCGCCTCCCGCATGCTCGGGATGGATGGGGGCCCCCTCGCCCTCACTGGTCAGGCTCGCCACCACTGTGCATTGCCCCGCCTCGTCCCGAGGACCTCCTGCTCCCGCTGGGCTCGCACCCACAGCCACTGCTCCTCCTCCAGTTGTGTGGTGGTGGGTAGGCGGAAGGGGCCGGAAGGGGTCCGGTGGGCGGGACCACGCTGGGGTGGGGGCTCCGTGCCGTCAGGCAGCTGGAACCCCACGTGGGGGCTGGGCTGCCTGCTCCATGTGTGCTGGGGCGGTTGGGGGGGGACGGAGGGACATGGCGTGCGGCGTGGTGCCGGTGGGGAAGCCCCCCCCCCACCTTCCTTGGGGTGGGGGGTAGCAGAGTAGATGCACCGCTGTGTTTGGGGATCTGGGTCCAGGTGAGCAGCAGGATTTCGGTCTGGCTCATACCAGTGTTGGGCAGCTCAACCTCACACCCCCTCCCTGCAGGGGGCGCTGGTAAGCACAGTTTCTGTGGCGATGAGGATTTGGCCACGGCGTCCTTCCTGGCGGCACTGGGTGGGGATTCCCACATGTCCCACATGTCCATGTTTCGGGGCTGTGGCTCGGGCCGCTGAGCATGCTGGGAGATCTTTGCCGTCTGTAGGACAGCCCTCTTACCACCAGACGGGACACTCCTCACTGGCCTGTACCACTTCTTTGCTGGGGAGGTGAGGGGAGGCAGACAGACATCCTCACTACAGACTCCCCACATCAAAGAAGACCGTCCCCACTGACTTACCAGATCCAGCAGTGTCAGCGTCCCTTGAGAGGCTGCCCCCCGCAGGCCTGCCTGACCCCGATCCACCCCACGGCCTCCTGATCAGCAGGTGGGGGCGGGTCCTGGTGAGGCAATAGGCCCGATGCTCTCTCCTGGCATCACTGGGGAACTCCGTCTGGACCCCAAATATGTCTCCTGCCGATCAAACGATTTTCAGACTTTTTAGGTACCAAAGACCAAGACTCTCACCTGGTAGCTGAAACGCCGCAGGGACTCATGGATCATACCTGGCACCTGCCGAGCTCTCGCAGCAGGTGGCGCCGCCCTTCTGGCCGCATTCCTACCCTCACAGGGGAGGGTGCGGCGGAAAGAGCTCCCCAAGGTGCGTGGATCCTCCTCTACTGCGGGCCTCCAGGATGCCAGCGGAACATCAGGCAGGTTCTCTGCTGCAGTGTAGTCCCAGTGGACCGCGCTGAACCTCAGCAGCACCAAGGTGGCGCTGGTGTTCACAACGATCCTGCAGAGGGAAAAGGATAGACCTCAAGCCACATGGTAATACCAAGGGGAGGGGCAAGAGGAAAAGACAAGGCATGGAGCAAAGCAGGGGGTGGGGGCTCACTTGTTCGGGTGCGCATGCAGGGAGCGCACTGGGATCTGCTGGCTGCCAGCCCTGATTACCCTCAGGCACTGCCCCGACAGGAAGCTGAAGATGCGGATCTTGCCGTCGCCGCAGCCAGTGATCACGCGCAGGAAGAGGAATGCCAGGGCCAGCACCTCCCTGAGGAGCAGCCAGCGCCGACAGTCACCGTCGCATCCCAGTCGGCGAGCAGAGAGCCCATACCCAAGCGGAAGCGGGAGTCACGGCCCCACCCCTACTCACGCAGGATGCCGGAAGGTCATCAGGCTGCCCTCGAACCCGCAGCTGGTGCTCCAGGCCCTCACCAGTCCGTCGCCACCCCCAGAGAGGATGTGCCACGGATCGCAGAAGAGGCAGCTGACGGGGCCCTCGTGGGCGGCGATGGCCTACCGAAGGACAGAGAGACAAAGATTTGGGGGGGGGGGGGGTTGCCGTCAATCCGCCAGCTGAGTGGAGAACGTGGGAGGAGGCGAGAGGAGGCACTCACCCGGAGGAGCGTGGCCGTCTCCAGGTCCCCCACCTTCAGCAGACCCTGATCACAGCCACTCAGCACCAGGTTCTTTTGGATCTTCACGCACAGGATGGGCTTGTCATGGTGGAACTTCAGCTTTTTGTAGCACTTTCCAGTGTGAAGGTTCCACACTGTCACCAGAAGAAGAACACAGTCACACTGCTGACGCCCCCCCACTGACGTCATGTGACTGTCATACATCAATAATACGCTCAAAGTGTCAGCAGGCGCCGAGTGACCCTCACCTTTCACCTTGCAGTCCTTGGCTCCGGAAACCAGCAGGTTTTCTTGCAGATCCAGGCAGTTCACGGCACCAGTGTGACCAAAGTACACCTTCATGCACAGCCCAGTCTGCAGGCTCCAGCACCTTGGTGGGGGGGGGGAGAGATGGGAATTCCAGGCCCCCATCTGTACAGTACATGTGCTAGACAACTGGATCCCACTGGATCTTCAGAATGAGCCACTCAGGCAAGATTGTACGTTATGTCACATGCCTCGCCAACCAACCGGTACCTGAGCCATGCCGCGAAGAGAGAAGAGTTACAGTGCGGTTCCAGCTCGCTTCGGTTTTCCACTGCAGAAGGACCGGCTCGGTAAAGGCCATCACACAGTACATCATGATTTACTATGTGCAATGATTATTTAATTTTACTGTCTGCTAGCATGTCTGTGAGAATCACCATGTTATGCAAGTATCAAGCACTAGTAGAATTAGCACTGGCTTGTATAAATTTGCATAACAAATCCATTCTGTTCAGCTGTTCTACAGTACATTTTTAAGTAGGTTGGAAACTTTCAAGTTCTGAATTATCGGGAATGCATTAATACATCACGATGTGCAATACTACTACTAATAAATAATATATAGAATATGCCATTTTTTTCCTCCAAATAATCCATGCATATCGATGCAGATCACTGGTATCAATGTGCATTTCGACCAATCAGATGGTGGTGACGCAACCACCTTGGTTTGTCACGCTGTTGGCTCTGCAGGGCATGTCTGTGTAGATATAATGGAAAGCTGCTATAAGCTGTGCGATACGCTCAGTGATCTGTACGGTGTCTCAGTGACAGGGTCACTATACAGAGGAGGAGAAGAGATGAATGGTACAAATTGGGCTTTGCTGTTATACCTTTTAAAACCCCAAAATGATTCAGAAAATTGGCCAGTCAGCTGATAGGTAAACGACTGCAAAAAACCTAACTATAAAAACCTCACTCTGTGTAATTCACAGTAAGCCGGACCGCTGCTAGAAAGGCTTTTCCGGAAGCGTGAGCACTGGCGTGTGTGGGAGAGAGGAGCTGCTCGGACCTGATCGTGAGGTCGCAGCCTGCACTGAGGACGAGTCCCTGCTCCTCACTCAGCAGCACAACGCGGACACTCCCCGTGTGGCCCAGCAGGGGGAGCCTCACTGGCTTCACTGTCTTCGTGTCCAACAGCCGCACCGCCTTGTCCCTCGAACCCGTGGCCACCAGGTTCCCTCCACAGAAATGCACCACCCGCAGTGGGTCGTCCCTGAACCCAAGCACAGAGTAGGGATTTACAGCAGCCCGACCCGCCTCAACCACCTGACCGACGACACCACCCGCTCCCTGCGGTTCTGACCCCCACCCTGACTGCTCAGACAGCACGGTGACCCTGAACACGCCACAGTAGACGTTCCGCTCCTCCATCTGCAGTGCCCTGGTCACAACCCCAGCATGGACCGACTCAAAGGCTGTACCCTGGGGAGACAAAGTGGGTCACGCAGGCTGAGGCGAAGCAGGGCACCATCTTCATGGTGAAGCTCTGCTCCTTCAGAAACAGAGCTGAGGTCTGACAGGGACCATGGCCACAATCAGATCCTCTCTAAATTCAAAACTGACCTAAAAAACACTTAAACATATCAGGTAATCAATGTCAGTCATGAAATATGTAGTTCAGCAAGTATCTCAACATGCTAACAATATGAAGGTCATGGGTTCGAATCCCACGGAACACACCTAGGTTGTAACTGTAGGTTGCTTTAGATAAATGTATTAGGTTGTTGATTCATTACTCACATTTTTGTGTTACATTTGTCCCACAATATAACCAAATTAACTACTAGCCCTCCTATAAATGATCTGTTACATTCAATGAAATCAAAATAATATAAGTACAAACACTGTCTGTCGCACACTGTGAATTAAAATGAGTGGTTAAAACACCACATGGCACTAACGAGATGGCTGTGAAAATGTCCAGCTTTACCCTCCTGGTGCTGGAAACACACTCTCTGGTCTGCAGGTGCTCTTCCTCCTCCCTGATGGGAACCAGTACCTCCCGAATTCTGGCATAGACTGGATTGGGCCCTGAGCAGAAATCGGCCTGAGGAGGCATGAAAATGCCCTGTCACCAGGAGACAATGAACAACACGCTCATCCAGCAGGGGGCGCCTATCAACACGATTATCCAGCAGGGGGCGCCCATTAACACACTCCTCCAGCAGGGGGCGCCCATTAACACACTCATCCAGCAGGGGGCGCCCATTAACACACTCATCCAGCAGGGGGCCCCTATTAACATACTCATCCAGCAGGGGGCGCCTATCAACACGCTCATCCAGCAGAGGAAACCTATCAACACGCTCATCCAGCAGGGGGTGCCTATTAACACGCTCATCCAGCAGGGGGGCGCCTATTAACACATTCATCCAGCAGGGGGCGCCCATTAACACGCTCATCCAGCAGGGGGGCGCCCATCAACACGCTCATCCAGCAGGGGGTGCCCATTAACACGTTCATCCAGCAGGGGGCGCCTATTAACACACTCATCCAGCAGGGGGCGCCCATCAACACGTTCATCCAGCAGGGGGCGCCTATTAACACACTCATCCAGCAGGGGGCGCCCATCAACACACTCATCCAGCAGGGGGTGCCCATTAACACGTTCATCCAGCAGGGGGCGCCTATTAACACACTCATCCAGCAGGGGGAGCCCATCAACACGTTCATCCAGCAGGGGGCGCCTATTAACACACTCATCCAGCAGGGGGCGCCCATCAACACACTCATCCAGCAGGGGGCGCCCATTAACATTATTAATCAGCAGGGGGCGCCCATCAACACGCTCGGATGCAGTTCTGGCCAGAGGAGTTTGGCTTGTGGTGTGTGGGTACCTCCATGGTTACCGCCCAGTTCTCCATCTTCCACCTGACTGTGAACTCCACCTGCACCTCCTCAGCCAGATCACGCCAGTGGCGGCACACAAACAGGCAGCTGCAGAGTGAGGCCTCGTCCAAGAGAGCTGGAACACACACGAGCACACACACACACACACACACACACACACACTTGGTACGAGCATGGTTCGAATTATGGTGGGTATTGTACCCCGCGATCAAGACCCAGACCCCCACAAAGAGACAAAAATAGCAGTTTGGGGGGGTCTTAACAAAAGATAAAATTTTCCTACAAGGTGAGGTTATGTAAAACGATTTCAGACACCCCTAATGTGGACCGTACCATTTTAACCACCTCGGCGCTAGAAGCAGCCAGTCGGTTGCGTCATTCATTCTCATTGAGTGACCTGTTCATTGTGTTTGTCTGTCATGGTGCTGTTTGTCATGCATTGGTAAATGTAAGTAGCCAGCAGAAGTGTACCCTGTTGGAAATTTGTTATTTTACAACCTTCATTTATTCGTTTAAGTGTTTCATCAACTAATGCAAGCTGACGTCTTTATAAGTTGAATTACTTACCATTGTCCTTCTGAGGCCGGTGTTCTGTCGAGATGAGCTACTTTGTCGAGGTATGCTACCGTAGTGCTAATCGATAGCCCTAACCATAGCTTGTATTTGGTGAGGTAAAATCCATCATGGTCATTTTCCAAGGAGATGAACTCCCTATGTTTCCATTCTAATTTTATCATGAATAAATTGTGCCATTCTGAAACTAATTCGTCACTTAGCCTGTGTGGTTTGTTATTAGGCTAATGTTAATGCATAAGAAGATCTAACATTATGCTCTGAAAAAACATTACTATAAGTGAATCCTATAAAAAAAAACTAGCTAGCAAATAATAAGCCCTATTAGTTAAATTTTAATAGTATTGATTCTGCATTCCACAATTTCATATTTATAGACATTTTTAGAAGCTTCAGCTAATAGCCCAGATACTGTTTTGTTAAATATAGATAAGATTTTATTCACAGACACACTATGAGGAAAAGGAAAGATGGAGACATCAGATACTTTTTTGGTGGTAAAAGAAGAAGAAGTAGGAAATATTAGTGTTAAGAGCTACAGAACATTACACTAAAAGTATAGGTGCAGTTTTGCAAACTTAATGTGTATGAAGGAAAGTGGTGGTCAGTAGAAGGCAGGATCAGGACAGTGAGCAGGCAGGTGAGTTAGAAATTAGGCTGTACTTTAAGATCTACTGTCTAATCAAGACAGATATTAGCCTAACAGGTAAATATTTATTTCTGAAGGCTGTTGGAGCTGGGGGGACTGAGAGGGCAGGAATAACACCAGACTGCTGGACCAGACCAGGCTGTTTGTAAATGTATAGGCTTATTACTTTTACTAGTATACTTCTTCTAGGATAATTCCTGAGAGTTATCAAAACCAAATTCTTTTGTATAGAGATAAGGATAACGAGATCTTCTGTATTGATTCTCATTTTGTCGCATGTCCAGACCATGACCGTGTGTTGCATACATGTTAGTAAACACCCTTAGCGCATCTTGCACTCTTAACATTGATCCTGGTGGCTATTCGTATTGACGCGGTAGCGGACCATAATGGTCATAGAAGTATTATGAAGGCAGTACCCCCCCCCCAATTATGGAGGGGTAATTCACACTCTGGGTACGAGCACAGACTCTGCAAAAGCACTTATCCTTCCCAGAGAGGTGGAGATGAGCCGCTAGAGGGCAGGAAAGTATCTAAGGTTGACGGGGTCAAAAAACAAACTGTGGATAAGCACTACTGCTGGGTATCTGCAGATTTAGGCTACATTTAAGGCCTGTTAACGCCACTTAAAATTAACTTAAAGGCCAGTTTCCAGTTTCACAATAAAAAAAACGGCAAAACACATGCAATGACGCAATGCAGTTACTTTAAGCGGTTGGCTGCATTGTGTTTTCCACATGCAGGGTGACATTCCACAACTTAGATTCCGATTGTTCTTCTTGTTTGAAGAACTTCATGCGCCGTATACCACGAGCCTCATATTCAAAGCGTTATTTGGCGTTTCCCTGGTGACGTTTATAAAGTCAGAAAGGCAAATAAAAGGGCCCCTACAATTAAATTAATATGATACTGTGAAAAGTTGGTAAGTTTCCTTTTAGCGAAAGAATCCTTAGAAAAGAACTGACTGAGAGCTACTATACCTGCTGTTGGTAAACACTAATGTCAGAAGCACCCATTTAGTGGCAGCCTCCAGTGAAAATGGATGTGAGCAATACAAATGTGCACTTCATCTAACTGTTGTAGGTCTCCTGCATTCCCATTGCCGCTTTAATAAGACGGAGCCGAAGAAACTAAATTCTGCTGGGTTAATGAGGCCATTTTCCTGTCACGGCAGCTCCTTACAGAGACTGAGCTGTAAGCATTAAATGCTGTTCTGCCCTTCTGAGTACTTTCTTACCTAAAATCCTTTTGGCCAGGTGCACCGGCAGCCGACGGATAAAATCCGTGTAGCGATTGACTGCAGACAGCAGCTCCGAGGCCCTGAGGAACGCCGTGAGAGCGGTGTCTTGGGAATACAGAGAGTTCCCATCGCCATCCCAGCTCCTGTCACGCACCCGAACCGCCGAGACTGACTGGGACGCCTCCGTCAGGGCATCGCTCCCTGCTGAGTGAGACGCATGGTGTCCGCATTACAGACATTATAGCAATTACATTAGGTCCCCCTGTTATGCAAATGCGCTTCCTCGATCATACCAGGATCTGGTGCAAGATCTATTTGCTGCTCCAGGTACCAGGCATCCTCCAGTGGTCCAAAGTTGGAACTGGCGCTGATGAGTAGGTCAAGCTCTCGGTGTTCATCCGAGTAGAAGGAATAATGTGATTCTGGGATGGAAGTAGCGTGGGCCTCGAGGTCATCTACAACTACACGGGATAAAGGAGTCAAACGACAGGTTCTTTGTCTCGTGTCTGAAATGTACGGTTGCATCTGGACTGTCAAACAGAAAATGTATTATGGTTTTAGGGACATGGCAAAGAAAACACAGAGATTTGCGTCGTTCGTCGCCACTTACTTACGTTATGATGGAGAAAAGCTCGACTTTCCCCTGCCAGAAGCCTCCGAGAAAGATTTCCCAGAACGTGAAGAAGACTGACATTGCAGAGAGGCAAAACTCCCAAAACGTAATTCGCTTTGGTCCAGTTTGAGCTGCAGCTGAACCACTTCCAGGTTTCCGTGATTTCCCCGTTGAGTACTTCGCTTCGGTCCGAACTCCAAGCGTCTAGATCCCCCGGCAGAGCCGGCCTTTGCTGACACCTGGCATAGGTAAAGTCTTTGCCCAGAGTTACCTGTAACAGCTGTTCGACGCTTCGCAGAATGTCCAGGCTCTGACAGCGAAGTAGTAAACCAGTGAGAAAGCGACTCTTCGGCGCGTCTCCGGCCCGCAGAAACCATTCGGCTGTGCGGGAGAGTCTGGACCCGAGGATGCAGAGCCGACACCGACACACCCGGACCCCCGGCACGCCGCTTCTGCAGCGAAGCCGGGGAGCTGAGCCTATTCTGAGCTCGCACTCTTCCTCTGCTCCAAAAAGGTCCATTTCGCTGCGCCTTTCAGCAGCAATTCGCTGCGCCTTTCAGTCCTACAAATTCTACCTGATTTGCATGTCAATTTATTTCAATTTTGACGATGAATTTGTAATAAACATTGAATAAACAATATTAACTTGTCACAATGTTTCCTTTGTTTAATTTGAATCAAGTTTTTGCTATTTTTGATACTTGTTTTGATACATTCAGCGATACATTGTAGAATTTAGCGTCCTAGAAAAAAGCTTATTGAAATACAGACCCGATATCTTGCAGTAAGTAAATGCCTATTAAAATTCCGCAGAAATGCCGGGGTTGTTGCCTTGTTGCTGTGCAACGGGCTTATAAATTCCTGCGCCACCCACCCAGAAAGAAGACGGAAAACAAAGCAAAGACACTGAATGGAAAATTAATTTTCCGCGTGCATCTTGGGTGTATGCACCACTTTCCAAAACACTACAAAATACGAATACTAAAAACGTAGTGCGCCGCCCGGGAATCGAACCCGGGTCGCAAGAATGGGAATCTTGCATGATACCACTACACCAGCGGCGCTATACAGCGCATCATTCTGACAGCTATACTAACATCTTATATGTATTGCATATATCTGTAACCACCCTAATTTGGCGACCATGACATCTAGCATAAGACGAACATATGCATGATTAGGTAGCGTTCAGTGTCAGAAACTTTGGTCAGAAAGTCAGTTGTGTAAAACAAATATATCGCACGTTTTAAGTCCAGAATAATTTATGGGGTTAAGTTTCCTTAATTTCGGCATTCACTAATTTAAATCGATTAAGTTTGGGCGCCACTGAATTAAAATTAAATTCCGCCATTATACAATTACAACGTGCCTTTACCGTTTATTTATATATGCCGCATGGTTGTGGAGAAAAATTTTTTTCAAGTAGTTGAAGCAATAGTCGCCTTTAGGCTTTTCTCCCAGGGGGTGCAAAGTGAGAGAGCGACTTGTCATTCAAATATAACTTTCCAATGTAATTTAATTTTATTGAACTGAATATATTCAAATAGCATTTTCATCTTACCAGTAGGGGGTGCAATTGTTCGGAGAACACACGCAAGTCTTCAAATTGGTTTTTATGCAACACGCCTTTGCTTACAATTCTTTTTTGTCTTTAATAAGATCTAATCCTGAAAATATAAAACCTAAACTAATGTGATTACGTGTATCACTCGAGCTTAACCAAAGAGACTAACTTTTCAGTGCAGTTTAGCTGAATGTGTAAAGTATGGTTCGATAATTTTATCGTTCTATTCAGACACATCTCTTAGTGAGATAACAAGCAGATTTACGTTGTGGAAAATGGTGCGAAAACACCTAAGGTATGAAACCTACTCATTCCCTCCTGATAATAGCACTCAGCCCGAGCTCTCGTCGTTCCCTCGTGGAACTCCTTTAATGAGTTCTTATTACACCATATCTAATTTCTTATCTGACTCTCTGGCGTTTGTGAGGACTAACAGTGCGTGTAATGAAGGAGTCACCACTCGAAAGGTAAACGTGGGAACTGTTATCATCTCTCCCATGTTCACAGCCGGGTCATTTGCGCCGGTGTTCTGTCGAAAAATACTACCTATCGAGACGTGCTATCGAGCCTTTCTGCGCATGTGCAGTTCCACCGTTTTGGGATTAGGGTTAGCTTTTAGGGGTTAGGGTTAGGGTTAAGGTATGGGTTTTAGGGGTTTTGGGTAAGAGTTAGGGTTAGGGCTATCTATTAGCACTACGGTAGCATTTTTCGACAAGGCAGCATATATCGACAGAACACCGGCAGCCTGAATTCCCCCGTGTAGGGATCGATGCCCTTTGAGCATCCAGCCTGGTCTTTCCATGCATGCTGACATCCATCAAGGTGTAGAGTGGTCTGCTTGGAAAGACCTTGCTGGACTTGTGCAGAAAGCTCCAGAAGAGGGTGCTTTAAATGCTCAGGAATTATTCGGAGGGGATGGACATCAGAAGTTTTTAAATGTGTATGACTTGCTTCAGTCTTTTATTTTATTCCCAGCCAGATGACCTAATAAACTATTTTCTATAAGTATCGGTAATTTTTATATAGGCCTATACGCCAGTTTATACAAAAGCGTTTGCTAAATATGTAAAATGTAGACGTAAATTATACACAGGTCTATTTAGCAAACGTTTTTGTCCAAAGCGAAATACAGGTGAGACAAATAGCACATTTCAAACATGCGTGTAGGAGGTGATGATACTGGGGCGGGCAACGCAGTTTAGTAGCCGAGATGCAAAGGTCTGTTCTTTCAGAGGGACGAATGAAGCCAAATTAAATATGGTGGGATACATACCCCCCCGCTAATTCCTATAAGCCTTTGCATACGTCCTGTCGAAGAATCAGCTGGGCATAAGTGCAGCTCGGCTGAGCTTCCAGTGAAGGCCCAGGTACAGTGTAAGCAGAATCGGAGCAGCTACACAACATTTAACAAAGCAAGAACCTAATGAGACTATTCAGTAACCAGAAGTGCAACTTAAGAACATTCAGCGAGCAAGACATCGGGCTAATATATATGTAATTACCTTCACTGTAAAGTTTTCGCTTTATTTGAAAAAGCATGTCCGGTTTGGTTGCTTCCGGGCAGTGAGGTGTGAAATTAGAAGCTATTACCGAAAGCTGAGGGAACATTAAATGGAGTAAACGGGGAGGGGGCGGCGGAGTAGACCTCAGCTCCACGCGGAAGCGCAGTCCGGGCCAATCTGCCGGGTGCCAGTTCAAGCCTTCTTATATAAATGTCAGTGATGGATGAGTTTATTACTGCGCTAGAACACAACAGATAGAGAACTGATAGACAAAACAAATGGGAACATCTAAAATGTTTAAATTATGATAAGGCCAATTAGGCGTTAATCCTCCGGTTTGTCAAGTTATCGTGGTCACAATGTATTGTTTTAACTCACTTGTCACTATTCATTGTTGGGGCCGTTTGTCTTGACATTATTAATGTGCAAGAAAATGATTCTTGCATTAAGTGTTGTTTGTGGTATAAAAAAAATTTAAATGGCAGATGCCCTCGTTTTTTCATACTTCTGGTACCCTGTAGTGGATAAACAGTCGTGGAAGATGGATACACTACGGGAAAATTCTCACGATGAGCAGTAAACAGTGCGGTGTCGCCACTAGGTTATGCTGTTTCCTTGACGAAATGTGTCCTCCGCATTTAACCCATATATGACTTAGCAGGGCGCAGCTAATTCAGCACCCAGGGAGCAGGGCTTGGAGGCGCTACCTTGATGGTCGGGGATTCAAACCTGCTATCTTTCAATTACGAGTGCGCTTCCCGAACCATTAAGCCACCACTGTCTAGACCTTTTCGACGTCTGTGGCTTTATGATCATCAGACATATGTTACGAGGTATTGACATAGGCTACACTGCACTGCGATGACAAAGCATTTGTTATTACTGAATGCGACACATTCCACCTGTTCTATGTGTGTGACATATTTGTGGTTGGTTCAACGTCTTTCATTCCAAATACTCTATGAGAGAAACACACAGACATATATAACAGTTGAGAGCGAAGACTGTGGATTGAGCGCAGGGTCAGGCCATTGATAGGGCGCCGCATAAAGTGAATGAAATACCCAATTTGGGTGTAGAGTGTAGCTCAGTTGGTCAGGCCTGTGTGTGTGTGTGTGTATGCGGCACTGCGCACTCCGTTTGCATTGTATTACACCGTATTTGTTACTATTATGAAACAAAAATCCCTTTCCCATTAGAAGTTGAGAAACCTGAAAATTCAGTGTTTGCATTTTGTTTACTCAAGAGAAGAATTGTATTCTACCTATAGCCTTTGCGAAAATAGACCTACACCAATTCCAGACTTGGATAGTTATCTTAAGAAATATGGCAACAAAAGAAAAGGTATAGTATGATATCAACACGAAGATGGAATACAATAAATAGCGGGTATAACGTTTCCATTTGCCCAACAGTTTCACCGTAGCATTATTAGGCTGGTAATTTGTTTATTCCTCAGGCAGTGATTTGATTGCTCACTTAAACTGTCTGCTGAACCGTAACGTTAATACAGCACAGCTGAAAGGGAAATCATACCTGAAGACTAACAAATACTTATAATAATACTGTTATTATGTAGATGGTTATTATGCAACGTATGTATACATTATACTGTATCCTTTAAAATTAATTATGTCGTTTCAATTAATTAATTTAAACATAGTCCAAAGCATGATTCTGGAACCACATTTCCCAAAATGCACCGGGAGAGTAGCGCCAGCCCGTCGTGAGCTGTCATTCTGCCTAAAGAAGAGAAAATTGCACAGCATCTCTGTGCAGAGGAGTGGGAGATTCGGGCAAGAAATATGCAATGAAACGCATCATTCGTCGCCATCGACTGTGTGTTTTCTAGTGAAATGGAGGAGAGGGATTGTCGCAGGGCGGATTTACTGTGCGATCGCCGTGGAACTCTCCTGCCCCTTCGTGAATGAGAAATGCCGACTCCTTTCAGCTATTGGTGTTAACGCAGAGAAAAACACAAAATGAAGAAGCAATTCAATCGGATGCGACAGCTCGCCAACCAAACCGTTGGCAGGTAGGCACAGAAAAACAAGCAACCTTGATTATATTTTGTTGTGACACTATTTTTTACCGTCATTTGCGGAGACGGGGTGTTTGAATGAGGAAAGATTTGCATAGATATGCTGATGGAGTAACTGCTGTGTTGAAATCCCAGTCGAGTGAAAAGTGGTTAAGCAAGAACGTTTTAATATTTTTAATTTTCATTGCACCGTTTTGTGTCGCTCTCGGTCATTAACGTCCAAAATAGTGGCCTCGGTATTCTCTACATTTAATTAATCATCGCCGCTGTGCCCGTATATAAGATATTAATGACTTTAATTGGTTTTAAGAATACCGCAGAGGAACCGTGGGGGCGTGATACCGAGAGAAGGTGCGAATGGGACGCCTTCCGTACGTCGTTTTTTTTATTATGATTATTTTCGAGAAGGTTACATTGGGATCTTGAAGCCGTAGGATGCGCAGTGATCCCTGATTAAACCCAGACGCAAAGTGTTAATCATATTGATAACAATCGTACAGATCGCGATACACCGTAAACCCATATAGTCTGCGTCGCTAGATGGAAAAAAATAAAAAATGTGATGTTTATGTAATCCGTTTATTTAGCCGGGGGGGGGGCATAGGAACCGATCTCTTAACGGGGTGTTTATTACGTTTCGAAGTGGGCTGTATTCTGTAGATGAAGCCAATTTATGGTCACGATTGGGTTGATATCGACGCCAGGCGAAATCAGGCGTAAGACAGAAACCGAGCTACTGTTAAGTATCTACGTGTCTGACAGCATATCTTACGTTTTGCATAGACAATACGTCACCGTTGTTATTATGGGAAGCAAAGGTGATACAGAACAGAACTGCTCTCAATAGTATTTTGCTGTATTCCTCGTTCTCTACACAGAAGTGTGGATTTTTTTATTAATCTATTTTTATGTTATGAGCATTTACGCAAGTACCCCCAGGATGGGGCGATGAAGACGTGAACTTCGTATTACTAAAAAAAAACGCGTGTTTTAATCGCGTGGCAAATGCAATGATTCCTGATGGGGAAAATAGGAAGGAAAGGAGAGAACATGATGCTCTTTTCAGCAAACCAAGTCGTGACACCGTTTCAAACAGTGTGGGCTGTCGCTGCAAGGCAAAATTTTCAGATTTTGAGGTTATACAGTGTTGCATAGCATACAGCAAGTGACACAGATGACAAGCCTTATTAACTGGCAAAATGTATTGAGACTGAGCAACGTTATACAAACCTTGTATTGTTAATGTTGGAATTTTTATATATAGATGTAGGCCTATCCTATATAAAATTCTGCTTCTGATGTATAGGCCTACCATATGTGCAGAGGGTTCCTTACTCATTATTCTTTTGTGCAATAATTTAAAGCCTATGGCTATTTGTTAGTCACGTAACTAGCAATTATGAAGGGAATTCGTGATATCTGACTTTTAAATTTGTTTTTACCTAACGTGGGGTGTCACCTCACCTAATGTTTCAGCAAGCTCTGTAATGGCATAACAATAAACAGGAGCCCTAAAGGAGGCTGTAACCGGAGTGGCCGGCTCTCGGCCGGGACCAGGTGCCCGATCCCTACCGGGGCTAACAAGAGAAACGGAGACCAGAGAACGGTGCCTTGGTTACCGTGGTAACAGCGGGGGGGGGGGGAAGGGGAGGGGGTAAAAACATGTCGCGTTTTCGAGCTACAGGAAAAGTGTCACCGGCTTACGCTGGGTATCGCACCATGGGAATCATCCGAAAGTTAAACGCTGGGCCGAAATCTGACCTGCGTTATTTTTTATCAACCCGGAACTTAAGGATTCCCGATCCCCTGTTGAAATGACGCACACACACGCCCGGATCACATCATTAAATTTCAGCGTAGCAGGCAGCGCTGGGACTTCCCCGAGCTAAACGCGGCCCCTCCGGATCCCCCACCGCGGATCCGCGTCACTCAGAGTCAACATCGTATCTGTTTGCGTTCACACGCCACGGTAGCAACCTAATTATCAGGGAGCCTGGCTAAATGATAAAATAAATACAAGCTAAAGGAAACAGACGCTGCGCAGCACACAGACACACCGGCCGCAGCGGGTGTATAAAAAGGCGGGATCGCCCTGGGCCTTGGTAATGTAATAGAGTTCACGGTGCGTTTGACTGAGTATGAAGTCACACCATTAGGCCGATTACGGCGCCGCATGCGGACCTTTCTGGGCTCTCACTAAGCAACACTAAAGCGATGCCGCTGTCAAATATGTCAAAGCTCCCTTTTACTTTTTGGGCATTTCATTTTCCTCTACTGGTTCTTTGAGGCTGTGGAAACGGGTCTCCTGAGGGGGGGGGGGGGGTCTTTCTGTCTCACCCTCGGTATCGCATTTTTTCGGTTTGTCTATCCTAGTGCTGTGTAAACACCCCAACGAGGTATGAAAATGTCCTCTTTGCCCCAATGTCAGCAGGCTACTTTGTGCTGAGAGGCTCGCCCTGGTGACCGCGGTGGTGAAATCGCCAGAGCCTGGCACAGGAACACATGATTAAATTCAGATGGAGGTGGCCTGACAATTATGCTGAAGCACAATCAGATTCCCTACTGCATAATGTGTGTGTGGATTAGCCTTACCTTACGTTGTGGGGACCAAATGTCCCCTACAATGTGATAAAAACCTGTTTTTAACGCCGTGGTGACCATTGTTCAGGTCCCCACATAGATCTGTGAATACAATCAAAAATCTAAAAACTTAGTATTTTGACATTTTGAGGACCATTTTTTTGGTCCCCAATAGGGGAAACTGAATTATTTTGTCCCATAAGAGCTTCCTCAGTGTGTCCTCTAGCCGTGCCTGTGAGTTGCAGGCTGTGTTTTCGTAGTGTGGCTCTGTGTCAGCACCTCACCATGGTGTAGGTGGTATGTGCTGCACCATAGCAGGGCCTGTGCCTGTGTGCCCCGTGTGTGTGGCTCTCCTCTGTTGCATGCTGCACATGTGCATGCATGCGCGTGTGTGCGTGGCCAGTATGTTTGCACAAGCCTGAGTGGCCCCTGCGTCTTGGGACTCGCGGCTGTGACCCACTGAGGCATAAGGCCAGAGTAATGCGTAATACCATAAACTTTCCCTGTTCGGCATGGTAGCCATGGTAATCAGGGATGCTTCGAGGGCCAGGCTGTGGTGGATGGGTGACCTTCCGGAACATGCTGCTGAATATGACCACCGGCAGCATGTCACCAGTGGGTCAGGTGAGGTTAGGGTTACCTTCAAATCCAAGGTGGGAATAGCTGTTGTACCATTGAGCGTAGAAAGGCAACAGTAAAAATATAAGGTATCAGATTAGGGGGGGTCAATATATTAAACAATGAATGTCAATGGACATGAATAATATTTAAAGAAAAAAAACATTGTGTAAGTGACTTCTATGTCTTGTTTTAAAAATAATATTTTAGAATAGGATGGCGTGCAGTGGGTCCCCCAGCCGTGTGCCCTGGGCTGCTTGGGACAGACCCCAGGCCCCCGCGGGTCCCCACCTGCTACCTGACCAGGATAAGTGATTGCAGGACGGGGGGTGGATTTTAAAATAGCGATGGCAGTGTCTGATGTTGGGTGACATGGTGGTGTCTCCTGTCAGCGCTCATTGCTGGGGTCTGAATCGTCCCCCTCAGTTTCCCAGTGTGGCTTGGGGGGGGGGGGGGGGCAGGAGTCTGTTCTCTGTTCCCAAACACACTGTGCAGTGAACTGGTGTCTTTAAATGGGTCCTGTGATGGACCAGCATGATCTTGAGCTCTTGTATAGTTTAGATAAAATTGTAACACATTTAAAGACACATTAATTTAAAAATATTACATATACAGGATGTACCCTAGCCTTGTACATCTCCCCCAAAGTCCTGACCAGGATAACATCCTTGAATATGGATGTATGGATGTATACAGTGATGGCTTGGCCATTGTTTGACATGCAGGTCAAGTCTCACTTTGGGTATTTGAGAGGAAACAAGCACTTGGTTTGGGGGGGTCTCTGTGTCTGTTGGTGTGAGGGGGTCTCTGTGTCTGTTGGTGTGAGGGAGGTCTCTGTGCCTGTTGGTGTGAGGAGGTCTCTGTGTCTGTTGGTGTGAGGGGGGTCTCTGCCTGTTGGTGTGAGGGGGTCTCTGTGCCTGTTGGTGTGAGGGGGTCTCTGTGTTTGTTGGTGTGAGGTCTCTGTGCCTGTTGGTGTGAGGGGGTCTCTGTGCCTGTTGGTGTGAGGAGGTCTCTGTGCCTGTTGGTGTGAGGTCTCTGTGTCTGTTGGTGTGAGGGGGGTCTCTGCCTGTTGGTGTGAGGGGGTCTCTGTGCCTGTTGGTGTGAGGGGGTCTCTGTGCCTGTTGGTGTGAGGTCTCTGTGTCTGTTGGTGTGAGGGGGGTCTCTGCCTGTTGGTGTGAGGAGGTCTCTGTGCCTGTTGGTGTGAGGAGGTCTCTGTGCCTGTTGGTGTGAGGGGGGTCTCTGTGCCTGTTGGTGTGAGGGGGTCTCTGTGCCTGTTGGTGTGAGGTCTCTGTGTCTGTTGGTGTGAGGGGGGTCTCTGCCTGTTGGTGTGAGGAGGTCTCTGTGTCTGTTGGTGTGAGGGGGTCTCTGTGTCTGTTGGTGTGAGGGGGGTCTCTGTGCCTGTTGGTGTGAGGAGGTCTCTGTGCCTGTTGGTGTGAGGAGGTCTCTGTGCCTGTTGGTGTGAGGGGGTCTCTGTGCCTGTTGGTGTGAGGAGGTCTCTGTGTCTGTTGGTGTGAGGGGGTCTCTGTGTCTGTTGGTGTGAGGGGGGTCTCTGCCTGTTGGTGTGAGGGGGTCTCTGTGTCTGTTGGTGTGAGGGGGTCTCTGTGTCTGTTGGTGTGAGGGGGTCTCTGTGTCTTGTGTGAGGGGGTCTCTGTGTCTGTTGGTGTGAGGGGGTCTCTGTGCCTGTTGGTGTGAGGGGGTCTCTGTGCCTGTTGGTGTGAGGAGGTCTCTGTGTCTGTTGGTGTGAGGGGGTCTCTGTGCCTGTTGGTGTGAGGGGGGTCTCTGTGTCTGTTGGTGTGAGGGGGTCTCTGTGCCTGTTGGTGTGAGGGAGTCTCTGTGTCTGTTGGTGTGAGGGGGTCTCTGTGCCTGTTGGTGTGAGGGGGTCTCTGTGCCTATGAATGGAAGGTCACCGGTTTGAATTATGTGCTTGGCAGAATAGACACGTCACCGTCTGGCCCTTGAGCTATAGGCTTATCCCTTAACCCTGAGAACCAGAGAGAGCAGATTAATGGTTCGTCTTGCCCTCATACCCCCAGCGTCACTGTAGTCTGTGTGTGTATGTGTGTTTATGTGTGTGTGTGCGCATGTGTGTTTGTGTGTGTGTGTTTATGCGTGTTTGTGTGTATTTCTGTCTGTGTGTGTTAGTGTGTGTGTTTGTGTGTGCGTGTTTCTTTGTTTGTGTGTGTGTGTGTGTGCGCATATGTGTTTGTGTGCGTGTTTATGTACGTGTTTGTGTGTATTTCTGTCTGTGTGTGTTAGTGTGTGTGTTTGTGTGTGCGTGTTTCTTTGTTTGTGTGTGTGTGTGTGCGCATATGTGTTTGTGTGTGTGTTTATGCGTGTTTATGTACGTGTTTGTGTGTATTTCTGTCTGTGTGTGTTAGTGTGTGTGTGTCTCAAAGGGCAGAAGGTTTAGATATGTGAACACTGAAGAATTCCTGTGTTCCTGTACTTGTATAGGTGCCAATGGCATGTCGTTTCAGTGAGACCTGTCTACATCCCAGCATATGTGCTCTCACTTCTCATGGATAGTAAGGAAAACATCCTGCTGCTTTTTCTCACTTCCCAAAAACTTGCAGCTGTCTGTTGGTGCCACAGATTGTCAGTAGCTAGGCATGTTGCCGGGCTGCTTAGAATTTACAGAGAAACCCCGTCATGTTGTCATTTTACTTCAGACAAGTGGACCTCTCTTCCTTTAAATAGTGAAAGCTTGAAAGAGTTGTTGTTTTTTACCCATTCAGAAATTTCCACTCAGATGCAGAATCTGAAACATGGAGATTATGGCTTAATCGGCTGTAACGCAGTCAATGGGGATGTGTCACACAGAGCGGGTGAGCGAGGTGAACTGGAGAGACCGGTCATGTTCCTCACTCATGTGCAGATGCGTTTCTCTTCACCTGTTTGTGGGGCTGGGAGGTGGCTGAGTCTCCAATGGTTTATTTATTTCCTTACGGATATGGAAATACAGCCACAGCCCTCTGGAAGGTGGAGGATGTGTGTGTGTGTGTCACATGTCTACGCCTCTGTGTGTCTGTGTGCGTATGTCTGTTTTTATGGAGCAGGGAGGTCTCCTTCAGGGACAGGCTGCCCTCTTACAAGCAGCAAAATCTCTAAACGGCCCCTAAGGCGAGATATTAACAGGCCGGAGTCGCAGACGCAAAGGCAGGTGTTTCTCCTTGGCATAGAGGATGCCTTGACATTGACTCTGGATTAAGTGACACACTTGTTGGTGTCCGTCAAGGGTTGGGTTACCTCTGATTTCTGGCCCTTCCTGTCAATCAGGGAAAGCTCATTGTTATTTCTGGTCACCCTTTGGGTAGGAATCTTGAATTCCTGCCATCTTGACCTCTTAGACCCTGAGCTCTTGTTGTCCTGATGATGCCTGAGGGGGCGGGGCTTATTGTCTGACATGGGCTTGCTTCCCAGTTCACTGGGGCTCTTCAGAAGTTCTGACTTTGCTGCAGGATTAGATCTTTCCCATCCAAAGTAACTGGAACGTCATTGGTAGATGTGTGAGGCACGTGGTTCCTGTTACTTTGTTGTTCATTGTGTCCTTTTGTCTGTCCTGCAAGATTGAAGCCAAGACTGACAGACACGTCTGTGAACGTGAACAAACAACTACTCTTAGGACATAAGCTACGTTTTATACTACGTCCTACGTATTCATTTTCTATTTATTTCTGTTTCTTGTGTAATGACCAATGAAATATTTAAATTTCATCTCAGCATATGACCTATGGGTCAAATACCTCAAACTGACCATAAACACATTTGATTGGATACTGACTTGCATTGTTAGGGTGAGTCACAGGTAGTTTCAATTACTGAAAATGTATTTAAATGTTTATTGAAATTTTATGAACTTGTGTATTTTTTTGGCATAGTCACCTGCCAAAGAATTCAGTCCAAAATAGCTTACATTTGCTGGGTTATTTTAATCAAGGCCATGCTTTGCCAATGTAGGAAAGGTATTAATAGCATTGCACTAAAGGGTCTTAGCACATACGATTCATTTGCAAACGCTGAGTTGCGTGAAGATAACAAATCTCCTGCAGGATTATGACTGTGGGAGTGAAAGTGAAGGATGTCAGGAGAGGTTTCTGTGAGAAAGTCGACCTGTGAAGCAGTGCAGGGAGCTTTCGGCCTGCCAAACCAAGCTGACATTCCTCCGTAGGTCTGCCACTGCCGAATCAAGCCGACATCATTACCCCGTAGGTCTGCCACTGCCGAACCGAGCTGACATTCCTCCGTAGGTCTGCCACTGCCGAATCAAGCCGACATCATTACCCCGTAGGTCTGCCACTGCCGAACCGAGCTGACATTCCCCCGTAGGTCTGCCACTGCCGAACCGAGCTGACATTCCTCCGTAGGTCTGCCACTGCCGAACCGAGCTGACATTCCTCCGTAGGTCTGCCACTGCCGAATCAAGCCGACATCATTACCCCGTAGGTCTGCCACTGCCGAACCGAGCTGACATTCCTCCGTAGGTCTGCCACTGCCGAACCGAGCTGACATCATTACCCCGTAGGTCTGCCACTGCCGAACCGAGCTGACATCATTCCCCCGTACGTCTGCCACTGCCGAACCGAGCTGACATTCCTCCGTAGGTCTGCCACTGCCGAATCCAGCCGACATCATTACCCCGTAGGTCTGCCACTGCCGAACCGAGCTGACATTCCTCCGTAGGTCTGCCACTGCCGAATCAAGCCGACATCATTACCCCGTAGGTCTGCCACTGCCGAACCGAGCTGACATTCCTCCGTAGGTCTGCCACTGCCGAACCGAGCTGACATTCCTCCGTAGGTCTGCCACTGCCGAACCGAGCCGACATCATTACCCCGTAGGTCTGCCACTGCCGAACCGAGCTGACATTCCTCCGTAGGTCTGCCACTGCCGAACCGAGCCGACATCATTACCCCGTAGGTCTGCCACTGCCGAACCGAGCTGACATTCCTCCGTAGGTCTGCCACTGCCGAACCGAGCTGACATCATTCCCCCGTAGGTCTGCCACTTCGGGGCTGAGATATTAGCTTTGCTGCACCGGTGCACCCAGCAACGTGCTGGAGTCTGGCAGCTAACAGAGCCCCTCCCCAATGGCAGGGGTTTTGTGTGTAGGGGGGGGTCACATATCCATCCTCCACCTCATGCATTTCCTTTAATGGACACCCCCCGCCCCACCTGTATTATTAATGTGGAGGTCTAGGCAGCTACGCAATTAAAGAGCAATCATAGGTATCGCCTCCGCCCTCCCCAGGCCGGGGGTATTTTTGCGCACAGCTGTAAGGCCCCCACTGGCACTACCTCTCTGCCTATGATGACCTTGATGTTCAGGTGTTTGACCTCACCACACCCCACAGCTTGGGGCAGCAACGGGGCCTGGCGGAAATGGAGGGTTTCCCAACGGCTAATGAGGCCTCAGTTAAGTTTGCTCATGTTGCACAAAGCACATGCAGAAACAAAATATTACAAAGGCAAACATACATTAGGAATACAGTGGAACAGGATTCTTCAATTATTATTATGGGGGAAACCATCAACTGAACATGCAAAATGCGAAAATATATGGAAATAAAAGCTGTTGAGGAGGTCCTGGTGGGGGGGGGGGGAGTCATACCTATGTGTCATGTGTCACTTAGCCTGTCCCTTCACTGTGTGTGTGTGACGCAAAAAGGTTATACATGGCTTCACAGGAATGACAGCTGGAATGCTGAGGACCTTGGTGATGGGGTCACAGGTTATGGAGCCTCTCCCTGCGGGACAGCAGTATCCATCATGTTGGTCATTTCGATTATGTTCCACCATCAGCATGAATAAAGCCTTGATGGATCGTTAGCTGAATCTGGTGTCCCTCAGGTATATGATTTGGTGTATCTCACGCTGAACTTCATCCAGAACTGAAACCAACGGCACCAAAACAAATTCCATATTCTTGCACTTGGTGAATAAAACAATTCTGGTTCTTATTCTGATTCTGAACCTGCTGTTCATGAGCTGAGATCTACAGTGACCTTGTTACCAGCTTGTTACTCCTTTCCTAGAAACGTAGCAAATAATACAAAGAAAATCTAAAAAAAAAATGCTCTTTTAAGGCCAATTTAACATGAACAGCCTCGACTCCAGTGGCACAGTAACGCTCCGAGGATTCTGCAGGCACACGGGATAGTAGAGCGGTGCCAGCTCAGCAGGAAGTGACATCAGCGCTTGCCGCCCCGCCCCCTAGCCCTCGCGCGGGTTGCTGATGTCCACCCGGCAGGAAGCATGCGGCTTGCAGGGCTGTGCCGGTCCCCGTCGTGGTGCCATCTGTCGCTGAGCTGTCATGCCCTAAACGGCTGTTTATGCCTACCCCCCCCCCCCCCCCCCACATGCCAAAAGTGAGCTGCGTTACCCAATCGCTGTGGCCGATCCGGCCCTGTGCTGCAGCCTCTCTGGATGATAATTAAGAGATTCTGCCTCCTGTATAAACTGGAGCAAATTCAGTGAGGCTCCAAGACACTAAGCATTTTTAGGTCCAGCTATTTCCATTCATCCATCTAGCTATTAGTTATAATTTTTTGCCCTTTGCACGGGAACCTGCTTTAGCATTCACCTCCCATCTTATTGTCCCATGAGACACATGGACATCAAGTGAGATCAAAGAACGCAGAGTCAGCCAAGAGCCAGCGCTGATATGGTCACGGGATTTGAACCGGCGACCTTCCAATCGAGACACTGAATCCTGACCCACAGAATCCAGTACAGGTCTCTGGTGAGCCTGGAGCCTGTCATTGGGAATGCCTGTGATATACTATTTCACTTAGCAATGCAAACCTTCATGGTCAGTTTTGTGTTTAATTATTTTTCTTCAAAGGGAGGCTTGTAGTTATGCCTCCCCTACCCTAGGAGGCAGTATCCATTTATAGAGAATCGCAAAAAACAGCTGATCTCATTGCTGTAATTTATGTAATAATAAGACCGGGGCTGCCAATGGCCCTGTAGCCTTGCTGCTGTATATTTGACCAGCTCAGACTTGAGTCACTCCAGCGGGAAATTGGGCTTTTCCTGCCGTTGTCTGAGTAATGTCTGTGAACACACACACCGTGTGACTTCCAGAGTGGGCTTTGGAGATCCAAGGCAAGCGCTGTTAGATCATCGCGATGACGTTTCCCCGCAGCCCGCTCTCGGGGGTGAGGCGGGGTCAACACTGTGAGCTTAGCTGGACACCAGACCCCAGGTCAGGTGACCTCCCCCCCTGCAGTGGGGGCCTTCCCAGAACGGGACTGGATGGCTAGTCATCTGCTTGTGAGGGTAGTAAAAAGATCAACAGTGGTCTGAAAAACATACAGCAGGTCATTCCTGATACTTTGCATTTGATTTGGTTTGAGACTTGGATGCAGCCTTGGGTAGAGTGCAATGTGGGCGTGCACGTGGATGCAGTGTTAGATAGAGCGCAGTGTGGGCATGCACATGGATGCAGTGTTGGGTAGAGCGCAGTGTGGGCGTGCACGTGGATGCAGCGTTGGGTAGAGCGCAGTGTGGGCGTGCACGTGGATGCAGCGTTGGGTAGAGTGCAGTGTGGGCGTGCACGTGGATGCAGCGTTGGGTAGAGCGCAGTGTGGGCGTGCATGTGGATGCAGTGTTGGGTAGAGTGCAGTGTGGGCGTGCACGTGGATGCAGCGTTGGGTAGCGTGCAGTGTGGGCGTGCACGTGGATGCAGTGTTGGGTAGAGCGCAGTGTGGGCGTGCACGTGGATGCAGCATTGGGTAGAGTGCAGCGTGGCCTTGCACGTGGATGCAGTGTTGGGTAGAGCGCAGTGTGGGCGTGCACATGCCTAGTAGATTCAGACTGAACTTGCTCTGCCTTTCTGGGAGTCTCTGTGGTGGGCATGGACACAGCAAACTGCTGACAGGATCTCAGGTCTGGTCCGGCGAAAGTACCTACATCAGTTCTACTTCCTTCATCCATCGCTTTTTCTCCTCCTGTAGTCCTCACAGACACAGCAGTGTTGGGTGGCCCATAAAGCACACATCAAAGACCATGGAGACTCATAACCCGTCCAGCTAGACAGGAACTCAATTCCATTTGTTTACATTTTAAGAGATTTCACACTTGTTACTTATTTGTACATGTGACAGGTAATCCTAGAAACACTGGAATGTATTGATGAATCTGCCACATCTGTTACATTTTGTGGCATTGTAACATTTGCAGTGTGTGGTTTTTCTTTGTTAACATGGTGAGTTCTATTGCTTTTGAGATCTCCTCATCAGTGGTGTGTGTGTGTGCGTGTGTGTGGGTTTGCATAGATCATATTTGGGGACCAAAATCTCCCCAAAGTGCAGTAAAACCTGAAATTCCTCTACTTTTGGGGACACTTCTTCAGGTCCCCATTTGGATAACCTCAGTTTTATAAAAATCTGTGAATGCAATCAAAAAAATAAAAATGCCAAAAGTCTTGTATTTTGGTCGGTTGCTCATGGTTAAGGTTAGGGATGGTAGAGGTTAAGGGTGTCATGATTGGGATTAGGGTTTCTCCTATAGAAATGAATGGACGGTCCCCATTTTGATAGGAAGACCAACTTCCTGTGTGTGTGTGTGTGTGTGTGTGTGTGTTCCTCTTCTTCTGCGGGATCAGGCCAGGCACAGGGATGATGGCCTGGATCACGTGATTTTTAGGATCTGAGCAGTGAGTGGGGGGGGGACGACACCCCAGGGGTGAGCACTGCAGAGGGACGGTATGTCCTGCTTCATTTCCTGTCTCCTGTGCGCGCATTTCCGCTGGGGGAGGGGCTGATGTGGGGATTGCGGTCCCATGACGGTCAAGGTCGCTAGAATGGAAATTAAGGCTTTATGGTGTGTAATTAAGTCATAATCATTAAAATTTGCCCAGAAGATCACGCTGACGTATTTTATTTCAGATGCTGATGAAAGAAAGGTGTCCTTCCTGACGTCCTTTATCATAAACCCCCCCACCACCACTGCGGTATGTGTCTTGGTGAGCAACCAGGGATGTGTCCTTCTTTTGTGGGGTTTGAAAATATTTACACCATCCGACGATGGTGGGTTCGAATCCCCAGCACTGAAAGTAGCTTACGATGGGAATTTGGAAAATACAGCCTCCCAGATTATAGCATTTAACTGAACCTTTACCATAATTAGGACATCTGGTAACTGATATTTTCCTAGTGTGACTGATTTCATCGCAAGCTGTGCAGCCCCTCGTGCCCCAGACCCATCCACAGAGCCACAGGAGGGCCTTTTCGGCCACTTTTAATGGCTTTTGATGACATTGTGAAACTCCTCCCGCATTTTCCTTTCCTGTTTATGGCCAATGTGGTTTAAAGATGCTCAGCCGCGCAGGCGGATGGTCTCCCCAGCCCCCCCTGAAAAGGTCTGTTCCATCTTGTTCTATTTCCCGGAACCAGGCTCCCCCAGTTAATTCCATTACAGTACAAAACATGATCCTGCTAAGGTTTTCTGCATGTCCATTACCTGTCATATTTGGACCTAAGGGGGGGGCAGTCTACACCTTGTGCACTACTCAGCATTGGGACTCCCTTTGTCCTTCGTATTTTCGAATCCAGTGAAGAAGGACTAAGTCTGGGTCAGCATTTACCTCATGAGGACATTCTGGCCTGGGAATCAGGCACCTGACCTGGGTTGCTTGCGTGTTGGGTGATGCCCAGTGTGGTGGTGCAGAGGGGGCAGGTTCCTATATACAGGGCTCGTGTCCAGCTGGGTTGCCTGGGGGGGCATAAGCACCCCCTTTGTGAATTGTTTATGCTTGCGTGACGTTTCAGTTCCCTGACCAACAGCAATCTCCTACTGAAAACATTGGCCATCTCCTTTGTTTCAGTTCAAACAGCTTCATTTACACCGATGGCATCACTTTGGGCTTCTTCTGCGGCAAACCCTCCATGTCCTGAGGTCAGCAGTCATTTTTGTTTTTAAATTGAGGTAAAACACGATGGAGAATGAATAAGATGCCCAGATCTGGCAGATGTTTGATTCGATGAGTCAGAGTATGTCAGCACCAGGGATCCTTGCCGAGACTTTGTGCAGCGCGGTGCTCTGGCTGCCAAGCTGCCTGCCCCCTCCCCATCTCTCATTGTATAATTCTGGGGCAGGAATCCAGGGACCTCTGGGTGGAAGGTGAGCCTTCTGCCTGGGGGGGGGGGGTGCTGGGCGTGAAAGTATTTGCGTTCTGTCACTCGACTAGCACAGATACGAAAGCGATTCACAACAGGGGGGTGTGGAACTGGGACTGAGGATACCTCAGAGGTACCCCTGACTCTGGGAAGCTCTTTAGCTGTGAAGCTCCTCTTACAAGCATCCCCTCAACTTCCTGTCCCACTTCCTGTCACATGGGTCAGGCTGTAAGTTGCCTACAGGAAGTCCTTTTGCTCTGCCCTGTGTGAATAATGCCCCATGTGGCAGAGGAAAACACCAGCGCTCTGAAGAACAGGGCCGCACCATCGTCCGCCCATCTGTCTCCATCTTTGCGTGCTCACCTTGATGTTACCCACTGAGCAGAAAATGCCCCACACACAATAAAAACCCCCCCACGCTTTTGTGTGTGATGTTGGGCAAAGATGTCACCACATTGGCTGAGGGCTGCCGACTTGAGCGAGAGTCTAAACTGGAATCAGTCTCCATAAGCGCTTTGTTATAAATAGCTTTAAAAAGTGTCACCTGAACAGCTAAAAGTAAACAGACCCGGTGGAGAACACAGGGATCGAGGGCGGTGCCGCCTGGAGTGAGGGTGGCATGGAGCCAATGGCAGCCGTCTGAGATGCTGAGGTTGTATCTGGTTGCCTTCGTGGGCCGTCCTTCAGACACAAGCAGGAACATCTAGAAAGCATGTATCACCTTGCCTTATTCCTTCCCTGTATTAGCTGAGAAATGGCTGTCCAGCTATAGCTCTCCAGGCAGGACAGGATTTACCTGGACCACAGTTACCGGGTCAGGCATTAGGGTACTGGGTCTGGTGGCCTGATTCCACCTGCTGGGGTCTTCTAAGACCGTGGATGACTGCAGGAGGAGATCGATCATGAGAATGTGCGTCCGATTGTGTGTTGTACGCACGGCACAGAACGTCATGGTAGTGTTCTGGAAGAGGTCGGGATCTTGAACCACAGAATTCCTGAGCAGAGCAGTCGCCTTCTCCATGTGTGATGTAACCTGTGTTCACAAGCAGTCGCTGGATGTGCCTTTATGTGTGTGTGTGTGTGTCTGTGTGTGCGAACGTGTGTGTGCCTCTATGGGTGTGTGTACCTGTATGTGTGTGTGTCTGTGTGCCTCTATGGGTGTGTGTCTGTGTCTGTGTCTGTGTGCCTGTATGGGAGTGTGTACCTGTATGTGTGTATGTGTGTGTGTGTGTACCTGTATGTGTGTGTGTGTACGTGTGTGTGACAGAGAGAGAGGCAGGCCCTTCTAACTCCTCTATCATACTTAACAATGTTCTGACCTAACCCTAACCCTAAGCCTAAACCTAACCCTACTTTCTTGTGGGCTCCCCTTGTTTTGGTAACCTGATTTCTCGCCTCTCTCTCTCCCTCTCTCTTTCTCTCTCTTTCTCTCTCTCTCTATCCCTTGCCTAATGGCTGTCACAGAGCCGTCACAAACACATTTGCTCTCACCCACACACACTCCGGGCCGCTCAGTGCCAATGATCCGACCGTACATCAGTGGGATGGTGTATCCATGGCAATTGGAGAACACACAGAGCACTGGGGGGGGGTTGTGGGGTGGGGTGGCCAGGATGAACAGAGGGGTCTTGGTGACCCCACCAGACCTACCCTTGCATGTACGGTCAGACCACAGGTGCCCCTCCCCCCTGTCAGATTCCAGTCAGAGCCTGATGGTGTGTGACCTCAGTTACACCCATTGGCTCAAGTGAAGGCGAGATATCTGAGTTTGCCCTTCAAGAGGAAGAGCTGCTTCACTTTAGGGGAACCGCAAGAACTTAGCAGCCACAGATTGTGCTCAGCTGCTTTTGTCTGCGCATGTGTGGGGTTCCTCGCCCCAGTGGAGGCCCTATGGAGTCATACATGCAAGTTCTAGATCACAAAAAAACAGTGTAAACAGGGGCATCTCAGCATGGGCGCCCCCTGCAGGTCACTCAGGTACTTCCAGGTCACAGGTCACCAGCTGTAGATGCACCATCGCCGGGAGTAACCGAGAGAAAGGTAATCTCTGGTGAAGCGGAGCCCGCATCGGGCAGGGCCCTCGCTATCACAACGGTGCCTTCTGGAATGCGTGCGGAAGCAGTTTTGGCAGCGTAGTAGCCTGGTCTTTTTTTAGATAGACCCTCCCCTTCATTTGGGGGGGTGGGGCACCAGACACACTTTTCCGTTTTTCATCCATCCATCTGTCGCACGGACACCTTTACTCCTGGTGCCTTTTCATGCTTATGTAACTCCTAGCCAGATGTTTTCTCGTGACGCAGTCCCGTTGCCCCCACCGACCCCCCCCACGGCAGTGTGAGCCAAACTCTCCCTTCAAGCCTGCCAGTAGGATAAGGGGGGCGTAGTGCAGAAGACGAAGCCCGGAACATGGCTGAGGTCCGAGCCCCCAGCACGCATCCCTCCCACAAACACGGCAGCACCGGCTGCACTCTGCCTCCATTTCTGTGTGGTGATATTTCATACAAGACGGCAACATTTTAAAGAGAATTCAGGGTGGCTGAGATCCAGGAATATTTTTCTTTTTATTTCTATTAAAGAAAAAGATCCAGGACATTATTTTGGGCTCCTTTTAAACAGTGGGAGGTGGAACCCGAAAGGATGAGCCGGCCCCTGACAAGTGGGGGGCTCATGGGGGTGAGAGCTGGAGTGGTGCATGATGGGAGTCACGTTTGGGTCAAGGATGCTGCTTTGGTTTGTCCTGGTCTTCAGCAGGTGCCTTTCCAAGCTTATGATCTTGGTTTGATTTTTTTCTCGGTGGTCTTCTTGTTTAAGATATTAATTTTAATTCATGTTTAAGGTTTGCTCACTGCGAGATGTCCTTACTGAAGCATGATGGAGTTCAGCACACTCACAAACACACACTCAAACGCAGATGCATCAGCACACTCACAAGCACACATGCAAACGCAGATACATCAGCACACTCGCAGATACACGCAAACGCAGATGCACTGGCACACTCGCAGATGCACGCAAACGCAGATGCATCGGCACACTCGCAGATGCACGCAAACACAGATGCATAGGCACACTCGCAGATACACGCAAACGCAGATGCACTGGCACACTCGCAGATGCACGCAAACACAGATACATCAGCACACTCGCAGATACACGCAAACGCAGATGCACTGGCACACTCGCAGATGCACGCAAACGCAGATGCACTGGCACACTCGCAGATACACGCAAACGCAGATGCATAGGCACACTAGCAGATACACGCAAACGCAGATGCATAGGCACACTAGCAGATGCACGCAAACACAGATGCACTGGCACACTCGCAGATACACGCAAACGCAGATGCATAGGCACACTCGCAGATGCACGCAAACGCAGATGCACTGGCACACTCGCAGATGCACGCAAACGCAGCTGCATCGGCACACTCGCAGATGCACGCAAACGCAGATGCACTGGCACACTCGCAGATACACGCAAACGCAGATGCATCGGCACACTCGCAGATGCACGCAAACGCAGATGCACTGGCACACTCGCAGATACACGCAAACGCAGATGCACTGGCACACTCGCAGATACACGCAAACGCAGATGCATCGGCACACTCGCAGATACACGCAAACGCAGATGCACTGGCACACTCGCAGATACACGCAAACGCAGATGCACTGGCACACTCGCAGATGCAGATGGCATCCCTCTGCCTGCTGTAACTCTCTATTTCCCAGCCTGACTTGTTTATTTCTGGCTTCTTAATTTAGGGCCTCTTTAAAAAATGGCTTGTGTGTTAAAATAGAAATGCTTTGGGAGCAGGGAGCCAAAGCAGCTAAGAGGCCTGACGGGGATCTCTCATGGCGACCAGGGTGCACCGCGCCGTGGGGGGAAGGAGGGGGCAGTTATTGACTCATCACACAAATCGCTACAGTAACTAGCACAAAGCTGCCGTTTGCCCTGTTTTACGTTGCAGCAGCTCAGCTGGGGGTTTCTTCCAGACTTTGTTGGGCTTTGAAGCTACAGTGGACAGTCAGCATCGCAGCTGGGGGTGGGGAGACACATGGGGACACAGGCATGGGGGGGGGGGGTTGCTGCAGTAAGACCAGTGTTTACCTGAGAGTAGCTCTGCAGGAAACACGCTGCCGTGTCAACTCCCCCTACGCCCTGCGAGTAATTCCCGGTGTACTCTCACATACACAGTGTCCACATTTTGCGGGTGATCAGCAGTGCATTAAAAACATCCATCCATGCTCCCTGGCAGGGGAAGATCCCAGAAGGCAGGCCGTCAAAGGGCTCGCTATCACACATGATTTCAGCTACCCCCATGTATTTGGACTGCTGGAGGAAACTGATGTACCCACAAAAACAGAGAGAATGTGATGTTAGCATTGCCCAGCATGCCGACATATTCATCTGTAGGATGTGCTTTGATCGACTTTAGCATAGCCTGTTAGCACTGGGTCATGCTAGGATATTCATCTCTATGATGTGCTTTGAACAACATTAGCATAGCCTGTTAGCACTGGGTCATGCCAGCATATTCATCTCTATGATGTGCTTTGAACAACATTAGCATAGCCTGTTAGCACTGGGTCATGCCAGCATATTCATCTCTATGATGTGCTTTGACCAACATTAGCGTAGCCTGGTAGCACTGGGTCATGCCAGGATATTTATCTCTATGATGTGGTTTGATCGACAGTAGGGTAGCCTCTTAGCACTGGGTCATGCCAGCATATTCATCTCTATGATGTGCTCTGACTGACATTAGCATAGCATGTGAGCACTGGCTCATGCTGTCATCTCTATGATGTATTTTGACTGGTATTAGCATAGCTTGCTAGCACATAACAATTCCACACATATTAGGGTCTGAAGCTTCGGCTGGCATTGTGATACGGGGCTTGGCAGAGATAAAGGTAAGATATGGAGCGTACAATACCCTCCTGGTGGAACAGAATGTGGCATCGCTCTCATGCGTGGCTGTAAAGTCGGCCCTCACGCAGCGATCGACACCACCGGCATGTTCCCTGCCGCCTCGGCGCCCCAGGCTAGTCACCCCCCATGTCTGCGTGTATGGATGGTGGTGACTCACATGCCAGACAGAACCTGGCCCAGCCTTTGTTGACTTGTTGACCTGTGACCCCCAGGAATTCCCCAGAACTGGCGTGCCGGCCTCCCGGTCAGGGTGGGCCTCGCTCAGAGTGGGCGGTGGCACAGGGGGATTAGCGTGACGGCGTGACGGCGGCACATTAAACCTGCGTGTGGGGGTGGGGGGGCGGGCATGTGAGTGTGGTTTTCTCTATCTGAGTGTGTGTTAAAAAAACAATAGCAGAGATTCCCAAAAGCAGATGTCATTTCAGACTGAGCAGGAAGTGTATTTCTGTATTGTGGTGTGTGTGTGCGTGTGTGTGTGTGTGTATGTGTGTGTGTCTGTGTGTGTGTGTGTGTGTGTGTGTCTGTGTGTGTGTGTGTGTGTGTGTGTGTATGTGTGTGTGTATGTGTGTGTGTGTGTGTGTACATGTGCGGGCGTCTGCATGCATGTTCGGCCTGCCTCATGGCAGCCCCCCTGAAGTCCCCGGCTTACATCCGCTCCCGGGTAGATGTGCCCCCAACCAAGAGCCCCTGGGAGCGCCCTTGAGCCAGCTGCTAGCCCCCCTGCCCACAGCCTGAGACCCCACGGGCAGATCTGGCACCTCAGCAGAGCGGGATCCACATTCCTACTTGGGTTGGAAAGGGCCGAGCTACTCCTCACGCCGGGGGGGCGTTAATGGGAAAGCCAGGACTTTTTGGGGGGACTATGGTCAGGGGGCAGGGGGATGGGGCACCACAACTTCAGGCTGTCAGTACTTCAAACCCGGAATGTTCTGATCTGGACTGGGGAGCGTTCCCCAGAGTCACGGTAACACCAACACACTGCCTGCCAGCTCTTACCCTACGCAAGTCCGACACCCGATCCGTGTTTTAGGAACACTGCCGGATCGCCGGGATCATGTCGCACCACCGAGGTGATGGGTAAGGAAGGGGAGACCGGTGCTATTTCCAAACGCAAGGTGTGAGACCTTTTGCAGCATGACCCTGCTAGCCTATCCACACCCCTTCCTGTGTGTTAAGGTGCGTCCTGACCCAGCCACCCATTAGAGGGTGACCTTCCTGTGTGTTAAGGTGCGTCCTGACCCAGCCACCCATTAGAGGGTGTTCTTCCTGTGTATTAAGGTGCGTCCTGACCCAGCCACCCATTAGAGGGTGTTCTTCCTGTGTGTTAAGGTGCGTCCTGACCCAGCCACCCATTAGAGGGTGTTCTTCCTGTGTGTTAAGGTGCGTCCTGACCCAGCCACCCATTAGAGGGTGTTCTTTCTGTGTGTTAAGGTGCGTCCTGACCCAGCCACCCATTAGAGGGTGTTCTTCCTGTGTGTTAAGGTGCGTCCTGACCCAGCCACCCATTAGAGGGTGTTCTTCCTGTGTGTTAAGGTGCGTCCTGACCCAGCCACCCATTAGAGGGTGTTCTTCCTGTGTGTTAAGGTGCGTCCTGACCCAGCCACCCATTAGAGGGTGACCTTCCTGTGTGTTAAGGTGCGTCCTGACCCAGCCACCCATTAGAGGGTGTTCTTCCTGTGTGTTAAGGTGCGTCCTGGCCCAGCCACCACTTTCTGTGTGTTAAGGCATGTCCTGCTCTCGCCGCCCACTGGAGGGTGCTCTTCCTGGGTTTCCATATCCGCTGTTTAGAATTTCATCTTGCTGCTGTACCCCCGATGCACCCTTCCTTATGAAATTTTCACCACCGCCCCCCCCCCCCCCCCCCAAAGAAGTACCGCCTCTGCCTCGGTCGATTCCTGCCCCCGTGCCACACAAGGACCTGGGACAAAAGCAGGCCTCAACTCACCTGCCGTTCGTGGGACGCCACAGTTCAATATGCTTTCCCTCGAAAATGAAAATAGACATGAGCCTTTTCTTTCCAAACTGTCAGCAGCCTATAACTGCATCAGTGGATCGGTGTGGGATCCGGACCTCAGCCTCATCCATTCATTATCGTATCTGAGCTCGGTTGGCACTTCCTACATGTCCCCGTGGTTCTGGCCCCGGCTGCATGCATGCAGCCCCCCCGAAATACGTGCCTGTCACCACAGCAGGGTACAAGTCACTTACAGCGTGTGAGCTTGCCTTCTGTAAGGGACCCCAACCTATGACAGTGACTTGTAGGGTCTTTGTAACATGTGACCTGAGGGGGCGTGGCTAAAGAGTTCACCATGCTGGTTCCTGGTGGTAGGTTGGAAATGAGGAACCTACACGCAGGTCTGTTTCCCTGAGTGTGTGTGTTTACAGGTGCTTACAGGATACATGCTGCGATGCTGGTGTGTGTTTGTGTACACACATGTGAGCCTGTTGCTGTAGTATCAGTCATGTCTGTGGGTAACAGCTGCGGTGTGAATGTAGGGCTAGCTGTCTGCGGGTGACAGCTGAGGTGTGAATGTAGGGCTAGCTGTCTGCGGGTGACAGCTGCGGTGTGAATGTAGGGCTAGCTGTCTGCGGGTGACAGCTGCGGTGTGAATGTAGGGCTAGCTGTCTGCGGGTGACAGCTGCGGTGTGAATGTAGGGCTAGCTGTCTGCGGGTGACAGCTGCGGTGTGAATGTAGGGCTAGCTGTCTGCGGGTGACAGCTGCGGTGTGAATGTAGGGCTAGCTGTCTGCGGGTGACAGCTGAGGTGTGAATGTTGGGCTAGCTGTCTGCGGGTGACAGCTGCGGTGTGAATGTAGGGCTAGCTGTCTGCGGGTGACAGCTGAGGTGTGAATGTAGGGCTAGCTGTCTGCGGGTGACAGCTGAGGTGTGAATGTTGGGCTAGCTGTCTGCGGGTGACAGCTGCGGTGTGAATGTAGGGCTAGCTGTCTGCGGGTGACAGCTGCGGTGTGAATGTAGGGCTAGCTGTCTGCGGGTGACAGCTGAGGTGTGAATGTTGGGCTAGCTGTCTGCGGGTGACAGCTGCGGTGTGAATGTAGGGCTAGATGTCTGCGGGTGACAGCAGCTGTGTGAATGTAGGGCTAGCTGTCTGTGGGTGACAGCTGAGGTGTGAATGTAGGGCTAGCTGTCTGCGGGTGACAGCTGAGGTGTGAATGTAGGGCTAGATGTCTGTGGGTGACAGCTGCGGTGTGAATGTAGGGCTAGCTGTCTGCGGGTGACAGCAGCTGTGTGAATGTAGGGCTAGCTGTCTGCGGGTGACAGCTGCGGTGTGAATGTAGGGCTAGCTGTCTGCGGGTGACAGCAGCTGTGTGAATGTAGGGCTAGATGTCTGCGGGTGACAGCTGCGGTGTGAATGTAGGGCTAGCTGTCTGCGGGTGACAGCAGCTGTGTGAATGTAGGGCTAGCTGTCTGCGGGTGACAGCTGAGGTGTGAATGTAGGGCTAGATGTCTGCGGGTGACAGCTGCGGTGTGAATGTAGGGCTAGCTGTCTGCGGGTGACAGCTGCGGTGTGAATGTAGGGCTAGCTGTCTGTGGGACATATGGTTTTTCTGAAGCTTTTCTGCTCCATTCATCCAACGCAACAGTGAGACCCTCTCTGATCCGAATTTTTGGGGGTGTTATGTCATCATGCGGCGCTTAAATGTAAGGTAAATGTAATGTAAAACATTATGGATAGGGAAGGTTATACACTTGAGGAAACGAAAGGGATTTTAGCTTGATTTTGAAATCTGAGACGGAGATCGACTGACGAGTAACAGCAGGGAAGGAGTTCCAAAGTCGGGGAGGTAGAGAGGAAAATGTGCGGTCTCCATAGCCGTGGAATTCACACGGTCGTAATTCCCAGTTCTTCCAGGGACCGGCTGACTCTGTTTTCGCAACATAAAGGATAAAAGAATCTGCTTAAAAAATGTGACTTTAAAATGAGTTCATTCCTTCCTCTGCCTCACAGGGCTGCTTGGGAGGGGCTCTACATGAAAATCTCACCAGTGGGACAGTATGCTCCAGCAGTGAAATATCTTAATATAGTTTGTGTGACATTTTTTTTGTTACATTATACTCTACATGTAGAGAAACTAGCAGGTTGTGTATAACACACCAGTGAAGCACTTTGAGTTGGAATTGAACCTGAAAGAGAGCAAATTCCTCTCCGAGCTGTGAGCTATGTCTCCGGGGTGTGAGCTGTGTCTCCGAGCTGTGAGCTGTGTCTCCGGGGTGTGAGCTGTGTCTCCGAGCTGTGAGCTGTGTCTCCGGGGTGTGAGCTGTGTCTCTCAGCTGTGAGCTGTGTCTCTGGGGTGTGAGCTGTGTCTCTGGGGTGTGAGCTGCGTCTCTCAGCTGTGAGCTATGTCTCCGACCTGTGAGCTGTGTCTCTGGGGTGTGAGATGTGTCTCCAGGGTATGAGCTGTGTCTCCAAGCTGTGAGCCGTGTCTCTCAGCTGTGAGCTATGTCTCTGGGGTGTGAGCTATGTCTCCGAGCTGTGAGCTGTGTCTCTGGGGTGTGAGCCGTGTCTCCGGGGTTTGAGCCGTGTCTCTCAGCTGTGAGCTGTGTCTCCGGGGTGTGAGCTGTGTCTCTCAGCTGTGAGCTATGTCTCCGACCTGTGAGCTGTGTCTCTGGGGTGTGAGCTGTGTCTCTGGGGTGTGAGATGTGTCTCCAGGGTATGAGCTGTGTCTCCAAGCTGTGAGCCGTGTCTCTCAGCTGTGAGCTATGTCTCTGGGGTGTGAGCTATGTCTCCGAGCTGTGAGCTGTGTCTCTGGGGTGTGAGCCGTGTCTCCGGGGTTTGAGCCGTGTCTCTCAGCTGTGAGCTGTGTCTCCGGGGTGTGAGCTGTGTCTCTCAGCTGTGAGCTATGTCTCCGACCTGTGAGCTGTGTCTCTGGGGTGTGAGCTGTGTCTCTCAGCTGTGAGCTATGTCTCCGACCTGTGAGCTGTGTCTCTCAGCTGTGAGCTGTGTCTCCGGGGTGTGAGCTGTGTCTCTCAGCTGTGAGCTGTGTCTCCGGGGTGTGAGTTGTGTCTCTGGGGTGTGAGCTGTGTCTCCGGGGTGTGAGCTGTGTCTCCAAGCTGTGAGCTGTGTCTCTCGGGTGTGAGCTGCGTCTCTCAGCTGTGAGCTGTGTCTCTGGGGTGTTGTCCAGCAGGCTGCTGTCCAGACAGAGTGCATGTCTGCTTACGAATGTAAAATACAGCTCCCAACAGGCATGAGGATCTGCGAAAGCCTTAAATCAACTTCCTGCCCTGTTTGAAATGACAAACTGCTTTTGGGAGCTCTCGGCTGTTGCTTGACAGCAGCGTTTTTAATTTTATATATTTAGGAAACAGTCCTGCCTTGGGTGGGTTTGTGTTATCAGCTGATATTGTGGGGGAACAATGAACTGTGTTAGTGTGATATGGTCATTGTTTCAGCTTATGTAAAAACAGTAGCATGAAATCAGCAGTGTGAAGTACAACGTGTAAAATTCACAGTGTGAAATCAGCAGTGTGAAGTATAATGTGTAGAATCTGCAGTGTGGAATCCGCAGTGTGAAGTATGATGTGTAAAATCCACACTGTGGAATCCGCAGTGTGAAGCAGGTTGTTAGTGTCCAGCTATATGCACCATGCCATGTAATAGCAGCACCTGTGAGACTGGAGCTGCAGGGGGCAGTATGGAGGTGTAGAATATAGCAGTAGCTCATACACTTCCTCTCACCCCTATACACCCCCTTCCCTCCCCAGGTACAGCTGACCCTGTGCCCCCCAAGCATAACACAGACATTATATATTAATGATGCATAAATGATGTAAAATGCATAAATGTTTCATCAGCAGCACCCCTTGTCCAGAAGCAGTGTGTGTTTCCTCTGGCATATTCTAACCAGCCCCAACCCTCCCCCCACCCCCACCCCCACCGGAACAGCTTGCAGTTTAGCCCTGTGGCTCTGTGGTGTGGAGTGGGGGGGGTTGATAGGCTTTCGGTGCACAGACACCACGCTTTCCATATCCCAGACCGTGCGTCCTACACTGGCTTGGTGCTTCAGTGTTCAGCATGCAGAGAACATAGCACAGGGCCACACAGGGCCACACAGGGCCGCACAGGGCCACGGCGTGGGGGGGATTAAATATGGCTGCTGACCTGTGCCAGGTGGATAAATATTTATAGGCTTTTATGGGTGGGTGGGGGCAGCTGTTTTTGTTTTTCTGCACCCCCCACATCTGCTTTGCACTCCCCAAGTTGTGTGTGTGTCTCTGGGGCGTTTAGGTCTGTTTATCTGTTTAGAATGAGAGTACACACTTCAGGGAGGGTGGGGGCAAACGAGGGCCGGGGGTGTGCCACCACCCAGGGGGCCATCCTGCCTGTGTTTGGCAGAGCTGCACACTGAAACTGGCAAGAGGTGGGCAGGGGATGGAGGGAGGGGGGACTCGTTACAGAGAATGTTGGAAGGACTTTATTCTTATAAAGCCATAAGTGGGAAATTACAAATTCATCTGCATCGAAAACCATTTCTGACTTTGGAAATGATTTATCATAACAGCCCCCCCCCCCCCATCTTGAAAACGGGAACTCAACAGGGAGAAACAGGGCCAGGGAGGCGGACATGAAATTCGAAACCATTTTGGCCTGAAGCATCCTGATTGGCCAGCTGCCATCCCCAAGACTGGCTATTCTCGCTATTGGCTGGCTGTGTAGGCCTGGAGTATCGGGGTTGGTCAGTTCTCAGGGGATGATCATCTCGAGTTTGTAGTGCCTGGTGCAGCTGTAGGGGGCGTGGATACAAATGAGCGATGAGGCTGTTGGGAAGGATGGAGCATCCCGCTGCGACCTTGAGGAGACAGACAGCGGCCTGGCGGTGCTTCGCTGACGAATGCAGTCCAGGCCTCCAAGAACATGGAGATCACTCGCGGGCCACTGCTACACTCTGCGCTCACGAATGACATCACCCCTGCCAAAGAGGGCGCTACCATGACAACAGCAGCCCCACCACCACCTGGGAAATCCCGTTTCACCTGGAAGAGCTATCCCGCCGACCCCCCCTCCCCCACAGCTGACCCAAAGGCGCAGTCATGTAAACATCTACTCTGTTACTATGTCGCACTTAGTCTACTTACAGGTTTAATATTTACAGCGAACCTGTGGTGCCGTAGGAACATCGGCGCTCACACCTGTCCTAGCGGTGAGCCAAGCTAACATCCTGGGGCGGGGAGGGGGGCTTTCTCAGCAGCCCCGGCAACACGTAAGGAAGGGCCAGCCAGGGCCCAAGCTGCTGGACATGAAGGTCTAACAGATGGAGCAGCGAGGCTTGACCGAGGGCGATGGAGGAGGGACAGGAGAGTCATCAGCCACGCAGCCCAAACAGGCAGCTGGGGGATGGGGGTCGGGGGACAGGCAGCTGGGGGATGGGGGTCGGGGGACAGGCAGCTGGGGGATGGGGGTCGGGGGACAGTCAGAGAGCATCTCTTCCTTAACCGTGCGCTCTCCAGGTGGGGGGTCCGCTGTATAGCGGGGCATTTACTCCAGCGAGGCCCTTTCAACCTGAACCCGGCCGGTCCGGAGTGGGGGCCTCGGCCTGCCAAACTCTCTAGCCTGCTCCCTCCATCGGCGCGTGAGGGAGTGGGATTCAGCGCCAGCTATACGGGATTATATGTGTGTGTGTTTGTGTGTGTGTGTGTGTGTGTGCCAGTGGGTATACCTTACCTTATGGGGACACAATGTCCCCACAACGTGATGAATACCTGCTTTTGTTTCTTGTATTTCGTTTGATTACTTATGGTCCTATGGTTAGGGCTGGGTAGGGGATTAAGGGTGTCATAGTTAGCGTTAGCATTTTTCCCATAGTAATGAATGAGCAGTCCCCATAAACTGTGAGTGTGTGTGTATGTGCGTGTGACAGAGATACACACAGCCACTCGAACCCGCTCTTCCTGTGCCCTGTTTTTATTTGTCCACCTTCCCGCCGGTGGCCCTGGCTGAGACTTGGCCTTTACTGGGTCATGGAGCACATACCTGGCAGCTGGGGATGTCTAACTAGCTGGGGGTCTCATCTGTGGCCATATGGGGATACAGGCAACCAGCCATTAATACAGAGAATGTGTAAGAACGTTCCTGCTTTCACTTCTCCTGGGTGAGGGTCAGTGCATCTGCCCCCTGGTGGAGGAGTTTGGAACCTCCTCAGTGATCTCCAAGCCGACAGACATTGAAGGATCTCACATAGTTCTTCACCCCTGCCAAGGAGGTGACCTGGGTTCACTGTAAAGGTGGAGGTTAGGGCAGGAGGTAGAGGACAGGGAACTCTCTGGGTGGGATGCCAGTCCATCACAGGGTGCACAAACACACATTCACACTACAGGCAACTCAGAGACACCAGTGCACCTGTATGCATGTCTTTGTACTGTGGGAGAAGCCATAAACAGACACATGGGGGTGGGGGGGGGGGCATGCAAACTCCACACACTCAGAGCAGAGGTAGCATTCACACCCCAAATCTGGATTAGAGACACAACAGTGCAGCCCACTGCGTCACCATGACACTAAAGAAAGATTGCAGACAACAAGAGGAGGCTCTGTCCGACCAGCCTCAGTCAGGCTGCCTCAGAACGTAACAATGGCAGTGTATGCAGTACTGCTTGTCAGTACCCTGACGTGACCTGTTTCACACGGTTGGATGGGGATCGGCATCCCTCACTCGGTCAGACTGTATCCCTCATGCAGTTAGACTGTATCCCTCGCTCAGTCAGACTGTATTCCTCGCGTGGTTAGACTGGCAGCCTAGTGTGATGTCTCCCATAATGCATCTGCATTATTCGTATCATGCTGTGCAAAGGGGAGCCCTGATGGCATCCGGGGACTTAACTGCTGGCAGGAGGAGCCTGTAGAGTCAAACTCACACTACGTTGTGAGACTGTGGCCCATAGTAACCATCACGGCTGCCAGGGAAAGTTACAGGAGCCCATTATTTGGGAGGAAAAGCTTTCTCTTCCTTTTCCTCCTCGGCACCTTGGTGCGCTGAGAAAGGGCACAGAAATGAGGATAAAAGATGAACAGATGAAATGGGCCATATTTCCATCCATCTTTCCAAATTGCGGCTGCTTTTCCTGAACCGGTTCATGGGGCAGAACGCTTGCAGGTCCTGGTGACCTTCAGCAAGGGCTTTGAGAGCCAACAGCTATCCAGCTCCGGCGAGAAGAAGCGATGAAGGTTAATGTGGGCAGATGAGCTCTCTGTGAGCTCTGGCATTAATAAGCTTATGGAGATGCAGTCACACTGCATCCACTCTAAGGTGATAGGGTTATGTGGTTGAATTTACAGCTTTCGGCTCAGTCCACTGAAGATCTCTCTGGCATGAAGACCCCTTGATGAATTCTGGAGGAGACTGTCTGGAAAATGTCCTTAAATTGGCTGCTGAATTTCAGTAACTGGTTTGTAGAATGATATAGGAGTTTGTAATGGGAAACCTATAGCTGAACTGGTCCGCAGTGATGCAAGTGACATTTCGCTAATGACCTGTCATATGGCTCTGACAGAGAGGGGAGCACGCCCCCCACCCCCGGCCTGACACCATGGGCTCTGAGGGCAAACTGCGACGGCCCTTGGATTTAACTTTTGGGTTGAATTCTTGGACCTTGTCTTGTCTGAGGGGAGGGAGGGGCATCCAGTAAGGGCATTCACTGTGGGCAGGCAGTAGGGGGTGCTGGGATTGGGGCTGGGAACTGATAGCCAGGCCAATGGGACACGACCATCAAAAAAGTGTAGTGAGGGTACAGAGTGTGACACGATGATGGGACATGATGTCATAGGTGGGTGGGGCTGAGAGAGGGCCAGGGACTGTGCTACAAAAGGACTGTGTTACTGAGTAATGAACTGTGTTAATCACTGATCCAGTATGTTACTCACAAATACACAGTTAATTGCTTACGCAGAGTCCTTCATTAACATAATTAGTTGTTCGTTGAATTACCCATGTTCTGTTTACTCATTGGTGGGCTGTATCACTCACAGAGGCTCAGTTTTCCTTTAACGCTGTGAGCTACCCATAATGCACTGAGTCATGCTCTGTCCATGTCACCGGGTAACAGGAACAGCCACTCAGGCTCCTCCGAGCAAGACTGTCAGCTGTGCAGGCGTAGCAGTGAGGCGAGCCGCGCCCCCGGCTGTTCCAGAATATTCCACATTTCACCGTACCCCGCTTCATCTTGCCATTGCTTAGCAACACGCTGACTCACAAGCCGGAGGGACGTGTTGTGCTGGCAGGGAGACGGGGCTGCTGTTAAGGCAGGGCATCTCCCCTTGACTTGCCGTGGGTCACTCAGCCCCCCACCTAACAGGGGCTGGCAAAAGCAGCCAGTCCTGAACCTCTGCAGGGCCTAACGAAGCAGGACTGAGAGTCAAGGCCAGTGGGATTTTACCGGTTGCATGTTAATGGCTGCTTCTCACACACTGGAATGCACGTTCTGATCGTGTCATGTGATCTCACTTTCGATGGCGATTTACCCGCTAATTTGTGGGATAATTGACATGGCTGTTTCTCAGAGCCAGTAACTGACGGGCTCCTCAGCCCAGCCCAGATTAGTGCAGGACGCTGGGTAAGGTCACCTGGCTGACAGTGGGAATTATTCACCGTGTCTGTCAGCACTGTGTGGCTCAAGAGGTTAATGTCTGTGTCGGGAAGGTTGTGGGTTTTAATCCTGTGGCTGATTACAGGTATTACTCAGCGTGCCTGTTAGCACCGTGTAGCTCAAAAGGTTAAGGTCTGTATCAGGAAAATTGTGGGTTCTAATCCCATGGCTGATTACAGACATTACTCACCATGCCTATCAGTGCTGTGTAGCTCACGAGGTTGAGGTCTGTGTCAGGAAGGTTGTGGGTTCTAATCCGGTGGCTGATTACAGACATTACTCACCATGCCTGTCAGCGCTGTGTAGCTCAGGAGTTTAGGGTTCTCTGTTGGGAAGGTTGTGGGTTCTAATCCCGTGGCTGATTACAGACATTACTCACCATGCTGTCAGCGCTGTGTAGCTCAGGAGTTTAGGGTTCTGTGTTGGGAAGGTTGTGGGTTCTAATCCCGTGGCTGATTACAGACATTACTCACCATGCTGTCAGCGCTGTGTAACTCAGGAGTTTAGGGTATTGTGTTGGGAAGGTTGTGGGTTCTAATCCGTGGCTGATTACAGACATTACTCACCATGCTGTCAGCGTTGTGTAGCTCAGGAGTTTAGGGTTCTCTGTTGGGAAGGTTGTGGGTTCTAATCCCGTGGCTGATTACAGACATTACTCACCATGCTGTCAGCGCTGTGTAGCTCAGGAGTTTAGGGTTCTGTGTTGGGAAGGTTGTGGGTTCTAATCCCGTGGCTGATTACAGACATTACTCACCATGCTGTCAGCGCTGTGTAACTCAGGAGTTTAGGGTTCTGTGTTGGGAAGGTTGTGGGTTCTAATCCCGTGGCTGATTACAGACATTACTCACCATGCTGTCAGCGCTGTGTAGCTCAGGAGTTTAGGGTTTTAATCCTGTGGCTGGCAGCATAATCACATCACTGCTAGGCCCTTGATCAAGATCTTTGTCCTGCTCCAGGATGCTGGCTGACACCCAGTTTCCTCACATGTATGTTGCTTTGTGTCTAAACGCGGCAAATAAATAAATGTAAAGTCCTGAGCTCCAACCATATCACCTTCTGGCCCCTTGTCCAATTGTCACACCACAATTTGCTCTAAACATTTTTATTTTCATTTCAGGGCAGAGAAAACAGAAGTTTTAAGTGATGATCTGCTTCAGGTAAGCAGGCAGCATATGGCATGCATGTATCTGTCTGTGGGTCCTGGTTAACTGACAGGAAGCAGCGAGTAGTTATTAGAGGCACAATGTCACAGTGGGCCTGCGTTCATAGAGGGGTACCGTAGGGTTCAGTTTTAGGACCACTATTGTTCCTAATTTACATTAATGATATTGACACCAATACATACAGTAAACTGGTTAAATTTGCAGATGACACCAAGGTGGGTGGTGTAGCAGATACTGATCTAGTAGCAGAGACAGGATCTTGATTTAATTACAACGGGATCTTGATTTAATTAGCGACTGGGCTGATATCTGGCAGATGAAATTTAACATAGATAAATTTAGGGTAATCCATGCAGGGACCAGAAATATAAAGTACAGATATTTCATCGGTTCCACTGAAATAAAGGAAGCTGACTATGAGAAAGACCTTAGTGTGTATGTTGATGCTTCCATGTCCCAATCTCGCCAGTGTGGGGAAGTGATTAAAAAGGCCAATAGAATATTAGGTTACATCTCTAGGTGTGTGGAGTTTAAGTCAAGGGAGGTGATGCTACGATTATATAATTCCTTGGTAAGACCCCACCTAGAATATTGTGTGCAGGTTTGGTCACCATACCTTAAACAGGACATTGCTGCCTTGGAAAGGGTGTAACGTAGGGCTACAAGAATGATTCCTGGTCTTAGAGGAATGTCTTATGAGGAGAGGTTAGCTGAGCTGAATCTGTTTAGCCTCGAGCAAAGGAGACTAAGGGGGGACATGATCCAGGTATATAAGATTCTAACAGGTCTGGATGCTGTTCAGCCAAATGACTATTTCAATATTAGTTTGAATACTAGAACTCGTGGCCATAAGTGGAAATTAACGGGAGAACATTTTTAAATGAATTTGAGGAAGCACTTATTTACACAGCGTGTAGTTAGAGTATGGAATAGTCTTCCTGCTAGTGTAGCGGAAGCTAAAACCCTGGGTTCCTTTAAATCAGAGCTAGATAAGATTTTAACAACTCTGAGCCATTAGTTAAGTTCTCCCCAAATGAGCTTGATGGGCCGAATGGCCTCCTCTCGTTTGTAAATTTCTTATGTTCTTATGAGACAGCATCAATTAGCCTCTGTCACACCACAATCACCATGTGCAAAAAGGACTTGTAAATTTAATTTGTGGTGAGGGGGGGAGGGAGGAAGGGAGAGGGCATTGACTGATGTTTAGTTATAGTGTCTCTGTAAGCACCATCCTCATGTGTGGTTTTGGGTGGGATGGGCAGTCTGAGTGGTTGACCTGTATGTAAGTGTGTGTTCATTAAGTAAGGATTCTTAGTAAGTGTATATGGGGGCTGCAGAGAGTCTGTGCTCACTATGGGCTGGTCCTGGGTAAGCAGTCATGAATAATGGATAGGTGTGTGCGGGAGTTTGGACTCTCTGAGAAGCCCAAAGCACAGACCAATCAGAATGCCGGCTCTGAGCATGCTCAGTGTGGCATGCGCCCCCCCCCCCCCCCTACTCCAGGTGGAGAAGAGGTTGGAACTGGTGAAGCAGGTTTCCCACAGCACCCACAAGAAGCTGAGCGCCTGCCTGCAGGGCCAACAGGGGCCTGACGTGGACAAGAGGTCGGTCAGGTCGCCCTCGGTACGTATCGCCCCTATAACAACACTTTTAATCAGTGTTTAAGTGAGCTATATATATAAACAATCCTATATAAACACCACCAAATGCCGTGCATGACAGGGTCACAGTTACTCAAATAGTAACATGGTACAACCTGCTATGTGTATAAACTGTACTGTGCACTGCACAGAACAACTAGACGACGTTATGCATCAGTATCTTTAGGCAGTGGCAGCACTGTGAATGCTAGCTGGCTCGCTAATTACTCAGGAGAAGTGCAGCTGTTACATCGTGCTAGGCGTTCTCTGCTAAATGCTAAGTGCTAAATGCTAAGTGCTAAATGCTAAGTGCTAAATGCTAAGTGCTAAATGCTAAGTGCTAAATGCTAAGTGCTAAATGCTAAATGCTTTCTTCTGGCTAGAAAAAGCTGCCGCTGACCACGTTGGCCCAGTGCCTGGTGGACGGTGCCTTGGTGCTTGGAGACGACTCCCTCCTGGGGTGAGTCATACTTGCACACACACACAGACGCACACAAATTACAAAGTAGAGGATATTCACATGCTGCTGGTTTGGACACATTTCACCATCGTCTATGTTTGATTTTATGGGTCAGTGAGGGATTGTATATGTGTGTGCATGAGAGTGTGAGGATGTGTATAAGTGTGTATATGTGTGTGCATGAGAGTGTGAGGATGCGTATAAGTGTGTACATGTGTGTGCATGAGAGTGTGAGGATGCGTATAAGTGTGTACATGTGTGTGCATGAGAGTGTGAGGATGCGTATAAGTGTGTACATGTGTGTGCATGAGAGTGTGAGGATGCGTATAAGTGTGTACATGTGTGTGCATGAGAGTGTGAGGATGCGTATAAGTGTGTACATGTGTGTGCATGAGAGTGTGAGGATGCGTATAAGTGTGTACATGTGTGTGCATGAGAGTGTGAGGATGCGTATAAGTGTGTACATGTGTGTGCATGAGAGTGTGAGGATGTGTATAAGTGTGTATGTGTGTGCATGAGAGTGAGGATGTGTATAAGTGTGTACATGTGTGTGCATGAGAGTGAGGATGTGTATAAGTGTGTATTTGTGTGTGCATGAGAGTGTGAGGATGTGTGTGCATGAGAGTGTGAGGATGTGTATAAGTGTGTACATGTGTGTGTATGAGTGTGAGGATGTGTACATGTGTGTGTGCATGAGAGTGTGAGGATGTGTATAAGTGTGTACATGTGTGTGCATGAGAGTGTGAGGATGTGTATAAGTGTATATGTGTGTGTGTATTTTAAAAAGTTGTCCTCATAAAGATAAGCAAAAAGTGAACAGAAACACACGTTTCCAGTCAACACACACAAATACGTTTGTATTCATATCTCTGTGAGGACTCTCCATTCATTTCAATGGGGAAAACCCTAATCCCAACATGACGACCTTAACCCCTACCCAGCCCTAACCTTAACCATAAGTAACCAAACAATATAGGAGACTGGCATTTTTAGTTTTTTGATTGCATTCACAGATTTTTGCGGGGACCTGAAAAATGGTCCCCACAATGTCAAAATAAAAGGTTTTTAAAAACTAAACGCACACACACACACACATACAGACATACAGGCACACTCCTGCCATCCCACACATCAGGCTTGTAAGCACGCACCACCATGCTCAGTCACGCACCTCTAAATGCATGTTGAGCCCCCCCCAGAAAGCCATCGTGTTCTGTTCCCCATTCAGGCGCGCTTGCGTAAGATCGCCAGCTGACGTTCTTCTTCATCTCCTGCCTCCATGTGTCCTTTATATTTGGGAGGGTTACGAGCATTAAAACTCGACATAAACACTCTCAGATCTACATTCCTCATACTGGTATTTGGATCTGTTGTGTCCTGGTTGGCTACTAATGTTCTGCTGAATTATGATGCAGTGGACTGGAACATTCCCATGGGCTCTTCTGATTTGCTGTTGCCTGGCCTTGCTCAGATGTGATTGGCTGTATTCATGCACCCCCCCCCCCTCCTTCCCCCATTGCAGGAAGATGTTGAAGCTGTGTGGGGAGACGGAGGACAGGCTGGCCCAGGAGCTCATTCTGTTCGAATTCCAGATGGAGCGGGACGTCATCGAGCCCCTCTATGTACTCGCCGAGGTAGGCTGTCCCAGGGACTTGGACAGGAGCCCTTAGTAACATAATAAGACACATTGTCAGCCATGGGGGGTGGACAAGAGGCACACTGTTGAATTCTGGGTGATTTTTTTGCATTGCCATGGTGATTGATTACCCAAGTCTTCAAACACCTCATGGAAATGAAAGCCAGCTGACACTGATTGCACTAACTGGCTTGCTGAGGTTACACAGGGCCATCTGGGTGGATGTGGGCTAACTGGGAGGGTGGAGCTCCCTCTAAGGGTGGGAGGTGGCACTGTTTCCTGGTGGGTTTCAGGGCAGCTCTGTACACTTTCTGTTGCCGTTCCCACAGGTGGAGATCCCCAACATCCAGAAGCAGCGGAAGCATCTAGCGAAGCTGGTGCTAGACATGGACTCGGCCCGTACGCGGTACGCCCCATCGGCAAGCTGTCCCCTTTCCCACAGTCAAAGCCAACCCAAAACAGTCCAAAAGCAATCAACCAATCAGCAAGGGAATGGGACACCGGGACGACTATACCTCCTATAAAATGGTCCCCCCCCTTCCCCAGATTTCTGACCATCTACAAGGTTCTGTTGCACTTGAGTTACCCAGAGACAGCAGAGGGAGTGACAAATAACATGCTGGACCTGAGCCCAAGCTGAAATTGCAGGACAGACGCAGAGTTACTGTCCCCACGAGCAGGACACACTGAGCAGCGGCAGCAAGCTGTCCAGATGTCTGCTGAGTCGGTTGCCAAGGACACAAGCTGTGTTGAGGTTTGGTGTAAAATGGAGACAAGATGGTGTATCACAAATTATGCTGACCTGATGAATCCTTTGTAATGAGGATTCACTCCAGCCTGGACCCCCACCAGCTGTTCTCGAGAAAACAATTACATTTATGATGATTATTATCATTAAAAAGTGTATGCCACACTCTTCAGGGGAAGTTTTTACACAGTCCCTAACTCCAGCAAATCAGATTATAAATGAACCCCACCCCTAATTGGTCATTGGCTCCCTCCACCAACCTCGTGGCGTTCTCGTGGTCTCAGCACTGCCCCCCCCCACCCCCCTCATTAGATTTGCGTCTATTCTAAAAAATGTCACCAGTCTGGTAGCTGTTCTGGCTGATTAATTTTCCTGTCTGGATGTGAGGGTGGATCCTCCTGCTACATTTTACACCCCCTGTCCCTCCCAAAATTACTGGCCCTCTCTGTGTGTAACCCAGGTCCCAATACATGAAACTGTGCTCCCAGTGCCTGTGAACACAGTCACTGGGAACCCCCAGAGAGGCCACATTTTTGCTCCCTCCCAGCACACCTGTACCCGGTAACTGGTTCTAGTTAAAATGTGGCTTGTCTGGAAGGTCCCAGGCAACTGGGTTGAGAAACAGTGCATTAAAGGCTACAAACAGAGGAACGTTTGTGATATGGGAGCAAGAAGGAGGGAATGAGAGAAGGAAAGTGATGCAGAGGAGCGTGTGATAGCAGGGGTGACCAAGGCAGAATGATGACATTGGGGATATTGTTCTTAGAGCCATGTGTCTGTGCATGCTCATGTGTCTGTGCATGCTCATGTGTCTGTGCATGCCCCTGTGTCTGTGCATGCCCATGTGTCCGTGCATGCCCATGTATCCGTGCATGCTTGTTTGCCTGTGCATTCTTGGATGTCTGTGCATGCTCGTGTGTCTGTGTGCCTCAGTATGTCACCTGACCCTCCACATCCCCTTTCCAGGTGGCATCAGTCTTCCAAGTCCTCAGGTGTGTCCAGCAACCAGCAGCCGGCGGGGGCCAAAGCCGACGCCCTCAGGGAGGAGATGGAAGAGACTGCCAATCGCATGGAGATCTGCAGGGTCGGCCCCCCTCTCATTGGCTCATTCGCTCCCTCACGCACGCACACACACATGCGCTTGTACACGGACACACGCCGCCTGTTTCTCCTGCACAAAGCTCCGCATTGCGAAACAGCAGAGGACAGAGCTGACATGGTGAACAATCCGCGTGAGGAAGACGGGTCCCCAGGGCCTCGGCGGCTCCCCGCTTTACTCTGTCTCCTGTCAGCCGTCGCCGCTGATTTAAAATAAACTTCCCTAAAATATCCCCACAGTCTCTTTTGAAAAGAGCAACTACTAAAAGTGCCTAACATTTTCTGTTTTTTTCTAATTCCCTCTAGGATCAGCTATCAGCAGACATGTACAGCTTTGTGGCCAAAGAAATCGACTATGCAAGCTACTTTCAGACTGTAAGTACCTCTCTGGAGACAGCGCCCCCTGGTGTGTTCCCTGGTGAATTGCCATTGCTGTGCTGAAGTCCAGGCCTCTGCTTGCAGCTAATAGAGATCCAGGCTGAGTACCACAGGAAGTCACTGGAGCTGCTTCAGAGCGTCCTGCCGCAGATCAAAGCTCATCAGGGTGAGTCCTCCTCCCCCCGCTCGCTGCTCGGGCCTCCTGTCTCAGTCCGGTACCCGTGTGCATGCGTGTCTGTGTCCCGCCGCAGAGGCGTGGGTGGAGAAGCCGTGTTACGGGAAGCCCCTGGAAGAGCATCTGACCATCAGTGGACGTGAGATCGCCTTCCCCATCGAGGCCTGCGTCACCATGCTTCTGGAGTGTGGTCTGCAGGAGGAGGTACAGTCACTTCCACCCCCCCAAATACCCCCCTCCCAAGAATCACTCTTTGTTTCAGAGTGTGTGAACACCCCATGAACAATCCACACTCCTTTTTTAAGTAACAGTAAAGCAAATTACCTAGAATTTTTTAATTTCCTCAAAGATTAAGGGTTGGAATGAAATGCAAATGAACTCCAAATTAAGGAAACTGGCTGGAAAATTGCTTCACACTGTGGTCGCAGTAGTTGTAAAGGAGGATATTTAATAATAATCTGGGGTTGTTGTAGAAGCTATATGATACGTCACTTTCTGTCCAATGAATGGAGAGGTAGGTCATATGACCTGTCAGGGGGGCCGCGCTGACTTCCTGCTTCCTGTGTGGGCAGGGCTTGTTCAGAGTGGCTCCATCGGCCTCCAAGCTAAAGAAGCTGAAGGCGTCCCTGGACTGTGGGGTGTTGGACGTGCAGGAATACTCTGCTGACCCCCATGCCATTGCAGGTAGGAGACACGCCCCCCCCCACCCCCCCCACCACCACCATGTCATCGCCATGGTGATGTGCAGCCCTCATTCAGCAGATACCTGCAACAGGAAGACTGTCCGGTTTCTGCTAGTGAAGCGTCAGATTCATTCTTTCCGTTGGGTTCCTTCTGTCTAAAATGCTGTCAGATCCCACAGGGTGCCCCAGTGCGATTATAGGAGCTGTGATGCCCGTCCTCATTAGTGTCCCGCTCCTCTGTATAAACTCCTCCCCACCAACTGGACTCAAAGCAGCCACGCCAGAATACGGCTGGACCGCAGGAAAATACTTTTACGGTCCCAGTGTGCTCACAGGCCAAAAAATTAATTTTCCACACACTAATTAAAGACGGACCCCTTTGGATTCCAGAATGTGCGCTTCAATGTTGGTGTCTGTTGGCTATGCAGCAACACATATGCAGTATCTCATGCATAGGCATGGACACGTATGTTCAGGCATATAAAGTCATGCACTTGTGCGCACATGGGCTTTCTGGTGGGCACCCTGTGCCATTAGCCTTTCTCTCTTACACTCACAGGAGCGCTGAAGTCCTACCTGCGAGAACTTCCAGAACCACTCATGACCTTTGACCTCTATGAGGAATGGATTCAAGCTTCCAAGTAAGAGGAAAACAACTGAACAATGGACTGAAAGCCAGGGCATTCTAATCTATTGTTTCATTCACCAAAGTGTACAGAGGGTTTTGCAAAGAGAGCTTACCTCAACCCCACTGACTGAAGCGGGTAGTTCCAACACGACATTGTAGCCTAGTTCTCCAAGTGAATATAGGCACCATCTGTCTCCATGATGAGGAGCCTGACTATTTTACTAAGATTGTTTTTCTGCCCAACAGCATTCAAGATCAAGACAAGAGGCTGCAAGCTCTGCTCACCGCCTGCGAGAAGCTTCCCACAGCCAACAGCAACAACTTCAGGTGAACCTCCACTCTCTCCATCCCCATTCATGACCTTCTGTCACAGAAAGTTTGTCAGTAGCATCGAGAACTTTGCAATTCGCTGTGACCTCTTTGAAAAGGGGATCCGACTTCAAAAATTAATCACTCAGAAATGATGTCAAGAAAATATTCCAGCATTAGTTGGGAATCCTCACTGTCCTCAAAACAACAGCGAAACTGTCCACCTCCAGACCAGCAGAGGACCCATCATGGTGAAGGGCTGGACCACTGTGTTCTTAGTCCTGTCTGTATCAGGATTGCTCCTTCTCGGTTTTGGGTTGGGATCAGGGAAGAAAGAAAGGTATCCTTATCGACCTACCTACCTCAGCTCTGTGACAAGCCAGCTGCTCCTTCCTCTGCAACACGGACCATGTTCCCCAACACCTCCATTATATTTAGTCCAGGAAAGCTCTGAATTGCACTACATTTGCTCAGTAGAAATGACTGAGTGTTTAAACATGAGCCCCACAGAACGAGTTTGCTGGGATTTTTTTCCTCTCAGTGGTAAATGTACTGTCTCACTCTGCCTGGGTTTTAATTCCTAACCTTGGCCTGCGTGTGTGCAGGTATATTCTCCCTCTATGTGTGCAGTTTGCATGATTTTGCTACGTTGTGCAGGTTTTCTCCAGGTACTTAGGTTTCCTGCCACGATCAAACAACATACAGTTAATTGAATTAGCTCTCTCAATTAGCCTGAGCGCGTACCATTGATGGTTCAGCATCCTGTTCAGGGTTTACCCTTTACTGCATGGGATAAGCTCCAACGCCACCTTCCCACGACCATGTCTGGTATTAGCACAAGGGCATAGATTTGGGTATGGACAGTACGGCCATGTCCCTACCGATATTGTGGGAGTACCGTGTATGTTTGGGGCTGATTCGCTCCCTGCTAATGCTGAATCTAAGCCTACGCCCTTGCAGAAGCAGTTAGACGATGACTGAATAGATGGATGGATATTTCCTCCTGAGGAGCTAATGGATTTCCCACCCAATAGCAGTCCTCTCAAAATAGTTCTGCCCACTCTGGTATGGTGCACATGTGTCCCAATTTGATCTACCATGTTGGTATAAAGTACAGTACGAGCCTTGGGCTGTGGAGTAGCGGTGGCACAGGCCCAGCACAGAGCTAAGCACAAAGAGCAAGGACACCAGCTACTGACGTCTTCTTGGGTCAGTTACATGGTCTCTGCTATTTATTCCTGTTATCCTGGGAAACTGGCATCTCATGGTTTTTTTGTCTTGTCACGATAGATACCTGATAAAATTCCTAGCCAAGCTGAATGAGTACCAGGACGTGAATAAAATGACAGCAGGGAACATGGCCATCGTGCTGGGACCAAACCTGCTGTGGACGCATGCTGAGGGGTAAGATCCAGCGGGGTTCTGCAAAGGCGTGGGGGCACTGACAGGCCCCCATTGGTCGAATGCAGGCCATGTGGTTTCTTCCACGTAAAGATGCTCTGCTCATGATTTTTGCACGTTTTCTTTGCACATCCCAATTCGATCAGTCAGTTTGATGAGGTTTTAGGGAAGGACAGTATATAGCCACTTCTGACCACAAACTGGTACTAACCCCATTTACGCTATATTTCACAGGAGACTTTTTCAAATAAACACAGGTAGTTCCTAGTTTGAAAGAAGACTGCTGTTCTTTCAAATAGCATAGTAAACCCTTAAACAGAGCATGCTTGAAATTAGGATTAGGAAATAGTATTATTTCTGGTGCTTAGGCAGGGGTTAATAGTCATAATGACACTGCAGTAACATCTAAATAACATTGTAATAACCCCCACAGGAACATCACAGAGATGATGACCACGGTGTCCCTGCAGATCGTGGGCATCATCGAGCCCATCATCCAGCATGCTGACTGGTTCTTCCCTGGAGGTGAGCGAGACCTAAGTCGTGGCCGTTTGGAATCAGTTGTCCTGCCACTCGGCCTCAATGCTGCTGCCTTTGGAAAGGACATCAACAAAGCATCTCCTGTCACTGTACCATGATGACAATGAATAGTTTACGCAACTTACTGATGCCCCTAGTAAATGTAAAAGTAAGAATAATTTTAGCTAGGATAGATTTTGTATTCATTCTGTAGATATATTCTTCAGTTCAACACAACTCAATCTCATTGCACTTGATCAGTGACAATAAAGATTTTCATTCATTTAGCTTTGTAGTGGCACTGACATTATTAATAATTTATCTTGGTTGCCATTTAAAAACAATTTCTGTGGTTCACTCTTCTTCTTCCTCACCCAGAGATTGAGTTCAACGTGACAGGCAATTATGGCAGCCCCATCCACACCAACCACAACGCCAACTACAGCTCCATGCCCTCGCCTGACATGGACCACTCTGATCGCAAGCACGACCAAGGCCGACGCCCCCTCAGTGTCGCCACTGACAACATGATGCTGGAGTTTTACAAGAAAGATGGGTAAGACTCTCATCTTTACGCCACCCCAATCCTCCACCATCCAGCCATCATCCATGTGCCACAAACCAACAGTCAAACATTAACCAGTCTGCTTTTCTGTATGGCACCTTCTTGAGGCGTTTAAGTTGATTGTCTCTGAAATCTTAGAAACAGAATTACCTGCCCTAGGAATCCATCAGGGATGGTTGTGGTGAGGGGAGAGGGGAACACGAAGGACTCCATGAAGACCATGTTTCATTTTCTTTATTTGATTCTCATAACCCGCTGTTTTGGGGTGGAGCAGCCTTGGCACAGACTGCTTGCTTTGCTTGCAAGGATGTGCCAGCCCAGGACAGCAAACAAGTCCTTAGCCCTCAACCACTGAATACCAAAGGCAAGCTCTGCACAGATGCTTTTATGTTGTACAGAGATTATTGGGAGGAAATTGAATAGCTATCGGGCCATATGTTTGCTTGCTTGGCTTCCTTACATCCCCAGTTACCTTTGGTTTACGGTGCATCTCGTATGTTTGCAGTCAGGATAATTGCTCTAACATGTTCCTGATGAACTTTTCTGGGGTTTTATCTTTGTAGCCTTGTATTCAGCCAGTTCCTAGCCCCTTACACAACCTATTGCTCCTTTCAATGGCAATGCAGCAGAAAAACCATCAGTGGAATTGGACACCAGGCAAGCATGTGCAGGTCGTCCTGGCATCTTTGAGCTTTTTTTAGACTTTTTAATAGTTTCCAAGTGAAGTTAGATCCAAATGACATCCAGCTGCAGTCTGCAGTGTGACGACACAGCCACTATCGTGGTGGCATCTCTCGGTGTAGGAGTCCCACATTTGACAGAATAAAATAGTCAGAGTACTAACTCTTATTTTTCAAATGGCCATATATGGTTTGCTAGGCTTCATCTTCCCAGATGACAGATGAACTGTGTGCTGCAGGGAGTCAATCCACCCCGACTGTGGTTTTATTTTAAGGTTTTTTCTTGTCTGTTGGGGAATGCTGTCCTAATTGCTATAATTGGAGCACTAATTGGATTCTGGCAGGGGAAGGTGCAAGAAGCTCCTCCGGGACGGCATCATGGTTGCCCCCAGGACCTGTCCTCTCTCCTTCCAATACAAGTTTCATTTTACACAGCACCACCCCCCCCCCATCCCTGCTGTCATGCTCCGCCATCTTGGCTCAAAGCCTGTCCTCAAGGCAGCCGCTGCTATTGCTGTGTAGCGTGGGAACATAGAGCAAAGATGTACTTGCAGTCTCGTTGATCTTCACCCTTGATGTTTCTGTCCTACTAATGCAGCATTAGGAAAATACAAAGGTACCGTATGTTTTCTTTCTTTTTCCTCCTCTTTGGCTCTCTCTCACCCTCTTCTCTCTGTGTACAGTACTCTTAATGATGCTCCCCAACCGCATGTACAGTAATACACCTCAATGGGGGGGGGGGAGGGGGGGGCTGTCCCATTCCATGTGCCTCCTCCCCCCTTCTGCAGTGCTGAATCTCAACTGCTGATTCCTCCATCATCTCCAGTCACCCGAAAAACACCAGGACGGCTATTAAGAATGCAGAGCAAATCCCTGCCTGCCCTATGGTGGCCTGGCAGTCTGAGCTCACATGAGATTGTCATGCAGGAGGTGGTTGTGGAGATGTACCGACACAAAGGCAGCGCCCTGCCTTGTCAGTCATAGACCCCTGTCTCCGGTTGTGAGAGCTGGTAAATGTATATCCAGCCTCTGGATGTGACCAGGTTTTCTTGCCGTTTATGGATGCCTGTTTGTCCTTGTTAGCGCTGTCACCAATGCATATAACCACATTTTAACCAATTAAGAAGTTCCAAGTGAAGCTAAGCTAATGGAGGTGTCCATGAGAGAGAAGCAGTAATTGGGGTGGGGACTTACCCCCAAGTGCTCCGAGCCCACCCCCCTACCCTCCCGTAACCTGACTGGCCCCGTGTGTCTCCCTGTCTTGCTGTAGCATGGGCGTCCGGGTGATGGACACGTCTTGGGTGTCACGCAGGGGCTCGTCCTCAGCACGCAAGGCGTCCTCCACCCCTCCGGGGGCCCAGACTCCTGCTCCGCCCACCGACTCGCTCATCCCTGAGCAGCCGGATGAGCTCTCTGCCACCCCCTCCCCTGCTACCCCCGCTAGCAGCGACCGGGCCAGGTAAGGCTGTGCCGTGGCCTCTTCCAGCAGCCTGCTCTGGCCTCACCCCATCTACCCCCCCTTCCCATCAAGGTCTACACAGCTTTGCCTTTCCATCGTCACCTGTCTCTGTTTTTGCCCCCATTGCCTGTTTTACTAAATTAAGTCTCTTTTTCTGTTTAGTTGTTGCTGTTGTTGTTGGTCATTGTTAGTGTTGTCACCAGTGTCATTGACGTTGTTGTTGTCTTCTCAGTGTCCAGCAGGTATATTGTTGGGTCAGAGCTGGGGTCAAGAAAACGTGGGTGAAGCTAGCATAGGGCAGTTTAGCATGGATCGAGTTAGCATAGGGCAGTTTAGCATGGATCGAGCTAGCATAGGGCAGGTTAGCATGGCTCGAGTTAGCATAGGGCAGTTTAGCATGGATCGAGCTAGCATAGGGCAGGTTAGCATGGCTCGAGTTAGCATAGGGCAGTTTAGCATGGATCGAGCTAGCGTAGGGCAGGTTAGCATGGCTCGAGTTAGCATAGGGCAGTTTAGCATGGATCGAGCTAGCGTAGGGCAGGTTAGCATGGCTCGAGTTAGCATAGGGCAGTTTAGCATGGATCGAGCTAGCGTAGGGCAGGTTAGCATGGCTCGAGTTAGCATAGGGCAGTTTAGCATGGATCGAGCTAGCATAAGGCAGGTTAGCATGTATCGAATTAGCATAGGGCAGGTTAGCATGTATTGAATTAGCATAGGGCAGGTTAGCATGGATCAAGCTAGCGTAGGGCAGGTTAGCATGGATCAAGCTAGCGTAGGGCAGGTTAGCGTAAGTCAAGCTAGTATGGGTGGCAGTACTTCTTAGCTTCTGTATAGTTTTCTCAATTTAGCAGGAACAGTCATTCATCCTTTCAGTCTCCCTGAAGCTGAGAACTGATGCCTCAGATGAGGTTTAGCTTGTAGGATCGAAGCCGGACATCACAGAGGCATAGTGCTTTGGGAGGAGTACGTACAGAGCATGTTGGCAGCGCGACTGGCCTCCTCATCTGTTCACTTGTCCTGTTCTCTTTGATCCCACATCTGGCAGACGTGTCATACGAGCTATAGTTAGCACAGTTAGTATCTGTGTCGATTTTACAGAATGGAAAAGACTAATTTAAAGGTTTGCTGAGGTTCTGTTTGTGGATAACACACAACCTTCGGATCCTGCCATTTGGATGCTTAGTATGTCGTCTTTCAAATTTGTTTCTGAAAAGTTTTTTTTTCTCATCTGGACAACAGGCCCTATTGCAGCACATCGCTAAGCGTACCCCTCCCCCTTCCTGCACCCCCACCCCCTTTCTGTTTGCTGCCCATCTCCATGTGCTGTGCTCATGCTCTCCCTCCCTATGCGTTTGGCCTGCCTATCCCCAACTAACCCCCCAACCCCTGTTAAAGAACACCAGCTCACTAAGAATGAGCAATTAACCCTGCCCCCATTGACAAAGGAAATGCCCTCTCAGGCTGACTCACTAACCCCACCACCTTTTAAAGGAAACTCCTCACTTTTAATAAGTACCTTGACCTCCATTAAATCGCATTTACATTAGAAGTAAACCACGATGTGCAGATGCTGGGCCCTTGGCTTGTACTTGTGTGCTTCCCCCCCCCCTTTCTATAAATAATTATGATCCAAAGAGCAGAAAGACCCACCTCTGTTCTCTGCCTCAGATCGCCTTCTCAGTTTCTCTTTATCTTTTATTGTTCACCTTTAAAATCTCCAGCAGAGCCGTGTCGTCCGTGTGGTTGGACTCCCGTTACGCCCGCCCCCCCGCTGGGGAGGAGAGCCCGCCCCCTCCCAGCCATTCCTCCTCTTTCCCCGCCTCCTTCCCTGACCCTGCCCCCCAGCATTCCTATGCCCCAGCACCCCCCCTTGCATACCCTGTGCCCACTGCGCCCCCCCCACCTCTCTGCCACTGGGCTTGCTCTGGCGCCCCCCCGTCTTCTCCGCAGCTTGACATCAACTCCAACCCCAAACCTACCTCCCTGCCCCTCCCCAAGCAGGACCCGATCCCTGAGGTGGCACCTGCCCCCCCTGTGTTAATTCCTCATGACCCCCTCCCCAGAGACCCCACTAACTGCCCCCTGCCCACCCCCCCACCATGGGCCACCTGTGTCAAAGAGCGAGGAGCCAAGCTGACTAGGTAACTAAACCCCCTCCCCAACACAAAAACCAACACACTGCCCCCCCAGCAGCTCAGGGTGCTTCGCTTCTTCAGAGGTCCTCACGCCGTGCCGTTGTCATTTTCATGTGCAATCTGTACACTCATGCCACCCCCATCACATGCTGACTTGGGGGCCCATGCTCTGGGATCTGACATTGACATTATTCAGATGGCTTTATAAGGTCACGGCTGGCGCTCGCTTACCAAGGAGCCCATAGGGATACGGCAGTCTGGCACTGGGTGATGGGTTGCCAGGCAACCATGGGTGTTATTATTGCTGAGCGACATTGGAGCCTACTGCAGTAGATGGGGGGGGCAGTGATCCAGTGTGATGACTCCTGCTTGTGTCACTGGCTGTTTATTTTGACACAGAGAGCTCTGGGTATCTTGCCAGTTTGTTAGCATACGCAGACTAAGGCCGTGAATCACCCTTCGCCGCCATCCACAGATCATTCAGATCCAAAGTCCTCCCGTCTGCTCGGCACAGCCAGCTCACACTGCCACACATGCTCTCTGACACGCCAAAAGCATGTGCGATGCAGTGGTGCCTGCCCGGGGGCTCACGACCCAAAGATGACTCTGCACTGTCTGTGGTGAGAGTTGTGGCCACAAGAGCAGATCCGTGTTCTGGCCCAGTAAATCGCAGCCAGGTTTGCAGGGGGCTGCGCCCACATGTCCTACCGGTGCCAGTGCGAGGGTGTTGTACGTACACCTTCTTCTGCATACTCCTGATGCCCAACTGCTAAGAATCTGCTTCGGCTTATTGGTGGGGCAGAACCATCTAGATTCAGATTGCAGATTCTGGATTGAAACCCAGGAACTGTAGATTTAAGCAGTGAGGTTCTCAGGAAGGTAAATAGATGGAACGCAGATGTTGAGAGGAAGTGACATCGAAGGACTTCATTATAATCCCATGATAAACGAATGGATGGATGGATGGATGGATGGAATTGACTAGTTTGATAAAATTAGGCCTAAAGTCACTCACCAAAACACTATCGGAAATAAAAGGAAAATGTAGGTAGTACTCACCATTTGAAAACAGAGTGTTACAAAAAATCAAAAAAAGCATTATTTTGTATAAATTATTGTGGAAAAAATGTCTATATTATAGTAACTAGTGTTACATTGTGATGCCATAAGAATGTGGTGAGAAGGACAGTCATTGTGATGGGGGGTGAACAGAGAGGATGCTGGGAATTATGGTCAGCCTGATTATTTTCCCCCCCCTGCAGTACCCTGAAGAACAAAGAGCTCTCTCCTTCGTTTGGGCAGAAAGGCATCCAGGGGCCGGGCCCCAGTGGTAATGCAGCCAGTAGCGGGCAGGCACAGCTGACCACTGAGCAGAGCCCTCACACCTTGCGCAAAGGTATCAGCCAATCAGGTTTCCTCACCCATATTCCTGTGCCCTCCTGAGCGAGCCGGTGCCGCTGTGGGCCGGCGCCGAGCCCATGTGGAGGCCCCGTGTCCGTCCGCACGGTGACGGCGCTCCCGGCTGAGGGCGTCGGCCCACTCGCCGTCCGCTCGCCGCGCCTCCCGACCCCTGCTCCACTCCCCCCTCCTCCCTCTGCTCTCCCTCCCTCTCCGCCCCTCTCTCCCTATCCATCCTGCTCCTTCTCCTTAACGGACAGCTTGCTCGTGAGCCTCACAGGCCCAGAACAGCCCTAATGAATCAAACAAAAGGCCCTCCTTCTGCTCGCGTGGATGTCAGTCGGCTGAGACGTCAGTCGGCTAAGACGTCAGTGGTTAATATGGCCGATCCCCCTCTCTTACTCTGGCGGCTCTTCCCCTAATAAAGTCTATTGGTGCTTTTCCACTGGCGTACAGGAACCGAACTGTACCCGAGCTGTACTGCGAAGAGAGACTAGTTGCAGCGTTGTTCCAGCTCGTGTTGGTTCTCCACTGCGGAAGGGTCGGCTCGTTAAAGGCCTTGTCAGGTTTGGAGAGTGACAGTGACGTAAAACTGAAGAGATTCTTATTTACTGTTCACATGGTGTGCATCATGATATATTATGTGCAAATTTCCAAATTTTGCAAATGTTAGCATCAAACGCTAGCGGAATTAGCATTCGCTTACATAAATTTGCATTACGGATCTATTCCGTTCAGCTGTACTTTTTTTAAGTAGGAGGTTGGAAATTTTCAAGTTCCGAGTTATTGGGAATGCGATGTGCAATACTACTAACAATGAATAATATATAGAATATACATATTTCCTTAGATAATCCGTGCTCAGAACACCAGTATCTCCATGCCTTTTGACCAATCAGACGGTGGTGACCCAGTCAGCTTGCTCTGGTCATGCTTTGGCCCTGCCAGGGGCCAGGGGCCCTTCAGTGTGGGTACGGCTCACAGAATTCACCGTGTAAAACCATCCCTTTGTGGTACGGCCCGGTTCTTGGCGGCGGTGGGAAAGCACCATATGCTACTCTCCACAGGTAGGTAATTCAGATCCAGAAAGTACAAACAAAATTTTGTTTCAACCAGCCAGTTCATTATAAAGAGTCACAGACACAGAGGACTCAACTGGCTGGTTGAAACAAAATCTTGGACTGGACTTTTGCTCTCTGGATCTGGATTACCCATGTCTGCTACTCTCTGCCCCCGCACCCCCGCAGCCTGCCTCTCACGCTCTCTCCTCCTCTCTCTCCGTCTGTCAGCAGTATGTCGGAAGCTGGTCCCCGTCCCTCCCAAAGTCCCATTCTGCCCGTCGGGGGCAGTGTCCGATCAGTCTACGGGGCAGCCGTCCCCGGTCAGCTTGTCCCCCACCCCTCCCAACACGCCCTCCCCTTACGGCTTCGGATACCCCCAGGGCTACGCCACCGTCTCCTCCCCGGGTCAGGCTTCCCCAGCCACGCCCACATCCCTGTCCTCACCCCCCTCACTGAGCGGCACGCTCACCAAATCCCGGGCCGCGGCCAAGCCCCGGCAGCGGCCTAGCCTGCCCCCCCCGCCACAGCCGCCCACCGCCCCCGGCTCCAGTCCCCAGTCCTTGGAGCACGGCCTGCTGGACGGACTGTCCTCCGGGGAGAGCATGTCCACAGGTGAGCCCATCTCTATGGTGGTTCCAGACGGCCCACTGCACGTTCCTCTTTCTTGAGCGCCCCCTAGTGTTCAAGAGACTGCCCAATGGTAGATTGCAGCTGTTGAAGTGATTCTCCGTTGATTGATTGATTATTATTATTATTGTGCACCTGCAGCGGTATGAGGCCAGGCTGTGAGTGTGGGCTAGAGGTGAGGGGGACTTGTAGGGTAAGCTGGACTGACGACACCGAATGGCTCTCGGCTAACAGGGTGCTGTCTATATATATACATATATATATATACCTGTATACATGGACCATATACGTCTTGCTCTCTTTCTCTATATGTGTGTGTGTGTGTGTGTGTGTGTGTGTGTGTGTGTGTGTGCGTGTGTGTGTGTGTGCAGTCCAGTACTAACCCCCGTCGGCATGGTCCCTTGCATGTGGGCCAGACCCGGGCCAATGATGCATGGCTTTTTGGACCCGCCGCGTTTCCACACGGCACCACTGTCGCTGTCGTTACCGTCACTGCTTCTGGAAGACCCCCCCCCCCCCCCCCCAGTCCCCACATTCCTGCACCATCTGGTCCCACCCCCCCACTTTGGCCCTGCCTGGCTACTCACAAACACCCACCTCAGACACCCTCGTAGTCAGGTCCACCTCCCCCCCACGACCACCTGACCTCCCACCTCTCTACACGCCATCAGGAAGCCCCCCCCCCCCCCCGAAGCCACTGCAATCTCTGCCCCTCCTAAACCACCCCCCCAATGGAACTGCATCAGCGTGGCCTTATCCATTCTGTGAACACCCCGGTGATGTCATCATACCCACAATCCTCCCTGGTGTAGTTAGCAGAACGCCCTTCACGTAACTTCCTGTGAAATACACTGCTCAAAAAAAATTGAAGGAACACTTTGAAAACACATCAGATCTCAATGGGGAAAAAATCATGCTGGATATCTATACTGATATGGACTGGGTGATGTGTTAGGAATGAAAGGATGCCACATCGATTATTGATGGGAATTGATGGGAATGAAAATTATCATCCTACAGAGGGCTGAACTCAAAGACCGCGAAAATCAATGTGAAAAAATGATGCGGCAGGTTAGTCCATTTTGTGTGCATGCCTGACAACGTCGGGGCTGCTCCTAATGAGATGATGGATGGTGTCCTGGTGGATCTCCTCCCAGATCTCGACCAGGGCATCACTGAGCTCCTGGACAGTCTGAGGTGCAACCCGGCGCCGTCAGATGGACTGAAACATAATGTCCTAGAGGTGTTCTGTTGGATTTAGGTCAGGCGAGCGTGGGGGCCAGTCAATGCTATTAGTTCCTTCATCCTACAGGAACTGCCTGCATACTCTCGCCACATGAGGCCGAGCATTGTCGTGCACCAGGAGGAACCCAGGAACCACTGCACCAGCGTAGGGTCTGACAATGGGTCCATGGATTTCATCCCGATACCCAATGGCAGTCAAGGTGCTGTTGTCTAGCCTGTAGAGGTCTGTGTGTCCCTCCATGGATATGCCTCCCCAGACCATCACTGACCCACCACCAAACCGGTCATGCTGAACAATGTTACAGGCAGCATAAGATTCTCCATGGCTTCTCCAGACCGTTTCACGTCTGTCACATGTTCTCAGTGTGAACCTGCTCTCATCTGTGAAAAGCACAGGGTGAAAGTGGCGGATCTGCCAATTCTGGTATTCTACGGCAAATGCCAATTGAGGTCCACAGTGCCGGGCAGTGAGCACAGGGTTCACTAGAGGACGTCGGTCCCTCAAGCCACCCTCATGAAGTCTGTTTCTGATTGTTTGGTCAGAGACATTCGCACCAGTGGCCTGCTGGAGGTCATTTTGTAGAGCTCTGGCAGTGCTCTTCCTGTTCCTCCTTGCACAAAGGAGCGGATACCGGTCATGCTGATGGGTTAAGGACCTTCTATGGCCCTGTCCATCTCTCCTAGAGTAACTGCCTGTCTCCTGGAATCTCCTCCATGCCCTTGAGACTGTGCTGGGAGACACAGCAAACCTTCTGGCAATTGGCATGTATTGATGCGCCATCCTGGAGGAGTTGGACTGTGCTGTGCAACCTCTGTAGGGTCCAGGTATCACCTCATGCTACCAGTAGTGACTCTGACTGTAGCAAAATGCAAAACTAATGTAAAAACAGTCAGAAAAGATGAGGAGGGAAAAATGTCAGTGGCCCCCAACTGTTACACCATTCCTGTTTTGGGGGTCGTCTCATTGTTGCCTCTCTAGTTCTCCTTTCATTAATACCAAGGCTGCTGAATTTTAATTGACTTGATGCTATACTCTGATTAAAAAGTGTTCCTTTCATTTTTTGAGCAGTGTATATTTCACCTTTGTTTAACTTGCTAATTCCACTACCCGAGCCCCACTGAAAGGTCGGCACTCTTGATTATCTGGTACCCAGAATTCCCTGGGCTCTCAGCCTGCTGTGTATGATGACGTCTCCTACGCATACAATGCGTCCGCGCTGTTGTCCGCTCGTGTGTCGCAACTCCTGCCATCATGTGATGCCACCTCGTGTCCCTGCGTGATGGCTAACCTCTGTTCCCCTCTCCTTCCTCCCTACCCCCCGGTGCCCTTGTCACCATCTGATGTCACCAAAGACTCTCTCCTTGAGCCGGATCACCCCCCTGTTTACGCTGACCCGGATGGCCCCCACAATAAGCACAAGGCCGCCCCCTCTGGAGACTCGGCACCGATGGCAGCGGGACAGACCAGGAGGGCGGAGTCTGAGGAGGAGTCGGAGAGCACGGTGCTATGACGGCGCCAAGAACCGCCCCCCTGCTGGCAATCAACCAATCATGGCCCCCCTCCCCCCCCCACAAACTTACCGGCTCTCCTGCTCTCCTCCTCCGCCTCCTCCTCGTCCCGCAGCTAAGTAGGAGGCTGTCGGATTCCGGATGCTGCCCCTCACCCCCTGGACGAGCCTCCCTAAAGTACCGCTCCACAAACCCACCTCCCCAGGCTACTACTGGGTCTCTCTCTACTGACTGCAAAGGAGCTCGTGTCTGTAGATAATGTTAAAAGAACAGAATATATGAGTATATTTACACTGGGACCTGCGAAAACAGGAGCGAAAGCCCATGTGACAGAAGTGTTATCTATAGCTACCGCATGGTCATTTTTTTAAACATTTTTATCGTTTTTCAAATTTTCTTTCTCGACATTGTCATCCTCGCCTGCGTCCCAGTGTCAAACTCTAAGTTGCCCGCTGCACCAATGAGCAGGACCCCCGTCAATTCACATCAGCTCCCCAGCCAGCACTGGTCGCCATGGGGGGTGGTGATATGCACCCCCCCACGGTGAGGCCCCGTTCCGGTTGAGTCCATCTCCATCACAGCAAGCAGCTCACATTCTGTGCCTCTGAGTAGAAGATAAAAAAGATAGATTTATAATATTATATAAGCTATATATGTCATATTATTTTTAGAAATCAGTTTAATATATTTAAAAATATATCTATAAAATACATATATAACAGCACATTTATAAGCGAAAATTGATATGGAACCTCCCCCTGTCTGCTCAGACCCAATGACACGTTCTCTGTGGGGCGTGGTCAGCATGTGGGGCGTGGTCATGCCACAGAGGTGTGGCTAGAGCACATGTTCTCTAATCACTGAGGAGACTGAACAAAAATCCATCCTAGTGACCAAAATCAGAGTGGTGACGTGAATATATATATATATATATATATATAATATGGAAAGTATTCTTTAAAAATGACAATTATTAATGAAATTATTATACAAGATGAGATTTTACTGATTTTATTCCTTTAGGAAATATTTTCATTAAATATAGATGTGAAACCGTCAAGAGACACATATCCATTGTAGGGTTAACTGGAGCCTCCAGACCCCAACTCCTGGGGACCTGACCCCGAGCCGGAGGCTGGAAGGGGCTGTGAGTCGGGGGCGGAATGCCTGCCGCTACCTGACAGCGATAAGCCTGACCCCACGACGCGCAATTTCAAATACTGAAAAGTCCTGCTGTAAATACTTAACACTGTACATACGTGTGTGTATATGCATAGCTGGAATAACCTAACAGGCAAACATACATGTAAACACACACCACGTGAAGGTTAATGTAGGATCTCTGGATTTCCTGTTTTTATCCTCTCATCTTGGCAACTTTTCAAAGACAAAGGATTCTTTTTAATCCATCTTTAGGGCCAAATGAGTCAAAACGCAGGAAAGGTACTGACAAGGTGTTTGTATTTTGAAAGCTTGCAGAGGGCTTGGGTACAGGGTGCTGACTAAACAGGGTGACCCCCCCTCCCCCCATGCTCATGCATGCCACCACGCACCATCCCGCCCCCCTCTTCCCCAACCCCTTCCCCCCACACAATTCCTTAGCCTGGGCAAGGTGAACACAAATGCGGAGGAATGTCATTATTGCTGCCACCAGAGGGAGCTCTTTCAAAAGTTATGGGCTTGTGATGAAGAGGGTAGCCATTCTGTAAAAGCCCTGTACTCATCAAACTGTTTTATGAGTCACGTTCGAAGTGATTTGCTAACAGGGTTTTATTTCGGTCCTCCAGTCACCTGAGAAAGCAATAACGTTCAATCCAGGCCAGACCCAATGATGAGAACTTCCAAAACAGAAAGTAACTACAGATTAAAGTGCAATTACAACATTTTTCATGGACAACCTCAGTAAACTGGATGACAGAAGGCATGGAACCTGATGTGAGCACTCTGTTCGCTCCTTTCTGGTTACCCAGAATCCTCCTTGTTTTTAAAGAGCCGTGTGAGATACTATATGAAAACCATGTTGATGTTAGTGCTGATGATGTGTATCCTTGCATTGCTGGTGGGTGTGCTTACTGTGACAGTCAATCCGGTTATCATCTGGTGTGATGGTTTGTTCGCTGTTCTGTAAAGGGTTGTTTGATTACATTGTTAACTTCCCCCCCCCCCCCAAAAAAAAGAGGTAATGTTTTATAGAATGATCTTTTAGCAAATGCTCAGGCCAGCCCTTAACTGTTGGAGAAATGTCTTTTTTTGTGATGAACTCCCATTAGAGGGTCTGAGTAAGGTCATGTGATGTCATCGCTCAGCCCTGATTGGTTCGCAGGATAAAGTGAAGGAGGGTAGCTGGGCTAGCACGGGTATGGAGTTTCCCTGACTACGTATTCCGAGTTGGGGCAGCAGCGACGACCGCTCTCTCATGACCCCTGCTGGTCACAAACAGTCACTCCACTAAATATTTAAAAATTGCTTTCCTCAATTAGGAGATGCTGAAGCAGCATGTTCTGCTAACCAGCTAGCTATGGTCTTCTGACACACTATTACATTATTACAGCTAGCTATTATTGCATTTGGGGGGGGGGGGACCCAGAAACAGCAGAGCCGCTCCTGCAGTTGGGAGCCTTCCCATGATGCTCTGCATGTCCGCTCGCTGACAGTCGGTCCTTTAATAATCTGATTTTGACTGAAGGCAAAGCTGGTTGCCTCACAGTCAGACTCCAGGAGACCCACCTAGTGTGACAGGAAAGAGCAGGGAGATGGCTCCTACTGGGGGAAGACTGGCTTGTTGTGTGTGTGCATGCATGTTCGAGTGCATTGGCGAGGGTTAAAAACCCTACAGACTTACACGCAGCCAGACATAGGGGCCGCTACCGAAGACCCAGGTGTCAAATCACTGAACCGGGTGTCTAAACACAGAATACCCAGAGATGGGTGCTGTCAAGTCAGCTGACATGAGGCGGCTGCCAATCAAAGTGGGTCTTACAGTGAGGTCAGCTGATAAGGTGCGGCTGCCAATCAAAGTGGGTCTTACAGTGAGGTCAGCTGACATGGTGCAGCTACAAATCAAAGTGGATCTTAAGCAAGGTCAATGGACATGGTCCATCTGCCAATTAAAATGGGCCATACAGTGAGGTCAGCTGACATGATCCATCTGCCAGTCAAAATGGGCTATACAGTGAGGTCAGCTGACATGGAGTCTTTTCTGTGCAGTTTCATTGGAATCCAGGGTCTTCACAATCAGCCAGTCTTTTTCCAGTAACCTGCATACAAGCCCCCGCCCCTCCTTCTGCACCAGAAACTGAAAGCACGGGTCACAAGATCTCTCTGTAGATGCTGTACGTAACAGTGAGGTGCATGCTGGGACTGTACAGGTGCTCAGTCTGGACGCTGCTCTGTCCTTTGTTGGGGGCTATTTCGGGGGATCCTCTGTACTATACCCTGGGGTGCTGAGTGGTGGGGGTACCTCTGACACCCCTGACCCCCCCCCCCCCCGACACGCCCACGGCCCAGCCTCTGTGTACCACTCCATCGGTCCTTATTAGAATGTTGATTAAAGCTCATTTCTAAAAAGGTGTATGGTGTCTTTCAGCTGCCTTTCCTTCCAGAGCTCCGTGTTTGCTTGGCATGTGCGTCGTGGGTCACCTTAAAGTCAGTATGTCAGGGAGACAGACCTGCAGTCCTGACGGGGGTTAACTGTGCTGCTGGCCCTTACGTACCACAGTATGACTCCCAGCCGTATAACGGGATGAAGAACTGTCCGTTACCTTCATGTGAACTAATAAGAGAAAGGACTACAGAGACGTGTGATCATTTCCTGTACTTTACTCTGCATTCATAGATAAACTGCATTCCCTCGCCAATGGTTAATCAGCAACAACTCAATGAAGCAAGAAAAATAAGTGGTACTATGTTTAACGCTAATATTCTCATCATAATCAATGTCATTATTATATTACAGTATATAACTATAAATGTGTCTCTGACGTTCAGGCAGACGTTATAAGTCCCAATGGCTCTCTCGCAGTTGTCAGGGCTGTAGTACCCACCACCGCCACAAGGTGTCAGCAGAGCTGCAGCCAGCGACACAGAAACCTTGGTGCCCGCAGAACCTGGAGCACACATGACGCACACACCTTGAGGGGAAGGCAGAGCAGAACTACGTTATTGCAGAAGATCCAGATCCAGATGGAGCAGCCTGCAGGTGGCCCCATAGAGCTAACATCCCACATCACGTAGGCAATTTACCTTTGACCTTCAGCCTTTGCTCACAGTTACACTGTGGTGGGCGAGTCGCTACTGAAGATGTGTCCTTCAGAAAAAAACAGAACGTGTGTGGTTAGCGAAGGCCTGCATGCATGCGTGTGTGTGTGTGTGTGTGTCACACAGGCACTGCACACTGGTCTGTGTGACACACTATTTAAGGTGGTCTGAGTGGGTGTGTGTGACCCTCAGCCGATACCCTACCGGAGTCCCCCATCGCGTTGAGTGGGGAGTGGTAGACCTCCAGGTACTGCTGGGGCGTGAGAAGCTCCTCTCTCCTCAGCAGCTCCTCCACCACACCCTGCGGGACCATCAGCTCTGGCACCTGGTCCAGAGCAGCATCCATGGCGACCTTTGACCCCTTGTGTGATCAATTAAAAACACTGAATGTTGGGGAGCTACATCAGCTATTCACAGAGGCATGTCTGCTCTCTGCTGCTCACCTAGGGGACTGACCTGCAAGCTGAAACCACTGAACTGTCCCAAAACTTACCGCAAAACGCTTAAGGCCACCTGGGTCCTCCGTTTGCACTTATGGGGGTCTTGGTTCTCATCTCACACATAAGGTCACCTGGTTTATTAGTTCGAGCTTAAGGTGGCTTTTGGTCTAAGCAAACACTTAAGCTTGCCGCTGGTGTAATGTATTGCTTGTGAGAATTGTATCGACTGTGTGCATTTTAAATATATCACATACATCTCTTGGAATAATTGACATGCCACAGTAACCCAGGACCTACACAGGGTGATGTACAGAATGCAGGTTTGACTCAGGACAGGAAATCCCACCTTGGGCAGCTTGAGCATGTGCTGTCCCAGCTGCACCAGCTGCTCCAGAGCATCTGGGACCAGCTTCTCTGTGGGCTCCCGCTCCGAGCCTCCGGCCAGCGTCCGAGCCGCCGGAGGCAGCGTCTTGCAGCTCCACTGCAGGAAGAGCCGTGCCGGCAGGTCATGTGACACCGCCAGGACCCTGGCGTCCGCGGTGGGGGGGCTGCAGGACCACGAGGCAGCCAGGAGACCCAGACCACATGCACAGTGGGTTGGACATGTGTGTTTGATCCAGAAAGGGAAGGAAAAATGCTTTTTAATGAATGACTTCACAAGAAAGACACTGAGCCAATGAGCATCGAGGTCCAGTCACTCAGAGCTGAGAGGTGTCCACAGCTCTCAGTTTAAATATTATCCAAAGGAATTATTCAGCTTGAACAACTTTTTGGAGATCTTTTTATAGACAATCCTACAAGCTAGTAAAGCAGGGGTCCCTAGTTCCAGTCCTGGGGGGGGGGGGCGGTCTGGAGCACAGCTCACCAGCCAATTGCTAGGCTCAGTAGGCGTGTTTGAGCAGGGAAATCTGCAGACTGTGTCACAGACTGGCCCTCCAGGACCGGAATTGTGGAACCTTGTAGTAACGCAAAAAGGGCCATTGTAAAAGGTACAACAGCAGGATCCCAGATGTCAGCTGGCAACCTTTCTGGCCTAACTCTACTTCGAATTGGGGGATAGAGGAGCCACCTGTGCTCTGGTGTGTGCACACCCCCCAGGTCCTGCAGGACGGTGACCAGGGCTTCGCTGGAGCACTGGGGACACAAGGTGGGGGGGGGGGAGAGAGAGATGCTGTGTGTTTACATGTTTAGACCTTACACAGTGAGGCCATTATTTATAGAGGATCAGCAACGATCTGCGGGGGGGGGATGCAAAGGTACGTTAACCAAGCAAACAAACCCTCGCTGAAGAAAATACACGTCTTTCCGGTTACCTCGACAATGTGAAGCGCGCAGGTCGGGTAGAGGAGGAGCAGCCCGGTAACCACGTCTCCATGGTGACGGCGCTGGACTCTGTGGCACAGGGTCTCCCAGTGGGCTGAGGGAAAGGGGGCGTGGCCAGGACAGTATGAGCACCGGGTTTATTCCCCGCACGGGGAGTGGAGGTGTGGCTTAAATGGGTCCCAGGTGAACTGCTCAATGTCATCAACAAATGGGACGTCTGTGCACCACCCCCTACTGCAGGAAGGGGCATCAGCGACACTCCTGGTGTCACCTCAAGTCCCTGCGAGCACGGAAAGGTGGCCCACAATGCACACGGTTTCGGCCTGACCAGAGGACTCCATGTTTGTTAGGGGCAGAACTGCCATCCGAATATAACACTAGCAGGGCAGCATTTTCACAGGAAGCCCAAAACGGTGTCCTGAACCTGAGCCCCCTTCGCAGACAAAGAGGATTCTGGGATGGTGCTTTCAGGCGGCTCCGATCTGGCCTACCTTCCAGCTCCATCCTGTCGGCGAGGCTCGCAGAGATGCCAGAGGCCACCACCAGCCGGTGCAACAGGAACTTCTGGGGGGGGGGGAGTATAACGAGTGAAGTTACAGGTGACAGGTAAAACAATAGCCTGAACCCCTGTCCTCCCCCCCAATGTGAGCACCTACACAATCCCACACACTGCCTCCTATTCTCAGTGACCGCTGCCGTAACTCGACACCCCCACACACGAAAGCAGGTTCCTAGCAGCGGACCTGAAAACCAGGTTCTGCCCATAGAGATCACCCCCACACCCCCACACCCCCAGCACAAACAGACGCTGTGTGCTGTCAACAAGACAGCGGCACGTTACCTGGAAAAGTCTGCCGAAAATGGGGCAGGTCATGTCGTTACCGCCAGCATCAACATTCTAGCTGCACCTCCAAATATATAAACAGCGCGGTCGGGGGGGGGGGCGTTTCTGTGAATATCTCCTAGGACCACTTCACTCAAGGTCACCATTCACCATCTTCCAAGGTCGGTCCTACTTCTGCTCCCGGTCCAGTCCTAACTTTCCAAATGGCGACTTCACAGCATGACCAAGGTAATGTGCCTTTATAGAAACGTCTTGACCTGAGACCGATATCGTAAGGTGCTGAAATTGGCCGACTATATGAAGGAGCCGAAGGGAAAAGCCCATCAATGTACTGACCATCTCCTCCTGGGAACGCATCACCATCCTCTGGGCCCAAAGGCGGTGGAAGAGGCTGGTCCCAACATTTTCTTCTGGACTGCCTAGGTTCTTAGAAGAGTCATCCACTCTCATGGCTGCAGGACAGGCTGTCTGTGTTTAACACCATATCCTGGAGACCCACCGGTGCCATAGCAGGGCCACACAGACAGCCGACAGCAAATCCCAGATCCAAACACACTCCGCCCCATTTGCAGGGGGAGAATCTCACCCCCGGGGTGGGGGGGGTATTGAGTTTACCCTGACGCTGGCTCTGTTCACCAGCATCCTGGACGTGCTTGCATATTGGCAGCCGGCAGGGCTGAGTCGCCATGACTACACAGCACGTTCTCTCTCAGGGGAGAGCCGAGCGGATTTGAATGTGAAAGCAAAATCAGGCTCTAGAGGTTCACAGACGGGCCAGGAGTTTGGGTAACTGAAGAGGAGCTTTCTAGAGTATTATATTACATATAGTCAACGTCAATCAGTGATGGCTCTTCTTGCCTTTTACAACCAACCTCATTCCCCAAACACACCGGAGTGACGTGTCAGCCATTGTGCGTGTGTGTTCTGCTGAATTTATAAGGCATCACATGTGGAGCAAAGGTCAAGGGTCACAATACAAACCTTTCTATAAGCCCTGCCCGAGTCCAGCACCTGCGTGAGCAGAGTCTCCCTCTCGTCAAAGACCAGGCTCCCACCATCTGAAGGAAGCCTCCAAACTTTGTGCAGTGCGGACGCCATGACCAGTGTGGCTGTTTGGGCTTGTTACCGGGCAACAGTTCGGGGGGGGGGGGCTTAAAGGAGCAGCAGCAGGAATGTGCGTCAGATAAACCACCGGGTTGTGTTTTCATAACGATACATGCGGGACTACAGTGTGCTATCACTGCGTACACTGGGCTTTGCTTACGATTCTGCCACTGCAGGCTCAGGAATCATTTTTCCGTTCAACTGTCACATTCGTCCCCGTGGGAAAGGTGCCGTCACCTCGTTTTTAGGAATGATATACTCCGAATATATTTAACAGACAAAAAAGATCCTGCGTTTTCCAAAAATATCAACAGGCTTCATTTTGTTCATAACTTGAGAAATACTAACCCATTACCTTCCATCCATCTTCTAACTGCTTTCGATGGTCTGGCTTGCAGGGTAACTAGTCATTATCTTGGCATAGAACATTAAAAATCGTTTCAAAAGTTTATTAAGAATTTTTTTTAAATTACAGCATAAAATCTCTCCACATCGTTGTGGTGCGGACACTTTGAATCATAATACTGTGCATTTCACAGAGATCGTATCAAGATTAAGTGGAAATCTAAAAAGGTTAAAAAAAGGTTTTGGCATTTGGTACCATTTACAATTTTAAACACTTTTACACTATAAGATTACAAGATCAGTGGTCGAATTACACACTCCAAAGAAATAACACGAAGCAAGTCTCCAGCACTGCATTTTACCTTAAAATACACTCAACGGAGCGGAACGCTTCAATTATCATGAATAATATTTTCCCAGCCTTCAAAAACGTCTGCGTACCCATTCCAGCAAAGTAAGTTAAGAGTGCTCCAGCAGAATCCAGCGCAAAATCGCTGAAGCCACAGCCAGGGACGTGAGGACGAGCAGCAGCGACAGGACGCCGCAGGCGCTCAGGCGGTTTGCGGGGCGCCCACGCCGGGTGAGCGGCTCGCCGGCCGCGCTCGCCACGCTGACCTGGTCCCCGTCCTGCATGGGTCGGCCCTCTCCGCTGATGGTGAAGATCTGCGGAGCCTGGATGGGGGTGACCGCTCTGGTCCGGGTAAAAACCCCGGGGAGCCATGTGCAGGGGAGCACGTAGTTCCCGAGCTGGTCCTCCCGGCAAGCGACCGAAATGGGGGGCACCTCTATAACCTGGCTGTAATCTGTGCCTTTACCCCCGGCCAGTTCGGAAATGAAGGTCAGGTGTCTGCACACCGGACAGGTGATGCTTTTCCGGGTGACTGCTCCCTGTCTTGCCCCGCTGAGCAGCGTCCTCGCCAAGCAGTCGTGGCAGAAAACGTGCCCACAGCTGAGCGTCCGCAAATCGGCGTGTAGGACCTCGTAGCAAACCGGGCACTCGGCCAGGGCGTCCCCCTCCGTCTGCGGCATCCCGGCTCAAGGCGATGGAGCAGGAGTCTTTCCTGCGCTTGGAACTTATGAAGCCCTGATCGCCTTCTTAATTAAAAGTCATGAAACCTTTTCGGTGCTGGCCGCACTTCTCCCAATGGCTCCCCAGTGAAGCCTCTGAAAGCGCCCGACGCTTTGGCCCGGACCATCGCTGGCGCTCATCGATCCGACACTGCCCACCGTCTTGCCTTTAATTCCCTTTTAAGTGCTGCGGGCCGGTGTCGCCGTAATGCCTTCGCCGAGCTGAACATGTCAGCATCAACACTGCAGCACGGGGAGGGGGCGTATTCAGACTTAAGGCGCCTTTAACTGGAACGTCCTCTAAGACAAAGCAGAAAACCCCCGAATGACAAACGCGTGGTTAGCTTTTTGGCCACTGAACAACAACTATCATTTAAACTTATTTTGCGCTATCGAAAGGATCCGGACTCCTGCGACCCTGCACAGGACAGGCGGGGGTTGAAAAAAGGATGGATGGATGGATTTCCTCATTATTGTACGATTTTCTTTCTTTTACGAACTTCTTCCCACACACAGAATTATATATTCTCGCCAGTAGTAGGTGCCAAAACGAGACTTAACTACAAATGCAGAACGGTACTGCTTTTCAGTCCTAGCGATTCATTATGAAGCTCGCAAATAATGGCGCTCAAAAATTTCATGCAAGGTAAAAAAATAGTGCTGATTTACTTATAATAAAACGGCAAACAATTTATTTTTAGCCATCCTTTAATCGCTTACCTTGGTCATTGTCGGATGTATTTTTATGTGACCCTTGACATAGCTGAATGATTATGGGTTTGTTCCCAAACGATTGTGAATCAGTTTAATACTGTGACTATTTCTATAAGTTTGACTAATGAAATAAAATTAGCAAAATACAGTGCTTAATTATTTTGACACATTAACGGTTTTACATTGAAATACTCCGCGTTTTCAGTAGTTGGGTGTTTTTACAGGTAATCTATCAAGCTAATTAAAAAGTTAGGCCATCAGCCCCATATTTAATAATCGCAGAACAAGGCGTCGTAACATTCGTGAGAGCGATATAATAATGGAAAATTAAAATAATTAGTAGGTTACATGGGCGACGCCACAAAATCGCAACTTTCGGTAATTTCCCGAGCGCTCCTGGCCAAAGGGCTGTGGGCGTGCGATTACGTCATCTGGATATTTTGGGAATCCGGAGCGAGCGACGTCATCGCGTGCCGGAAACGACGCGCGCCGGTCTCACGAACAGTGTTCGCCGGCTTTCGGGCTCAGAAGTGTGGACTGCGGATGAGGGAGCAGCGGTGCGGGAGGCAAAGCGGCTCGGAAATTATGAGGTAGCGGCTCGGCCACGTCCCTGCCCCGCGTTCACTCGAAGGTAAAGCCCCGAAGAGAAAAGCCGATATCTGATGCTGCGTTTTTCACCTCGGTGAGGGAACGGTGAACGGGCTCGGTGCAGGCGCGGTTCGACGTGTCATAGTCCTCGGTCGGTTCAGGGTTCGTTTTTTTTTTTTGGCCGCCGAACTTTTACTTAAACTGGAAAACTCATATTTTGATGCGGCTTTCGTCTGCTCGGTAGCTCAGCCGGACAGGGGCTATTTCGAATCGGGGACTGAGACTGAGTTGGTTAGGTAGTTATCCAGAACTTCGCCGTAAAAGTTAGGAGATTAAAAAATATAGATATCCGGTAGAGGCGGCTGGGCTCTTGGCTGCCGCCGGGTTTTCGAACCCCGTCTCGGCGGACTGCCTGTGCTGCTCCCACTCCTAAGGTCCTAATTAAGGGACAGGCGGAGATCCCCAGTTTTCCCGGACAGACTGTTTACCGTTTAGTTTCGAGTAAGTACTGGAAGCCTCTGACAGTCATTCCCGTGTGTGGTGTGTACGACATCACACAGTGGCGCATGACGCGCCGGGGCGTGAGTCTGCCACCCCAGGGCTGCACCTATCGAGCCGGTAACGCCGCGCATGTTTCTGGGGCTACACCTATGGTACTTACTGCTCCAGTGAACAGAACGCTCAAGTTTACTGGCACGTTAAGTGGATTTTGCATTGCTGAATACGGAGATCGAGGTCAAAGCTTCTATTTCCTCTTTCTAAAGAAATCTAAAGCAGTATCATGTTGACGGAACCAGATTTTGTCCTGCAGTGTGCTATCAGTATTTCTGCAGACCGACGAGTATTTTTTATTGCCGTTAAACAGTTTTATTTGACACAAGCTGGTTCCTGTTAGCAAACCGTTACGGACCAAGTGTCTTTTAACAAGGTGTACTGGTTTATGCGTTTTTAAAACTCTAGGTGCCAACAGTGGTGATGGGTGCTGTGAAAGTTTAAGTAAATGAGGAGACAAGCCTTGATTTCCCTTTCTAAATCAACAGTGGGGGAAAAAGTGACGGAACCAGCTTGCTTTGACGTTATCATTCAGCGTGTGAGAGAAAGTGGACCGAAGTCAGTTTTCCTGCGGATGATTCGAGCTGATTGTGCTGCTGTTGGGACTCTAGGTTTGTCTGCCTTTTCATTGTATATAAGACGCAGTTTAAATGTCTTTAATCCGTATCTGTGAAGACCGGGAATTTTTAATTCAGATTTGAGCTTCATTTGTTTCATTCACTCTTAACTGGAAGAGTGAGGATTTCATTATAAATGTAAAGATTTATTAACCTTTAACAACTTTTGAAAAAACTTTTCTTATTGAAATAAAGAACATACATGAGTATTCTCCCCTCACTAAAAGAAAATCAACAAAAAAAAATTAATTTTAACTCAGTGTCTATTAAAATTGGCATTACCAGTACAGAAGACAAGCTCTCTGTTTGAAAGAAAATTACGCCCTCACATCAGATGAAGGCGTGTCAGACTGTTAATATTTGTGTTATAATATTTACAATTTAGAATGCCACCTTAAATTAGTATCTAATATTGTTTCCTGTGAATCTGTATTTCTGTCAAAAAGAATAAGACTGGACTAGGATATATCCACTGGATGTTTTTTTATTTAATCTGCAGCAAGCAGTAAGATCTTTTTCAGAAATCCAAACATGACAATGATGAATTTTTGATGAGTTGTGTTGTTCTTCTACAGTAAGCCTGAGGAATGATATGCAAAGCGATCGAGCTTCAGTGTGACTCCCTTTTGTTAAGCTATGCCTTGTTTACCGACCCCGACACTTAGGCTTTTGGTGAGGCTTGTTTTTTGCTGATCCAGCAGTGTTCCGTACGTCCAGATGTATGGGTGGCTTCTCAGTCTTATTGGCAACCCTCAGTGACATCCGGCCGCCAGGAGCTGAGATTCTTGTATTCAGTCAGTTGAGTTTATGAGAGCAGAACAGGAAATGGATCGTAGGCCCTGTGGCACAGACCCCTTTTGTCATTGCCTTGGTGTTTCACGGGCGGATGTCAGAGCTGTGTGTCTGGTAGCTAGCCCCGTGACTGGCTCTTTCTGCTCCTTTCTTCAGCAGTATGAATGTCACTGAGGAATCAGTCACTGTTGTTTTCTCTTTTTTTCCACTATTTCATGGGCATAGTGGCAGAGGAGTCTGTGTTGTGTTGCCTTAATTTGGAAATGAATGGTGGCTGCAGTGGTGGATTATTTATCGATGCAAGCTCCATGGTGACAGATCCATAGTTTAATTCCTCTCATTCCAGTGGTTTGGCGCATGGCAGAACTGGGAAAGCAGAAAGAGAAATGTACCCATAACCACAGTGCTGGTGTTGCTGCCTCAGGTCTGGATGCAGTGTCGGAATGGTTAGTTGCCCCCCTCCCTCTGAGCTGCCACTGTAGTGTTATTTTCTCCCCATGTCAACCTGTGCCCTTTTTGGCTTCAGCCATGTTGAGTGGCACGTGTGGGTTTTCACACTGTCCTTGAGTGTTTATCCAGATGGTGTGCTACTTGGTTGCCTCATATATGTGCCACGAGATGCTTAATAGCCACTCGTACAGAGTGGTGGTCAGAGGGGAGATTCAGGACACGCCAGTCATGGCTGTAAGCATAGCCTTACCTTCCCATTTGCATTCAGTATCCTTAACATTAGTTGAAGTTCAGCCTGCCTGAAAATGCCTTTGTTGCAGTTGCTGTAATGTGACCTTCCCTTAAGACGCGTTTTTGTGTGCCTACTCTGCAGTAACCGAATACACTAGTCCAGCAGGACACACACACACACACGCACTCAGGACGTTGCTGCTGGGGCAGGTAACGGGTATCAAAGGGCTTTACACAGATGTTACAGGTCATCTTCAAGTGATTTAAACACACAGCTGAGCTGCTTATTTAACACAGGTTTTGTACTTAAGCTTTCATGTGTTGAATTGTGGATATTTGTGAAGACTGCTGCTTGTCTTGTGTTGGGTGTGTTTCCATCTTCTCTTCTTTACTGTACTGTGAAGAGGTTGTCGCTGTGAAGGATTCAGCCTAGTTTACTAGTCAGTCATGCAGTGTCATTAGATTTGCCAGGATTCACCTCCAAGCTTATCTCAAAGCATTATAGGACCAAATTATGATTTCAGATATTGAACATAATTTTCTTTGGCTTGTGCTCCCCACCGCCACTGAAAAGCATGTTAAGTGGAGCACTTCAGATTTAGTGCTTTGCACAGAAGTGCAGCTGCACGACCCCCGCAGTTGACCTGGCACCAATCGCAGGACCCACACATGCATTGCCACCCCTGCTGTGAATCACTGTGCGGGGGAGCAAAGTCATGTGCTGTACAGACATCACTATGTCTACTCACTAGCCAAAACCAGCCGGATAGATTAAACACACGTTTCTGTTGGACACATGCATGGCCCACAGTACTGTAGCTCTTATCTGCGCGTCAGGGCCGAGACAGCTGGGCTGGTTCCGTGCTGTGTGGGCCGTACACCAAGACGGGCTGGCCATACATGTGTAGACTGTGAGACTGAAGACACCTCATGCGTTTTCAGAGATTCCTTTGAGTTGCTTTTGTGTTAAAAGTATAAATTGCTGACATTTGAATACACAAATTGCCTCTGGATCATGAGTGTATCGTGAAATTTAGATAACAATCAAACCTTGCTGTAATTTTTTCTTTGAGGCATTGTAATTGAAACCATTTCTTTGTCCTTTGGTGTGAGGTACAGGAAGATCCCTTGTGAAGGAGACTTGGTTTTGTTACTTTTGTTGTTGCTTATCATGTATCGCAAATGGAGCCCCCGTAATCCAGGCTCTCTATGCGTGTGTGAATGAAGGAAGTTTCTTTCATTTTACTGGCTTCTTTGTGCACAAACCAGTTTGGATCTTTAACCACCCAGTAGGTTTGCATTTTTGTATTTGTAGACTCTTCCTGTTAAGTTTAAAGCAGTTAATGACTCCCAGCTCCACCCATACAAATGTTTAACTGCTGAAAAGTCTGAGAAATCGACATACATGGATATACATGCATGCAGATTCTTATTTTGGAAACTCCTGTAAGCTGTGAGACATGATGCCATTGGCCACGCCTCCCCCTGAGGTCTGGAAGCCAGCCTCTCTATGGATGGGTGGGGCAGGGTGTGTGTCTGATTTCGGAAAACCAAGCCGCCTTACCTGAGGGTTTGCAGGGCTGTGATGAGAACGTGCTCATGGGGTAAAGGGCAAATATAATGTGTGATAGTTTTGGCTGCAGGCCCAGTTCACAGCATGCATCAAAAAGTTAATGTGATTAATGGTCCCTGGCACTGTCCTTTCGGGGGGTGTCATCATTTTTGATTTTAAAAATGACTGTTTACGCTCTGCATGCTGCCTTGTAGAGGCAATTACCATAACTGCATGGTTCAATGCCCTGATTTAGGCTCTATGTCCAAGTCCGTTACTCGAGTTCCTAGCTCTGGCCCAGGTGGTATGGATCAGATGGCATGTATCCACATTTCTGGCTTCATCCCCTGGATGACCTGTGATTGCTCCTTGTTTCCTGCTATTTTATTGTTCTTGCTTCTGACACAGCTCCTGCAGTGAGGTTTCTCTCTGTGAGCAGTAACCCTGTGAGTGTCTCCTGCATGTGTGCAGGAATGTGAGAAGTGCGTGCAGGAATGTCGGAACACGAGACACCGCGGACAAGGTCATGTGACTGGTGTCCCGGCACAAGGTTACACCTGCCTGTCTCTGTGGTGGTATGGGTACTGCTCTGTCATGCTCCTGGGTGTGAGATTGTCGTCTTTGTTCAGGGTGGTGTTCTGCGTGGTGCAGTGAGTGTACACAATGACATCATTGGCCTGTCATCCCTTCCCACGTGCTGATTCAACCATTCTTTGGTGACAGGAATGTCATGTTGCCCTCACCGCCACCACGGCGAGGCCTCTGTGAGCACGCTTCTGCAGCCGAGTCTGAGAGTAATCAACGCTCTTGATTAGTTTATTTCCTCTGATCCCCTCATCTTGTGCTCCAGGTAGAATCCGTAAGACTGTAATCTGAAGCGTGGCTTGGGGGAGGACGTGGCCCTCGTGTGTCTTAGCTGCTTGGAGGGCATTGATTCATTCTGCGGTCCCGTGCTGAAGCTCACTGGGGACCAGGCCCAGGGGCAAGGCAGATGTCCAAGCCGAAGTGTTCAATGCGAAGGGCGGGGAGGGGCGGGGAGGCCCCCCATTACAGCATGAGGATGCGAGCGGCTGGAGTCTGCAGCTGCGGGGAGGGGGGCAGCATACCCTGCGTCTGAGGCAGCGGCTCTGCTAGCAAGCAGAAAGGCGTCGGAGTTTGGTCCTGTAACTTTCCTTAGATATAGGGATCGACGGCCACATGTGTTGTGCGGCACCTCCAAAGCAAAGTGTGCTGGGTACCACCTACCAGGTGAGCAGCAGGAGAGGGTGAAGCGTGGCTCTGCTTTGCCTCCTCTGTGCAGAGCAGGGCCTGACATTAGCTCTGCAGGTCCCGTGTCGGCGTAGCCAAAATGACCTTCCTGTCGCTGATTTGCTTGGCTGCACAACTCACCTTTCACCTCCAAAGTGGAAACTTACTCACTCTCCCGCCCTCTCTCGCCCTCTCTCTCTCATTCCCTCTCCCTCTCTCACCTTCTCTCTCTCTGTCTCTCGCTTGCTCCCTCTCTCGCCCTCTTTTTGTCTCTCGCTTGCTCCTTCTCCCCCTCTCTCTCTCTTTATTGACAGAATGAAGTGCAGTTTTGAATTTGCATGTCTGCTTCTGAGTGGGGCAGGTGTTGCTTGTGTTTAAAAATAGATCGGTTAAAGTCAGCACATGTCAGCTTTGAGGCTGTGACAGCATAGGAAGGGGGGGGTGCGTTAGTCCTGCCTCTTGGGGTCATATGGACAACAACTTTTCCTGTCCCTGGGACATGATGTCTCTGTGACACAAGGTCAGGTGGGGGGCAATGGCTAAATGTAGCTCCAGGGGAAGGCTGGGTGTCTGTCAGCTGAGGACGACCTCAGGTTGTTGGGCAAGGAGAGCTGCATACACATCCATGAGTCTGCTCTTCTAGAAGCCTGTGCTTGTGTCCAGCCATGCATGTGCATACATTTGCGTGTTGGAGCTTAACTGTCAAATGCTCACAGGTTTGCCAACCATGGACACCGAGATTGTACCGAAATTTTCCTGCAAAGATGAGGAGATTGAGTACTGGAAGGCCCTCTCCCACCAGAACATGCAGAGGTAAGTCAGACCCTGCGGCCTGCAGACACACACCAACAGACTGTTTCTTCATCTTTTTGATAAGCCTGATGATTGAGGAGCTGGTCAATGTCCTAAGAGTACAGAATCATGCAGCTGATCCCAGCAGCCACTCGGAGACCCCCCCCCCCCCACTCTGCCATTGTCTCTTGAGGACTGTGGTTCCACCATGAGTTGGCAGGAACCTTGTCACAAAGCCCCGGATTTTGTATAAAGGCCTCAGGCCTGTTCCCGTCTGTGGTCTTGTGCTGGCTGTTGATGTAGAGGAGGGGTTACGTTCCTCTGTGTGACCTTAGGCGATCGGTTGTCCTCGATTGAGAGGTCACACCAACTGGCCCAAGCTCTGTGTCGGTAAGCTTGTGTTATTGACCCGTGTCGGTGCCGTGAAGGAGTTCTCTTTGCAAGTCCTTTGAGTCTGTCTCTAGAAATCTGATTCCTCTGTTTCTCTTTAAGAGGCGGGGGGCTTTGAAGTCTATCTGTAGTTCAGTGGGTTTGAGTGGCCTTGCGAAATGTGAAGCTAATCTGAAACAAGATGACCCCCCCCGTGTGTGTGTGTGTGTGTGTGTGTGTGTGTGTGTGTGTGTGGGGGGGGGGGGCTGTTGGGGGACCTCAACACAAATTAGTCATGTGACTGACTGGACCAGGGTTGAGATCAACCCTCATCTGTACAAACATCCCAGCAGATACCTTAAGCAGTTCTAACTGTTGTCCACACTTTGGGCTCCAACAGTGCATGAGGGGAGGGTACTGGAGACTCATTTCAGTGAAAGGCTGAAGGTTGTGTGCGTGCGCGTGTGTGTGTGTGTGTGTGTGTGTGTGTGTGTGCGCGCGTGTGCGCGCGTGCGCATACATGCACGCAGACTGGAGCTTTGGAGTGAGCAGTGTAGCGGTTTATAGCGTGCCGCTGATGCTTGTTAGAGGCCGGTCCTGCTCCCCTGTGCATTTTAAGCGCCGTGTGATGGGCCCCCCACCGCCTTCCGCCCCAGCAGCTCCAAGGTGCCCCAGCTCTCTGGTCCGCCAGCCCTTCCGCCTTCTGTCACACGCCTGCTTTTTATAGCTGCTCTCTAATTAGCCGTCTGCAGGCTGCGTACAGACTCCAGCTGCAGTACGGCCCTCCCGCAGTAAACAAACCTGGTATTTAGTGTCCCATAATGCTTTGCACACAATCTGACAGTCTGCATAAAGCCCGGGACTCTTACTGGGTCCAGTACAGCAGCCTGAACCAGATCAGCCAGTGTCTGTCCAGAGAAGGACGCACAGCCACATCCTTGGTGGGCTTAGGCCCCGTGAGTGATGGGCTGTTTTAGGAGGGATGGGATGTGGAATGTGGCCTGTGTGCAGATTCAGGGCGCTTGATTTGGTCACTGCCTCACCTCGTCCATGTTCCATACTGTAATCGCTCTTCTCTGACGACGGGCTGGCTCTCTCTCTGCCCCCCCCCCTGACTCCCCATAGTTACCAGGAGGCCCAGGAGGAGCTGCTAGAGTTCCAGGAGGGCAGTCGGGAGCTTGAAGCTGAGCTGGAGGCCCAGCTCGGCCAGGCAGAGCACCGGATACGAGACCTGCAGACAGAGAACCAGAGGCTGAAGAGCGAGGCTGAGGCCCTGAAGGTAGGATGTGCTGCCACCCGGTGGACAGGTACTGCAATAGCAAGCTGCCAGACTTAGGATCTACCCGCACTAGCCAGTCCATACCGTTCCCGAGCGCGTTTCACTAGTGTGATCGTGTTGTACTGGACAGGAGTGCAGTGTTTACTGGAAATCTGGACTGACGGTATCCAGGAACAACTGGATGTGACACACAAAAGCTGCCAACCTCCTCCCTCAGTGTCAGATGCCTCCATAAAAGCCGCCTTATTCGTGCAGCAAGATGCATTTCATAGTTTAAGTCTATAGAGGGCTGTGTCATCCACCGAAAGCCACTCAGAATAAGCCACAAATTAAGGACCTTAATCATGAACTCCATTGTGCTGTGCGATGGCACTTTTCTTCCTATGTTTGCTTCAACACTGAAAGTCGCACAGTGATGACACTTTTCTTCCTATGTTTGCTTCAACACTGAAAGTCGCACAGTGATGACACTTTTCTTCCTATGTTTGCTTCAACACTGAAAGTCGCACAGTGATGACAATAGCGTGACTGGGCCTGGAACATTAAGTGCAATGGGAGCGTAAACCAGAGGAAGGGAGTGGTGAAGATCCTGGGCTGGTGTCAGTCGGGCTTTAAAAGGCCTTCAAGCTAACTGGGGTGGGGGGAGGGGGGGCACTCTCAGTGCCACACTAGGACATACACATGTCTCCCTCGTGATCTGGGGGCAGGCGGCATTGTTTACCTTCCGAGCTGTACTCCCACCCTCACTGCCCTCTGTACTCCCCTTCAGGAGAAGCTGGAGCAGCAGTACGCCCAGAGCTACAAGCAGATCTCCGTGTTGGAGGACAAACTGGGCCAGACGCAAGGCATCAAGGAGCAGCTGCATAAATACGTGCGGGAGCTGGAGCAGGCCAACGACGACCTGGAGAGGGCCAAGAGGTCAGGCCGGGCTCTGCCATTCTGGCTGGGAATCCTGGGGGAGGTTCTGGGGAGGCCCGCTCTGACCGGCTCAGCCGGATATTGGCAGCTCCAGGGCAGTGTAGTGTTATGTGTATGATTCTGTTTCTCGCCCCGAGTAGAGTGGGCTGTAGCTTGAGCTCAGTGCTCCGTGGCATGTCACATGATCTCTGAGAGGTCTTCCTTCCGGGCATCCAGGGCGACGATTGTCTCACTGGAGGACTTTGAGCAGCGGCTGAACCAGGCCATCGAGAGGAATGCCTTTCTGGAGAGCGAGCTGGACGAGAAGGAGTCCCTGCTGGTGTCTGTGCAGAGACTGAAAGATGAGGCCAGAGGTAGCTGAGGCACCGAGGCGTGACGCAGCACTGCTATAGCGACGGGCCGCCTCAGAGCTGAGGCGCACGCTGACCACCCGCATGCACGCTCCATCTGACATGATTGCCAGGCAGCTTTGTGTTTATTGGTCTCTCGTACTGTAGACCGATGTGACGAGGGCCCTCCTGGTCATGTGACTCCCTGAGGGAGCCGGTGGACACTTGGAAACACTCATTTCTGCTTCAGAATGTTATGGCCTGTGACGCCCACAGACGTCGTGATGCGTCATGTTAGCTTGCTGGCAGGCTGATGTCCCCCCGTCCATCCTGCAGACCTGCGTCAGGAGCTGGCTGTACGCGAGCGACAGACCGACACGCGCATGTCGGCTCCCAGCTCGCCCACGCCTGACAGTGACAAGACAGACTCTGGCGTCCAGGCCTCGCTGTCGCTGCCGGCCACGCCCCTCTGCAAGAACATGGACAGTGTCTTCACCAGCAGCACAGGTCTGCACTCAGCCTGATGTTTCTCGATGCTGAAGTACTTAAGCTAGCGGGTGCCTCTTAAGCCCCTCCCCCAGTGCTCTGTTACCCAGTATCCAACATTGTGGTGCTGGTGCCGGGCTTTTTCCCAATCCGGAGCTGGTTACATGCGTTTCCATGGCAAAAAACTGGCCCTGGGGCAGAACGTGATAGCTCCAGCACGGCACCACAGAAAAGCTGGTCTGGAACCATAACGTCAGTGGATGCGGCACTGGCTACTAAACCTACTAACTGCAACATTCACAGCAGCAATAAAAATATTTGTAAAAGCATCGTATAAAGGATTTGTGTAGCTAATAGTAATCAGGTTACGTATTCGTCAAATCAGTTGCATAAAATGAATTTTTTTTTATTATAAATCAAGAATGTTACATACCCATTGTTTTTAGAACAATCGCAGTGAATTATTAATGCTGATTGACGTTATTATTGGCCTCATAAGAAACAATATTGTATATAGAACAAGGCGCAAGGGGACCGTTCACATCGGAGGACTTTACTCTCACGTTCGTCTATGTAACGTTTTCGTTCCGGTCATTTTTGAAGCCAGTGGAAACGCAGGCCAGTTTTCAAAAGGCACAGAGTGAGAATGAGCCCAGCTCTAGCACTGGCTCCACGTTGGCGGAAATGAGGTCTGTGTCCATGATGATGGTGATGATGATGATGATGACAGTTTTCTTGCTCCTAGTGCTCACCAATGGCTGCAATAACTCACCGTTAACGTCATCGGCCAGAGTATCAGCTCTCAATATAGTCGGTGATCTCCTGCGGAAAGTAGGGGTGAGTGCGATGGGCATTTCTCTCAGTTGAAGAAGAGATTGATGGTCATAATTAGATGTGTAATATTCCTCCAGATTTGCTGGTAGTTGGTTACCTACCTGAATTATCAGCCGTAATAGAGAAAACTGAATTCTGTTCTATACAGTTACTGAAACATCCACCTCTTTAGTCTGTTCATCAGTCCACTAGGACATAAGATGTGTGACAGGATGTGAGCTGTAGGGGGCGCCCTGTGTCGCCCTGTCCATCCCTCCAGGCGCTGGAGTCCAAGCTGGCGGCGTGTCGGAACTTCGCCAAGGACCAGGCAGCGAAGCGGAGCTATATGGCAGGGAGCACCAGCATGCCCAATGGCAACGCCACCAAGTTCTCGCACCCCATCCACACCACCTACTTCGACAAAGCGTGAGTGAATCCCCCCCCCCACCACCTGACACACACATCTTCCATACCACGGCCATTCTGTTCCAGCCCCCAATGGTAATGGGTGCCCCCTCCCCTAGCTGTGACCTTGTAATTAACATGAGGGCCTCGTAGTGCCAAAGCCTGTTTCACCCTGTCTCTCTCCCAGCAGGAAGGAGAAGGTCTTTTTCCCAGCACTTGTTCTCGGTAAATGTCCCACCAACGCCATCCGTGCATGCGGAGTAGAGCTGGGTTCCGCAGTCTTTAGGGTAGATGCAGTAATCTGTACTAATGGCCTGGGTGGTAGAGCATATCTAAGCTACCTAACACTGCTCTGGGAGAGGGTCTGTCTGCTGCTTGAATCGTGTCACCCCAGGGACAGCTGCATGGTGTGGACGGATGCTGCGGGGCCTCTTCCTAGCAAAATGGCTGTGTCCGAATTCAGGGGCTGCATTCAGGGGGGGGTACCCTTTGCAGGCTGTTCTTCAGTGGTCAAACAGAAAGCGTTGTCACATGGTATGGGCTGGCCTACGGATAATTTCCTATTTGTGTCATACGCTGTTCCTGCCCTTTAATCACAAAGCGTCACCTCCATCGCCCAGCCTGGACACGCCCACTTTACCTCTGCGCAATGAATATTGGGATATGTTGGGCTGTAAAAGATCCTTTGGGTGCATCCTTCACACCTAGCAAACGAATATACTTTTCGACCGCATTTGAAGGAGCCTTCGAAATGGGACAGCATGGTCACGCCGATGTGATGCAGTCGGCCTTTGATAATAGCCTTAAAAGGATGCTGCCCCTGACTTCGGACACAGCCAAGGCCTTGAAAATGATCAGACCTACAGTATCAGTACTAGGCTAGCAGTAGGCTGACAGATCTGCCCTATTCTGGTGTGGTTGTGGAGTCCAGCCTGCCTATTCATTAGGAGCTCTCAGGAAAAACCCACCTGAAAAAGCCTGATACCCCTCCCAGAGAAGCCGGACAGGCTAGGGGTGAGTGCGGGGGATGCTGATCCTGATCCACAGCGAGCCCATGGAATCCTTGGAGACCCTCCATGCAGGAGCATCGCCCAAAAGCAGTTAGGGTGCTGAGGAACGGTCTCAGTATGAAGCAGGCTGGGTCAGCAGGGACCAAGACAGGGCTGGGAATGTGGGATGGACATATGGAGGCTGGCTCAGGCCACTATGTTAGTAAGTGTGTCTCAACGTGCCCACTGTGTATGACCGTGGCTGGTAGTGCATTCAGACAGGCTTCCCCTCGTATAAACAGCATCAGTGGTGTGTAAAGACCCATTGGCGGTGCGTCATGGCCGTGTAATGGCCAATTGGCAACGTGTTTAGGCAGCATGTCAAGGAGGAGCTTCAAGGCCCATTGGCGGCATGTCGAGGCGACGGGCTGAGGCCCGTTGGTGGCGTATCGAGGCGGTGCGTTGAAGGCTCGTCGGTGGCGTGTCGAGGCGGAGCTGCGAAGCCCGTCGGCGGCGTATCGAGGCGACGTGCTGAGGCCTGTTGGCGGCGTGTCGAGGCGTAGCTGCGACACCCGTCAGCGGCGTATCGAGGCGGTGAGTTGAAGGCTCGTCGGCGGCGTGTCGAGGCAGAGCTCCGAAGCCTGTCGGCGGCGTATCGAGGCGGTGCGTTGAAGGCTCGGCGGCGGCGTGTCGAGGCCCAGCGGCAGCACCCGCGCATGAGCAGTGCACCCACAACCAGCCCCTTTAGCTTGATCATGCAGGTGTGTCTTGGTCGCTTTAGAGTCTGATTGCCTCTTTAGTGTCTGGATGTAAAGTGTGCTGAGCTTCATTTAGGCATGGGGAGTCTGTGCCGTAACCCCCCCCCCCACGCTGTGCTGTGCAGGCCAATGAACAGACTGGAAGCCGGCCCCCTGGCAGCCATGAAAGCGGCTCCCCACTCAGCGTCGCCCCCCGGCCTGCTGCCTCTCAGCGTGTGATGAAGGGCCCCCCTCAGATACCACAGAACCTCACGGGACAAGCGCAGTTAAGGAGATGGAAAACTGAAGCAGGGGCTCCTCTCCCCTGCCCCCCCATACCCGTCCCTGGGCCCCCCCACACGGGATTGCATGTGTGTACACTATGTGTATGTCGACCACGCTAATGCTCTCGCGCACACTGTTCCTGGTTTGCGCTGTAAACTGCACTTTTGTTGCACGCAGTTTCTGTTTCTGTTGTTTGGTTTACCACTGCGTGGTGGGAGGGGGTGGGGGCTGCCTTATTCTGTATGGTTTTACACCTTGGTGGTCTGAAATTAGGGGTGAGCCTCAGTAAGACGCATCACTGTCTACGAGGGTGGGGGCGGATCTCCGGCCTCACAGGGCTCACAGGAAAAGCCTTTCCAGAGTGTGGCTGCCCCCCACTATCCTGCTCCACAGATGTTCGCAGACCGCTTTGTGGTCCTGTGCAGACCGCTTTGTGGTCCTGTGCGTCTCTGGTATTCGTTGCTTTCGCAATGGAGACTGTCCAGATAACTGATCTGCCTGTTCAGACCAAAGATGTTGGGAGTGTGACCCTATAAGTGAATTCACCGTAATGTAAAGGGCGTCACTCTGGGCTCTTTTATTAATGTCACCTTTGATTCCTTCACCTCCCAGTTTCATTTCTGCAGTTATCTATGTGCCTTCAGCTGTGGTCTAGCACTGGGTGAGTTTCACTCATTCCTGCCACAGAATGATTTTCCTGTAACAGGTTTCTGACCCTTGCATGACACCTCATTTTGTTCATAAAGCTCCGACCAGTCACTGTTAAGTTACATGCTGTACTATCTATCGCTCTGCTTATATGATGTCCGATAACTGTGTGTGATGTGTGTGCGCACACACGCACGTGTATAAATGCAAACACGCGTGTAAAATACGGCCGTAGCAGTAATGGGATTATTTATATTAGAGACTCTGCATGGATTGAAATGGAAAAGTGCACAATGTTAAAGTGCATCTATCATACTGTAAAGCTCAAAAGTTAATAAAATACTGTATTTAAAAAGCAAGGGATGTCTTATTCTGGTATCTGAGCCTGGTGTCTGATGTGGCACTATGGTTTCTACATGTCTGTTGTAGGCGCAATACACACAAGTTTAAATGGCCACTTCTCTGGAGATGATAAACCACGAAGCAGTTTCACACACTTATACGCCACCTGTTGATACCCGTATGCTGCGTGTCCGCTCATACAGATAGATATGACCAATGCTGCCCTCTAGCGGCTGCTTCCTTTAACACTGATTTAATGGCAGCAAGCGTCAAATGAAGCATATGGGTGAATTCCCATGGAAACTCGACAAATTTCAGCAGTGTCTCAAGAATTTTTCAGCAGTATTCCAATACAAGTCAGCAAACGTGTCTAAAGGAAAGAAGCAACCCGATAAAAGAATGTAGTAGTCTTTTACGAACAAAAATGTTTACTGCATATACAGCCACTTGAGAACAGAGCGGCATGCCTTGGTTACCGAATCGTGAAAGAGCACGTGCTTTCTTTTGCAGAGGTGTCTCAGTTTATTCAAACTTTTTCCAAAAACACGTATTTCTTCATTTGACATAGATAATTAGGCAACACCGATTGATACACGTGGCACAGAGCTTCAGTTGAACCCGGATTCCCTTTGCATTGATTCTTCAGCGACATTGTCCTTTTCACAGCAATCGCACGATGTTCTGTCATAATTATCCTCCTCAGCTGATGGATCTCCACAGTCGTCGGTCTCGCTCCCATCCCCCTGCGGGACACTCGCCACGCCCTCACCTGCCTGTCTGATGCTTTTTCTCGTCCAGCTCGTCCATCTGTCTCTCCCTCCTCCTGAGAACCTCCAGCCGCTTAGCCTCGTTCCGAGCCTGTTCCTGAGCTCGGATCTCTGCCACGTCTGAGAAGAACGCCTGTCTGATGGAGGGTAAACGTGTAACAGTGTGTTTTACTGGTGCCTATGTACTTCCAATATAACTTATCAATATTTTCACATAATAACCACTGTACAAATATACAATTAATTGAAGAATCAGACTGCTAAATAAAAAATGTCCTTTCAGAAATGCTATGTGAAAGTTTCTCACAGCCATCTCCTTATTTGTCCAGTAATGAGTATGTCTCACGAGAGACGGGATTCCCCGACAGCAGTGGTGGAGGAAGTACTGAAGCTTAGTACTTAAGTAAAAGTACAAATATTCAGCAAAATATGTACTCAAGTAAAAGTAAAAGTGCTACATCAACAATCTTACTTAAGTGAAAGTACTAAGTACTTTTAAATTTACTTTAAAGTATTTTTTTTTTTTTTTTAAATAAAAGTACTCACACAATGGTTTGTCTCAACGTCTGGGGTGTGCCATTTTGTAAAAGAATAGTAGATATACGGACTTACGCCTCTACCGATGTCATTGCTCCTTATAATTACAAGCAACTATACAGTATATGTGTATTGGCTCTGGGTCCATGTTGAATGTCTCGTCTTCTTGAAATCAAGCCAGTCTATCAGTTCATGCTGCTAACTGACGTGCGCTCTGCCATCATTGGAGCTAATAAAGCCACCTGATTGGTAGGAAATGGCAAACAACGGCAGAATGCAATAGGCTAACTATTTTTTCATGCAAGATTTTGAGGAAATTGTGTTCATAAAATGTAACAACTAACGGCATAAATTGTAGAAATGTAGTACAGAAAAGTACAGATAATTGCCACAAAATGTAATGGAGTAAAATAAAAAGTATGCATTATTATTTTTACTTAAGTACAGATATGTAAAAATGTACTTAAGTACAGTAATGAAGTACAAATACTTTGTTACATTCCACCACTGCCTGACAGGGAGGGTGGGGTATCCTTTTAGGAGCTCAGTGGGTTAGGCCTCCGTCCCTGTCATCAGAAGGTCCTTGGTTCAAATCTCGTGCTTGGTAACACAGTCACATCACCTTGAGCAAGAAACCCTGAAAAACCCTAACCCTGGGGGTTACAACCTTGGGCCCCCACTCTAAAAGGGCCCCCTACTTATCTCCACTTTTTTGTTACAAAACACATAGATCAAATGTCTACTCCAAACAATCTATATAACAATTTTGGTTAAATTATTATAATCCATAATAATATATCTTAAATTTGGTCGGTCAATCCGCCGGCGCAATACCCTCCTCCCGTTCTTTGGCAAATTATTGACGTTCCTTAATACCTCGTCGTTTCTCTTTCGGCTCCAAAATGACCTCGATTGGTCAATTTTATGTGAGCCTGGGCCCCCCAAAGAAGTTAGTCCGCCACTGTTCCAGTCAAAAACTATTTAAAAAGCGAGAGTAGACTGCACCCTGGAGTGTGGCGCCCGTTATTCTGCACGGTAATTTCTCACCTATTGACGAACACAGCAGCCAGTCCAAGTAGTAGTGTTCCAAAAAGAATCGGTTTGTTTAATCTCTTTCTGGTGGACAATTTATGCTGATTCATGGCGGATCTCTAAGCACCTGAAATGAAATTTAAATGTTCATTACTTAGCTTGTCTGAAGTGTACACTCCTTCGGTCACGTACGCACAAGCGCCAAGAGCCCTGACCCCAAGCAGTGTACCTGTTGCAGCGCTGTGGGTGTGATTTTATTTCATTTCCGGCGTCACAAAAACATGTTCCCCGGAACTCATGCTCATTTCCATTTAACACCCGCCATTTCTTTTTAGCTTAAACTAAAACAAATGTCGCAATAAGTAAGACATATATTAATGTTAACATTTATGCCGTATGTTTTAATAGCTAATAGGTTAGTATGTTGTAAAAAAGGATAACATGAAGTCTGTAAAGCAATGCAATAATTCACGTAATACTTTTATAGAGCTGATGACTTTATATAATCTTAGATAAATTTGTATAATACATTTCCGCAATTAGACGTAACGGTGATAAAATAATTTAACAAAGTAGAAGATATTGCTTAAAGTTTTATTTAATTCTGAAAATATAAAAATTAACACGATAATTCTGAATATGACCGGGGAGTGTGTAAAAGGAAATCAGTAAGAGCTGAGTAAAACCGGATCCTGAATGTATTTCATTTTGTCGCAGTAGGGACGAGTTTCCAAGACGGACCGATTGAGCAAAAAACTTCAGCGGCAGGTTCTGTTGGTGCCGTGCGGTTCGGTTCGGCTCTTTTAGAGGCAATTCAGCAGAGTTAATGGTAACATAGAATGACCACAAGCTGCCTTCCTGTGTGACAGGCTAAATCCAGTCCGGAAAATGTCGCGACGGCGCCGTTTCTCGGCGTCGGATCGCTCTGAATACTTACAGGCGCTGGTCACCGAGTTCCAGGACACCGATAGTGAAGGTGCGTCACTTTGATTTTTTGGTTTTCGAGTATGACCGTAGCAGCGCACGCAAAACTGTTATTTAATGGTTAAAGTTACTTGGTACAAGACCATCGTTCTGTGCCTGACGTCAGTGAGTGCATTCACTGTTTACTGGTATATTTCTAATAAATCACTTTCCTCTGACTCCTTTATAGAAGCCAGAGAACAGGTTCTAGCGAACCTGGCCAATTTCTCATATGATCCAAGGAATGTGGAGGATCTCAAGAGGCTGCAAGTGACCGAACTTTTTCTGGACATGTTGACGGAGGAGAGCGACAACCTGGTGGAGTTTGGCATTGGTGCGTGAGGATAAAACTACGACGGTTATCATTACTGGGGCAGCCATTGATGATCATTTCCAAATGTCATTAACCTCCGCGTGTTTGAAATACGATTTTGTGCAGTACCTTTAGCATGTGCCAGGAGGTTTGCCCTTGGGTTTCCGATGCCTGATTTTGCTCATTTTATGCCTGTTAATTTGCTTCTATTGCGTGGCCCGCAGGAGGCTTGTGCAACCTCAGTGCGGACCGCGACTGTTGTGACCAGATCGTGCAGAGCGGGGGCGTGGAGCTGGTGACGGGCTGCCTGTCTAGTCGGCGTGAAGAGACTGTGCTGTCGGCCATTGGCACGCTGATGAACCTGGCTGTCACCGATACGCGCCCACTCGCCTCCTGCGACGCGGTGCTGCAGTGCATGCTGCGCTTCTCGCTTTCCCGGAGCCCTCGATTGCGAAATTTGGCCATCGTCTTCCTGATGGACTGCTGCACTCAAGAGCAGGTGGAACAGGCGAAGCAGCAGCTGCAGGGCCACACCCAGACCGCGCTGGGGATCCCATTACCCGAGGCGTCAGACAGCGGATCGTGATCGCTTCCGATTAGATCGAAGCGTCGACGGTGCCCCTTCTCCCCTTAACTCTATGCATTGGCTAACAGTTGGATATACAGACCTATCAGGATGGAATGTGGGGGAAAAACTGCAGGACCAATAGAGGATTTGATGAAACAATGACATTTGTATGCGTTGAAAAACAAGGACAGACTGACAGAAGTGAAACCCTCTTAGAAAAATGTATCGGCGACGTACCGATTTAAAACACAATCGATGTCAGCATTGTCATTTCTCTACTTATAATGAATATAGTCAATGTGGTGTCAATTAGTAAAATGTAATAACATAACTGCAATATCTGAGCCCCAAGAAATGTCCAGTGTGTTTGTTTACTCAGGTGAGCCATTGAATGGCTGCTACACCATCCGGATGTGCCACTAGGGGGAGCCCGTTCCTCTGGTCTCTGGCCACTGTAGCGCATTGGAATGGTATCTGGGAATGGACAGTCCTCGTAAAGTTTATTGTTGTTGTCGTTGTTAGCAGCATTAAATTTGTGGTTTGGTTGTCAGGGTCCGATGATATGTGGTGCTACAGTATGTAATAGTAACATGTTATTACGAACAGAGACCCTAAATCAACAGAGCGTGCTCCACTCAGTCAGTGGATACTTGCCAGTCATATCTGCCACTGATGCCAATAGACATGAATCAGGTCTATAAATCGTATTTAAAAAAGTATCACAGAATTGTATATTTTCTCAGCCCTTTAAAAATCCAAATTGACTTACATTCTTGTAAGTGATGGACCTACTGGGGCATATACAGAAATGTCCGGTGCTGTGATTTGGACCCTTGCACAAAGAATCATAGTCCTTACAGCACTGCCGCTCCAATGGTCTGCCAGGCTACCTGGGGCTGCATTTCTTGCTCCACACCCCAGTCCCTCCCAGATCTGGCCCAGCTGGGGTGGGACATTTCCCAGTAGCCATGTGCGCAGGTTGGGGAAATTACAGCAAGGAGCTGGGCCCATGAAGCAAGTTGTCACTGGTACCAGTGGTCAGTGACTGTGTTCTCATGGTAAAAGCAGACAAACGCTGGACTGAATAGCCCTGCTGTTAGGGTCAGCGTGGCTCCCCGGCGTCGCCCCTCCTGCTGGAGCAGCATCTCCCTAGTTAAACCTTTTTTATTGTCCCACTGCCGATTTCAGCAAAGCAAGCAGAAGCAGAGAAATGGTGAAAACCAGAACTCCCTGTGACCCCGAAGGAATGGCTATTCTGTATCTATTACAAGATCACAGCCTATTCAAGAGCTAAATAAAGAGTGTATATATAAAAACCAGGCCAGGTCTGGGCAAACATTTGAATATTTGTGGGTACCTTAACAGAGCTTCTTTTGTGTTGTCTGGCTGTTCCTACTCAGAGGGACCAGCCTGGCTCAGACAGCTGCATACCTGCTGGGGTGATTCCGGCTACATTCCCCAGCCTTGTGCAGGGTTACAAGAGTAGGGAGCAGTTCTTTTAAGTGTGGTTACTTAACCACCATACCACCTGCATACTTAGCTTGGACCCACTGCATTCAAGACATTCTTACCCTGCAGATGGTGGGAGTCTGGCTTCTCCCGGCCCGTCGTCACCCAGGTCCGCTCCTCTTCCTCCCGGCCTGCGGCCACCCAGGCCTGCTCCTCTTCCTCCCGGCCTGCGGCCACCCAGGTCCGCTCCTCTTCCTCCCGGCCTGCTGCCACCCAGGCCCACTCCTCTTCCTCCAGGCCTGCTCCTTTTCCTCCCAGTCTGTCACCACCCAGACCCGCTGCTCTTCCTCCCGGCCTGCTCCTTTTCCTCCGTCTGTCACCACCCAGACCCGCTCCTCTTCCTCCAGGCCTGCTCCTTTTCCTCCCAGTCTGTCACCACCCAGACCCGCTCCTCTTCCTCCCGGCCTGCCACCACCCAGGCCCGCTCCTCTTCCTCCAGGCCTGCTCCTTTTCCTCCCAGTCTGTCACCACCCAGGCCCGCTTCTCTTCCTCCCAGCCCGCCAACACCCAGGCCCTCTCCTCTTCCTCCCAGCCCGCCGCCACCCAGACCCGCTCCTTTTCCTCCCAGACTTGAGGGCGGGTCCATATAGAGTCAGCTTGTCCAACAAACAAACAGGAGGCCCTTGGACGAGAGCGTAGTTATGACTCATCACGCTGACCTTAGAAGCCACTTTGCTGGCACGCACCTTGTTTTGCTCTCATTTGTAGATCCTCTGCTTTGCAAAAAAAAAATTCTTTTTCCACTGTCCATTCACAGCAGACAAAGGGCGGTGACCGGAAGATATGTGAAGTTTACTCTCTGGTCAAGGTCTCCTCAAACTCATATTACACAACCTGAGAGTTATACTCTGCCAAGACTGGGAGTTAACTGGCTTCAGTTTTAATTACAAGCACAGTTTGCATACAAAATGTCTTTACGACTGTTTTTCCCCCAAATGTTTATGCTCATCATTAATCTAATTTTCCCAGACCCTAAAGTGGAAAAAATGTTCCTAGTTTTTGTAGGTCTCCTTAATTATGCCAAAAGAATATGTGGCACAATTTTATTAAAAACAGAAAAATATATGTGCAATCCAGGCCTAAGTGTGAATATTACAACCAGCTGGAGTCAGAGAATTGCAATGTACCACGTGATAGTTTCCAGGTGATTTTCATTTATAACTAAAGGGGAAATCCGCAGCATAATCCATGGACTCTCGAGCAGTGATTGTGATGTCTAACAATTAACAGAGGATTAATATCCATAGTTATAACATATGACAAACATAGAATGTTAGTTCTGGATTCAGTGGTGTGTTGTGCTAAAGCCCTCATACTGACAAGCCTTAACATCCCCAATCCGCCGGACCTTGCCCGCTTCTTCCTATGAAATATCACATTCCTGTAAGGATCAAGTGAGACGACATACTCAGCTGTCCAGGATCCCATTTGTACGCTTCTGCCATCTCTCTGAACGCTGTGCCACTTTTGTGCCTATATTGCTCTCACCCTTGAGTAGTTATGCCGTTAGAGTCATAATGGGCACCAGAGTGGTTAAAGACTCTGGCATGGTTACTGGTTTAAGTGCCTGCTGTAGTATCCTTCAGGAGGGCAAGCAACTTGAATTGCTGAAGTATCAAGCCTCTTGAAAGTGTTAAAATTGTGGTTTGGGGCAAAGACACCTTTTTGGTAACTGCATCCTAATTGCTGCTGTTGGGGCAGGGCTCTGCATCAGAATGCAGAAACAAAGGCTTTACACGGCTGTAATATGTCTGTGTTTGTTCCCTAAATTAAACTGAACAGGGGGCCACAGCTGCCAAATAGGCACTGCAAGCATCTAGGTCCTTCTGCATGGCACAACTTTCCTTATTGCCAATAGGAATAAATCTATATATCAAAACAAGTAACCCGACATAATCTATCTTATGGAGGACAGCAGTATATTAGCATTTGAAGCCATGGCAGGACCGTGAGGGCTGGGTATCAGGATGGTGAAATATCTGATGCATAACTGAGAAGTGGTACAGCTCCAGGCTACACTGGTCTGTCCTCCTGCCTAATGCCAGTCTGTCTCAGGTGACCAGCTCTGGAGATCAGCAGACTTGTACTTGTACAGTTTATTATTTCAGTTTTTGGGTGGCTGTCTCACAATGGGATCTGAATATCTCTGCCTGACCCCTTGTTGACCTGTCGGTCCTCAGCCCCTCTTTTCTTTTCACTAAATAGACCTTCTGGCTTGGAAAAGGGTGCGTGTGTCCAAGGTCCAGGACAGTATCAATACTGCAGGGACAACCGCAGCATGCCTGAGAATATGTCAGTAGAGCAACTTGCTCGATACACCACAATACCTTGTATATGGAAATCTAAAAAAACTCCAGGATATAGTGCTGACTGAACCAGACAAACACGTCTTGTTCCTTGGAGAAAATTATCTTTCCGCTGGGTGTGAAAAGAGCTGAACACAACAGACTCAGTGGGCAAAAGGCAGCCGGGCTGTAAAGTGTGGAATCCAAGGGAATGAGAGGTCTGTTCACCTGTAGGACCCAGAGACACATTCCCATTGAAATGTCAAATTTGTTGAGCAAGCACAAGATTCCAGCTGTCCTGCGAGCTGTGATCATGGCTCATAAATACATCAGTGGCTACGATGCTTCAGAGGTAAAATCAACTCCTGGTGTTTTCCTTTAACTGGAGCTTTCCCAGCGTCTTCACCTTTCTGTACTTTATCTGTCTGCTTATACCAGGATACTACAGCCTGACTGCGTCTTCTGACGTCTACATCAAGCATCTGAGACATTTTTATCCAAAGCATAAACTGAAAAAGCATGGTCAGTCAGTCCTTAGAGCAATTAGTGTTAAGGGCATTGATCAAGGGTCTGAAGGTGACATAATTCTGCTGAGCCTGAGATTAGAACCTGGGACCTTCTGGTCATAGGTACAGCGACACACGGTGCCCACAGTTCCTGTGCTGGTGGCAGGTGCCACATAGGGCTTTTAGCACAGAAATCCATCCATTTATTTTACCCAGAAGCAGCATCTCCTCTGGCCCTCAAGAAGAGGCACCTGCACCTGATTAAACAAAAAAAAATCCATATACATATAGAAGAAATTCTCTCTCTCTCGCCGCAGACATAGGAACGACAAAAATGTCTGCAAGACAGAGCCCAGGGTGCCAGACTCAACACATTAAAGGGAACTTCGTATTGAGGAAATTCCAGAGGCTTGTCAAGTTTTCTTTTTTTTTCTAGGTTGAACTGTTTTTGCACCGGTTAAGGGTACAGGGTGTGTTGCCCAGCACAGAGTATGAAATGGGTCCAATCACCACTCGCCACCCCTTTCCGGAAGCATGATCAACAAGGACGAACATCCTCATCGCAGCCTCATTCTGATGACATCCCACGTAACGGGCCACTTCTGAACTACAGGCTGGTACAGGTGGAAGAGCCCAGCCTGTGCAGGGTTAACTCTCTGAGACACTCCTGCAGACCTCTCCACGTAATGCGTTGGCTGCTTTTTGCAGTTTTTTTTCTTCTCAAATAAATGTTATAAATAGCGTGGTGTTCAGTTTAGCGCAGTCCTCCTTTCAAATCCAGCGTGGACTTTTTTTTTTGCATTCCTCTACTTCTGCTTAGAATCACGCTCTCTCTCTCAGTGCCCACCTCTCAGAGTCCTCCCTCTCACCCTCTTTCTTCTTCTGCATCTCCCTCTCTCTCTTCACAGAGCGAGCCTCTTGGAACCTGTTTTTAACTCTACCTGGGGGGGTTTGCTGATACAGAGGGACCACAGACAGGTGAACAGAAGTAGCAACAGCATGCAGATGGACCACTTCTTGGTGGTGATGTGTGCACTGGGACTTGGCCCTGCAGCATGGGGGGCACCCAGCCAGTGCCCGAGCCAGTGCCACTGCCACGGAGACCTGCAGCACGTCATCTGTCAGAATGTGGGGCTGACCAAGACCCCGCGTGTGTCAGCGGCCACGCAGCTCCTCAACCTACAGCACAACAGTCTGGGTGTCCTGCCGACTGGCAGCTTCTCTGATGCCAAAGGCCTGGTCTCCTTGCACATGCAACACTGCCAGCTGCGCGAGATTGCTGGCCAGGCTTTCAAGGGCCTCAAGAAGCTCATCTACCTCTACCTGTCCAACAATGAGATCAGCATCATCAAACCAGGGGCCTTCGAGGACCTGACAGAACTCACCTACCTCTACCTAGATGGCAACCACATCAGTGACCTATCCAAGGGTATCTTTTCACCCATGATCAACCTCTTTACCCTTCAGCTCAATGATAATCGGGTCCAGGAGTTGCGTGCAGGCACATTCACTGGTGCCAAGGACCTACGCTGGCTGCACCTGAGTGGCAACGACATGACCTCACTGCAGCCTGGCTCACTGGATGATGTGGAGAACCTAGCCATCCTGCATCTGGACCACAATAAGCTGGCCACCTATCCAAGTGCAGCCATGAGCAAACTGCGTGTGGTGGAAGAACTTAAGTTCTCAAAGAACCCGATGAAGACTATCCCAGACAATGCTTTCCAGAGCTTTGGTCGCTACATGGAGAAGTTATACTTGGATAACATGGGCTTGGAGAAGGTAAGTTCAAGCCAGAGGTAAGGCAAGATCTGAAACCAGACTGGTTCTGGAGCAGAAATAGAGGATTTCATGCTAAAACTAATGGTAGTTAGATCTGGAACAGTTTTTGACCTGTTCATCACCAGAGGTGGAGGATTCTGTGTTGATAGCTCATTTCTTACATACAACATGGAAAGACCAATTGCACTTAAAAACAAACAATACAACCAAATACAACTAAGAAGAGATTAGTCCCTGCGCCAGCCGCTTGCGTTAGCCACACTGACATTTGATAGGCATTAAATGAAACGTTTATGATGCATGTTTATCTGTCGGGACCTTTGACTAAGCACAATGAGATGAGCTACCTAATGAAAGCAAATAGTGCTGGCATGGGAAGGATGTCCTAAATGAAGCAGCCGCATTGTTTGTGCCATCATTAGGGAGCCTCAAAAATATCATGGTGCAAACATGGTATTGGGTGGGGTCTTTATACACGGCAATATGTTAGATCAGGGTTGACGTTCCAAATTCATCTCATCCCACCCAGATATCAGGTGGGACGAGATGATATGGACATTCAGAACTCTGAGTAGTGTATTTATGCTTGGGGTGGTGTGTTAGCTCTGAGATCCAAGTTGTTGAGTTTTAGTTCATGAATGACCCGTACTGAAGTCTTGGAGGTAAAGGCAGACCAGGGGCGTTTCCTTGGAGGACGCACATGGTAGGCTAGAGATGAACTGTCTCCCGATCCCATGAGCTTTCATCTCTGCTGCTCGTCCTTGTTATGGTGGAGACCTTATATTTCCAAATGTTCTGCAGAAGTAGAGAGCAAGTGATGTGCCATGAAGGAGCTGACCTTGCCCCTTTTAGGTGGAGGTGATACATGATCTTCTGATCTCTCCATCATATTGCAGGCACAGATGTTGCACATATGCATGGAGACAGCACCTCGCATTCCTGTGGTTGCATGGTTAGACCGCTGACCCTCTCGGAGGATTCCTTTGTAGGACTGTGTCCGTCCGCTGGGCTATCTGGGGATCATTCAGGCACAGTTCAGGACAACTGTCTAGGCAGCGTGCCCAGAATTATTTATGCTGATGCCAATAGACTGAGCTAAGAGCTGAGGTCAATTAATTAAAAGCAGAGATGGAACACTGGTATGTAATTGGCACCCCTGTGTTAGACTCACTGTCTAAATTTATCATCTTTTATTGCGCTACCGTTTGTTCTATTGCCCCCCCCACCCCACCCCACACACACACAAACACACACACACCTATCCCCTACCCTGCAACTGTGGCATGCAAATTTCACGTTTCATGTTCCTCTGAGCATGTGACAACAAAATCTGAAGCCAAATATCATAGGAACAGGATAGCTTTGCAGTATATGACAAGCATAAGGACTGTCCTGTGTAAAATTGGTGTATAATATGTTTTGTGAAAAAATTATGATCTGTGTCCACCAGGAGACTAGGGAGAAAGGACCTTTGTAAGAGGTTTCATGTAAGAAAAAACTATATAAGGAGATGGGTGTCCGGAGATCAGTGTCAGACCAGCACTAGATCTTTCCTACGCAAGAGCTGTCCACCATAAGAGAATGGTACAAGCTGTCGTATGCAAGATCTGTCCACCGTAAGAGAATGGTACAAGCTGTCGTATGCAAGATCTGTCCACCGTAAGAGAATGGTACAAGACACCCTGTGCAAGAGCTGTCCACCGCAAGAGAATGGTACAAGCCGTCCTATGTAAGAGCATCTCTGTCTGAACTGTCCTACCCAGCAATGGGGGTGTGCTGTACCTTACCTAAACCTCTGTTATAAAAAGGTGTAGGAAATCTGCAAAATAAATAAAAATGCAGAGAACTCAGCCTCCATGCTCTTGTGAAAAGCACGGAGCACTAGAGAAGTAGGCCTCGGGAGAAGGAGCCCCTCTCCAGTCAAAAGTGGGTATTTTTAGGCATGTTTGTTTATTTCCAGGTATATCCTGACGAATCATTACACATGCAATATTCTCAGAGCCCCCATCCCACTTCTTACCACACAAACTGTGTTCCCTGTAAGCAGGTCAGGGTTATGAGACAGGTAAACAGAGGCATGGTGTTCCAAAGCCCATGAAGAGGAGTATTTTTAGCGTGCCATCGCTCAGGTGAATGGACAATCGGTCCCTTTGCAGCAGCACTGGCAGACGAGGGCATGGATTGGAGACCGAGGACTGAGAAAAACAACCCTTGGAGCTGGAAGGAATCCATCTTCCATTGCCTCAAATTACCAGGCCCTCCCTACTCCTACTCTCTCCACCCGCCCCCACCAGTGGAAATTTCCTAACTGTTGCTTTAGTGCCCTCACATATTTTGGACTTGCACAAGAGGCCGCCCACCTGCCCCCTGTTCCCCTACCTTCCTCTGCTGTTCCTCCCCCCCCCCCTAACTTGCTGCAGACCTGACACCCTGGAGATCAACTGATTCTGCAGTTAGGTGTGAGATTTAACATTTTAACAAAAGTGCATAAAGTTGGGCAAGAGGTCCATCTAAGAATGTAGACTAAGAGAGCCTAAATGGGACTTAAATGCGAGATTAACTGCCCCTCAAAATTATGACCTGTTTTGGGGGCTATTTCTCCTGATGGATACCAATGAAGGGAGGTCTTTTGTAAGGGGTTGAGAAATTCAACAGTCAGTAGACCTGTTTACACTCAATTTTTTCCCACTAGGGAAAATTGACAGTTACAGATTAGCATAGATAAAGAGGGTTTTAATGGATGCAGGTCATGAATGAAAAGTCCATTTTTAAGACTTGCTGACCTTGAGAGTGGAACAACCTGATGAGGTTTGTCATGGTTTACTAGGTTTTTCTCTCCTGCTCAGTTTTCAGAAGGTGCCTTCACAGGGGTGACGGCCCTCAAGTCCCTACACCTGGAGAACAACAAGCTAAGGACCCTCCCACGGAGCCTGGAGTTCAGCACCATCCAGAACCTCACACTAGCCAATAACCTCTGGAGCTGCACTTGCCAGCTGGCTCCACTACGCAAGTGAGGGTCACACACTAGGACAGGGTTATTCAAATCACGGTCCTCGAGGTCCAAGCACTGCTGGTTTTCCAGCCTTCCTTTACCTGTCAGTCAGGTGTGAAGCCTCTGACCAATCAGAATCAGTAATAATTAAACTAACTACCTGGGAGAACTGAAAACAACGCCTGGATTTGGAATCGAGGTCCAGATTTGAAGTACCCTGCACTAGGAGACACACCTCAGAATAATAGGTACAATTCAGTACCAGTCCACATTCAGACACACCTACCACCAGAAAGTTTCATTTGCACCATTTTCCACTTTTTCATATAAAGACATCAAAACTAAAATAATATATATGGAATTATGCACTGACCAAAAAAAAGCATTAAACAAAAGTAATTTGTTGCCAGTTTAAATCCCGTGGTCGGGCAAGTGATCCCACCATTGCGCCCTTGAGCAAGGCCCTTAACCCCAGTTGCTCCAGGAACTGGCCGACCCTACTTTCTCCTCTACGCCAGTTTCATGAGGTGGCCTCCTGGGATGCTTTTCCTGCGGTCCTGAAGGAGGTCTCACATATATGCTGAGCATTCATTGGTCACTTTCCTTCACTCTCTGGTCAAACTCCTCCAGAACCATTTCTACTGTATCCAAGTCAGGTGGCCAGGTCATGTGATGCGACACTATCACTGTCCTCTGTAAAAGGCTTGTCGTGTCCAGACTTTTGCCTGATACTGTATGTAATATTGCACAACCAAGATGCACTAGTCAAACATCTGTGGACATCATAGCAACCCCAACTCTGAGGACCTCATGGCCACTCTCCCTGCCCTACCCCCAGGTGGATGGACACCGGCCGGCAGCGCCCAGATGCCATATGCGTTTCGCCATCCCATCAGAGGGGCAAACAGGTGCGAGACAGCCCCGCCTTCAGCAGCTGCAGGGTGAAGACGAGAAGGCCAAGAAGGGGGTGCGCCACTGAGCAAGTAAGCGAGCAGGACCAAGTGAACACAAGACCACCAATGTCAAAAGACAGTCCTTCAGGGCTGAAGGAGAGCAAATGAAGGTCAGAGCATGTTTACCGACCAATAGAGAACCAGGCAAGTACTAGAGCAGAGGTTCTCAAAGTCCAGATGCAGACTGAACGGCACGTTAATCCGGACCCAGCCAGTAATGCACCTCATGAATCAATATGGCTAACATAAGGTTTAATGTGGTTTGAAGTACAGAAATACAATGCAGAACCACCAACCCCCCCCCTCTCACTCTCACACACACACACACACCTCCTCATCCCTCCCCTCCTCCATGACAGAGTGTCAAGAACAATCAGCAAGCATTAAAAGTTCCTATTTTTGTTGCATATTGATGTCTAGTAACAAAATTTATCGCCCCTTATTCATTAAAGTTCATGAAATGCTGTTTTGTTATTGAAAACTGTTCCACACCTCTGACTGATGTAGACCTGTAATCAAAATGTTTGAGAACCCCTGTGATAGAGGGACCAGGGGCCTGTACTACGAAGTGGGGTTACCGGCTTATTGGGTAGCCAGTCAGATTTAAGGTAGTCTGGGCAAAATGTAAGTGAACAAATATGAAGTCCATTTAAACTGTGGTACCTTAAATCCGACAAGTCACCCCGATAAGCCAGTAATCCCGCTTCGTAGTACTGGCCACTGGACTGAGTCAAAAAAAAAAAAAAAAGCCAGTATACATATTTATAACGCATGGGTTAACAAACAGAGACCTCAATAGGAAACCAAAAGCAGATCAAAAGTGGTCACCATCACAAAATGAAACGGACACGTTTCAGCAAAATCTCCATCGCTAATATGCGATAGAAACAGCTGCTGCAGACAGACCCTCTACATGGCTTCACCCACAGTGCTGCCCAAAAGCTGGTCCTTCTTACATTTTCAGTACAAACACTCTTTTTGTCAGAAGCCTTCCATACTTAGGCGCTGTCAGGTTCTGCCCAATAAAACAGACACATTATCAGTAAATTAAATATTAAATTCTACTTTAGAATGTTTCCAGTAAGCTAGAAATTAGTCATGCACCTCAGCAGGATTTTAGTTGGACATGAAGCAAAGGGACCAGTATCTCTCAAAAACAAGTCAGATATGCACCCCACCCCCACCTTAATATACACCCACATAGCTGGAACGTAGTAATGGGACATATCCAGTTTGAGTCTGGACCAAGAGACAGTATTTTGGGACTAGAACTGTATACTTATATGCAGGAAGAGTATGGGATTGCCTTTGGATGGGGTAGTGAGGGCTGGGCCTGGGACAGCATCCATTCCAGTTTGGGATGTGAGACAGTACCTCACCTCACACAAAAAAACAGTGGTCCTCCATCTCAGGCTGACAGCAGATAACTCTTTGGTTAAGGCCTTGCTATTGGTGAAGAAAATGGTAGATTACCTAGATGCAAATAACATTATAAAGGATAGCCAACATGGATTTAGGAGAGGTAGATCCTGCTTAACGAATCTGCTTGAGTTCTTTTAGGAAGCTACAAGTGAAATTGATCACAAAAAGGCCTATGATGTGATTTACTTAGATTTCCAGAAAGCCTTTGATGTTGTCCCCCACAAACGGCTCTTGTTAAAGCTTAAAGCTGCAGGAATTTTAGGAACTGTGGCAGCTTGGATCAAAAACTGGCTAACTGATAGGAAGCAGCGAGTAGTTATTAGAGGCACTATGTCACAGTGGGCCTCCGTTTATAGTGGGGTACCGCAGGGTTCAATTTTAGGACCACTATTGTTCCTAATTTACATTAATGATATTGACACGAATACATACAGTAAACTGGTTAAATTTGCAGACGACACTAAGGTGGGCGAGGTAGCAGATACTAATCTAGCAGCAGAGAGGCTTCAACGGGATCTGGATTTAATTAGCGAATGGGCTGATACCTGGCAGATGAAATTTAACACAGATAAATGTAAGGTAATCCATGCAGGGAGCAGAAATATACAGTACAGATATTTTATGGGTTCCACTGAAATAAAGGTAGCTGATTACGAGAAAGATCTCGGTATGTATGTTGATGCTTCCATGTCCCACTCTCGCCAATGTGGGGAAGCAATAAAAAAGGCGAACAGAATGTTGGGTTATATCTCTAGATGTGTGGAGTTTAAGTCAAGGGAGGTGATGTTACACTTATATAATTCCTTGGTAAGACCCCACCTAGAATACTGTGTGCAGGTTTGGTCATCATACCTCAAGAAGGACATTGCTGCCTTAGAAAAGGTGCAACGAAGAGCTACGAGAATGATTCCTGGTCTTAGAGGAATGTCTTACGAGGAGAGGTTAACGGAACTGAATCTGTTCAGCCTTGAGCAAAGGAGACTAAGGGGGGATATGATTCAGGTCTATAAGATTCTAATGGGTCTGGATGCTGTTCAGCCAAATGACTATTTCAATATTAGTCTAAATACTAGAACTCGTGGCCATAAGTGGAAATTAGCGGGAGAACATTTTAAAACAAATTTGAGGAAGCACTTCTTTACACAGCGTGTAGTCAGAGTATGGAATAGTCTTCCTGCTATTGTAGTGGAAGCTAAAACCATGGGTTCCTTTAAATCAGAGCTAGATAAGATTTTAACAACTCTGAGCTATTAGCTAAGTTCTCCCCAAACGAGCTTGATGGGCCGAATGGCCTCCTCTCGTTTGTAAATTTCTTATGTTCTTATGTTCTTAAGAAAGCAAGGAAGATATGCATTTTTACACTTTTCCACAAAAATATCAGTTTCCATAAAAGAATAGCTCAAAGAAAGAAAAAAAAGAAAAAAACTGCGAAACTATGTTTTGAAACAATTCTGTATCTGATCCATGCTTAATGAAACACTAAGGGCTGTACACTTTTATAGCCTGAGAAGTACAGAAAATATGTGCACACCTAAGTGTACATTTCCACACATCGGTAAAAACCATCCCAAACTATGTGAATGATGAAAGTGAAGAAACCGAACCGAAAAATCTAACCTTCTAAAGCATCCACTAAACAAATAGTAGGCAGACAGACGGAGCATGTTCGAGCTGCAGCCCAGTTACCTTATCCGTAAGGGGTGTCGCCAAGCAGGTTTGCTGGCTTTGCGGGGCTTCTTAAAGCTCATTTCCACGTTGGTCCTACGAATGACAACTAATTTTTAAACGGGCTATATCGTCATGATAATTTACCATGCACGCCTAACCTTCCGCGAACAGGCTTTCAGATTAAAACAGGCGTATGTCCTACCCTATCACCTACAACGTACATACGGACTGCTCATTCACCCAAAAATCTACCCTATACAAGAGCTGCCTTTTGACTACACAGTAGGGCTGGGAGATGCAACTGATTTTCTTTTTGATCCAATACCAAGGTTTTATCCCGATAGCGATATTCGATGCGTTTACCGAGGGAAGGAGGAGTATTTACCTACCTATCAAAAGGCGACGTTAGTTAGGGTCCTTAGCTTGCAATGCAGACACTGCCGCTTTTATGCGAGTTACACAGACTAAGAAACCTCTTGTCAACTAACAGAGTTCATAACCAACGTCGAAGTACCATTTACCGGTGATTGCGGCAATCAGGGTTAGTTAAGCCGTCTCTTTCGAGTTGACTCTGGGTATATAAATTGGTGTCATTAGGGTAATGGGCCACTCCAGAACTAAAGAGCGCTGGCAGGCTGAAAGCCTGCGCGTATAAGCCCTGCAGGACCGGCCTCCAAACCTCCCACATACACACACAAAACACTCCATGTGCTTTTCCGCCGAGCAGCAGAGCACCGGCAGAATGATTTGTCCCTGCGGTCTGTGTACTTCCACAGGGGACGCGGGGAAGGACGTATCCGAGTGACCGGCGACGAGCACAGAGGAAGGATGCTACCGCTAACCGCTACACCCAGCTGTATGGCCCCTTCACTCTCATCTCGACACAACATACAAGTCCAGGCTGGGAGAAGGACACAGAGCAGAACGTCATCACACTCACATAGCACAGCACATCATCACACTCACACCTGCCTTTCTGTCGATGGGGGGTCCTAACCCCACCACAAAAATATGTTTCTTGAAAGGGCAAATTTATAACAAAGAATTTTGTTTTGCGGGAAATCCAGAAAATCGTGGGGGATCTCGCTCTGTAAAATTCGCCGACTGGGGGAAGAGCACCCCCTTCCCGTAATGGGTAGGGATTGTCCCTCCGTTACTGTCATGCATACACACTTACTCGAAAAACTCATGAATATATCTTTAAATGCACGCGTTTTACGCATACATGCTTATGCGCGCTGAAAAGCACAGGTATCTCACATTTTACAGCTAAACACAACCCTCTGCACCTTCTCTCTTTAAAATTGCGGCATTTTTTTCATGAACTTCCGAAATTTCCCAGCTGGTAACTACCTTTACCTCTCAGGACGTCCGACGTCGCCGCCCTGCCCTGAGGTTAACGGTTATATTACACTCTAACTGGACTGTTAAAATTAAAGTAATGCCCCACAAAGCTGAAGCGTAACCCGACATAACCAAGAGTCTCGGCGAACTTGTAATTAAAAAAGACTGGTGAACCCTACGCAGGAATTCCCCGGGCATGCGGATGCGCGCGGACAGCGGAAGCGTTGGCGCGCCGACACCCGCAGGGAGACGTGGAAAATAATCAGGCACCTAAAGCGCTAATTGGATAAATACCACCCGTAATGTAATAGAAGTATCTGTAACATTCAAAGCAAGAGTGTGTCGCTTTCATACACAAAACTTTTTCAAAAAACAAACCCGAGAAGGTTCAGTGTTTTCCATTTGTCCTGCTTTGGCAATGCTTGTATTATTTCATCCGTGAAAAAAGATCAGAGGTTTCATATCGTAATGGCTTTGACATTTTAACTAATATAAATAAATATAAAGTAATAAAGAAAAGAGAGCGCTATTTAACTTCCAGACTCTGGGAGCAAGGTTGACTATTTTTTAGTATCGATTTGTATGCATCTTTTTTTTACGTATATTGAGCACTATCGTCTTGAGAATGGGTCTTTCTTTTCCAATAAATGCCTAATCAGTAAATAACGGCCATCTTTTTATTTTTCTGTACATTGTATTTTGACATACTTTGCAGGTGCTGTCAGACACAAGGTCTTTTTTCAGGGTGAAGTGATTCAGATCAGCAGAAAGTGTGTATGTGCGTGAGTGTGTATACAGTGAGATGTACCAAATCTGCTCCTCGTTGGTTCTCACGAAAGTAACAAGTGGCAGTTACATAAATCACAGCTGAAAGTTAAACACAGGCTCTGCAAATCACTTTAAAGTTGGTTTAATTATCTTTTAAACAGTAAAATACAAACCTCTTGAGGTTTATCCTGTAATTTGCCACCCATGCATATAAGTATACATGAGGTTTTCTGGTAAAGTTGAACCATCGCCTAAGTGGCTCTCTGCTTCCCCCTTGCGGGACCAGCAGATAATTTTCCATATCCATGCTAAAAATGAAATGAATGAAAATAACATCTTCAGTTTCCCACAGAATAAAAAACGATGTAACGTTACTATGCTAATAAGCGCTGGCAAGTTTCACCGGCAGCACTAGAGACGTTAAACAAAAGTATGCTAGTTAGCGATCAAATTTTCCAAAGCAGAAATATGAAGACGCAAACAATAAATATTAAATTATGCATAAAATGTAATTGGGATACAAAAATAATTCCATATGCTCAAGTGCCAGCGTTTGTGGTCTCCCAATCAACCAGATAGCCTCCGCAGTAATTAATGTTTGAACAGAAAGTACTGAGTCTGGAGTAGGTACTAAGAAAGGGTTCAGGAACTGCCTCTGAGGAACTACAATTAGGCCGAGTTCCTGTGGTATGAACACGACAAAAGTCCCTGGTTCCAGAAAAAAGTCCCAGCAGTGTGAAAGTGCCTACACGCACAGGTACATTAATACTCAACAGTCATACTGTGACACAGAACACAGAGTGAAGGTGGGATTCAAACTCCCAACCCTGGATGCATGAGGGAACAGTCCCTACCACTAAGTCACCATGACATTATTTAACATTGTGTTTTAATATGCCCCCTAGTGGTAGCCCCCACCAACTGCAGTCCACTTGCTGGCCTGCTCAGTTTCCAGCACCGACTGGCAGGTCAAATAGCCTCTCCCTCTGCCTGTAGTAGCGCCTTCTAAGGGCCATCAGCTGTGCGTGCGTCCCCTGCTCCACCACCACCCCGTCCTCCAGGTAAACAATGTGGTCAGCTTTCTGCACAGTCTGCAGGTGGTGGGCCACTACCAGAACCGTCTGGCCCACGGATCCAGACAGGACATCCTGCACCTGGGGTGGAACATCAGTTAGGAATGAAACATTTCAAAACTCCTGCATCAACATCTGCTGCATAAACCCTAAGACCAAAGTACAAACCTGAGGGAATACAGCTGGCTGTGTGTAAATTCACTGCAGCGCCCCCTTGTGAACTGTGTAGGTATTGTTAGAACCAACATCTTCACTGAAGTTCATGACTACCTGGCCAAATGCATGCTAATCTAACTCTATTTCCAAATTCATCTAATTCATCTATTTCCAAATCCACACAACTGCTCCCCAATATTAGGGGACACTAGTGCCTCACTTGTGTCACTAACAGCGCATGGGAACATACCGCCTGCTGCGTGCTGGCATCCATGTGTCTGGTGGCCTCATCTAGGATGATCACCCGCGGCTCTCGAACCAGTGCCCGGGCGATGGCGAGCCGCTGCCTCTCTCCGGCTGCCAGCTGGGCGGCACCTTTCCCCATGTCTGTGGCACAGAGGCATTATGGGGGACCCATGACCCGAGACTTTGGACCCGCGCGGGACGTGCCCCTGTGTCACACTGGTACGTTTACCTGAGTCGTAGCCATGCTCCAGTCGGCTGATGAAATCGTGGGCGCTGGCTTTTATAGCTGCCTCCTTCACCTTGTCAAGGGAGCATTCCTCAAGGCCGTAAGCTATGTTGCATCTCACAGAGCTGGAGAACAGCTGAGGGTCCTGGGATACTAGAACCACCTGCCCCAAGACAGATTAGGAGACAAACACGACGGCAGCCTTAGCCAGTCCTTGCATTACCTGCTTCACTATATCCGCGTGTCCATTCACGTTGCCTTTTGCCACCAGTAACTGCTACACCGTAACACAGATATTTTTCCACAGAGAGGCAGGCTCTCACCTGCTGGTGCAGGTACCGGTGGCTGTAGTGGTGCAGGGGTCGTCCGTCCAGCAGGACTTCCCCTTCCTGGGGCTCGTAGAACCTCTCCAGCAGGCAGATACAGGAACTCTTCCCAGCCCCCGAAGGCCCCACCAGAGCAGTCATCTTCCCAGGCTGCAAAGTCAGGGTCAGACCCTGGAGAGACATGCCAAAGGGTCAAGACCGGGCAGTAAACATCACAATATGCACAATGTAAACACCAGACCCAAATAATTTACTGCTAATGATGGACAAAATAATGCTTCATGATCCATTTGCTGTGTTTTTTGACCCCACCAGATGGTGATCTTGGTTTGCTTTTTGGCATGCTTTGTGCCCTTTTCTGAAAAGAGAATACTACCTAGTGCGGTCAAAAAATACAGCAAATGGTTCACGACGCATTATTTTGTCCTTCACTGCTTACCACATAGATAGCAACGGTGCTAACATACTGTCTCAGGCTCATACAAGGACACTACCCTATCAGAGAGCACAGAGCACCCTAGAACAGCACCATCTAGTGATCTCAGAAAATACAGCAAATGGTTCATGAGGCTTCATTTTACAATCGCTACCTCAAACACTTAAAAGTAGCAGAAAATTACTAATGCCACATTGTACCAGAAACTAGAAAAAATTCTTCAACATACTGAAACTGCCATTTTGGCCAAAGGGTGGCCTACAAGCTATTGCTTTTTTTGGAATAAGGTCACTATAATAGAACAGTGATACCTTATCCACCCCTGTTAGGAAATTGTCTTCTGGCCTGTCTCATCTTGCTCTCCATAAGATAGACAGAGCGTGCTGGGGGGGTGTATCACAGCCAGCGCACAGAACCACAGGAATGATAGAGGTTAAGGGCCTTGCTCTAGGGTCCAACAGTAGCATCGGTCTGCTGGCCTTAAGATTCGAACTAGTGACCTTCTGATCACACACTGATCTGTTCCGAGCCACACACTGCCCTCTGACATCAGTCTGAATAACTACAGGTTTCCTGTGACCTTTGGTGGGATGGTGTGCTCCAGGTCAGCTAGAGCTAAAATCATCATTCAGTTCTACCATAACCTTCATAGTGCAGCCAGCTGGGGGCACCGCTGAGAGCTTTCCCCAGAGCTCACCCGAAGCACAGGCTTGTCCGGCTGTGACGGGTAGCTAAAGGTGACATTCCTGAAGTCCACGCGTCCCTCCAGGCTGACGGGCTCCAGGTGTCCCGCCTCTTCCTGCCTCGGCTTCCTGTCCAGGTACTTGAACACTTTGGCAGCAGCCCCCACGGAGGTCAGCATGGCTCCACACACAGCAACCAGCTCCTGTTTCAAGTTTCAAGTCACATTTGCAAACATACACTGTACAGCTGTGCAGTGAACTGCTTTTTCCACCTGCTGCTTGCGCTCAAAGTATTCATTAATTCAGACAGAGGGGAGAATCTTGTTCGCAGTCTCATAGCTTTTGGCCTTCAGGCAGCTGTAGTGCCTTCCTGACCACAGCAGATAGAGCAGGTGATTGTTGGGCTGGGCTGGATCTTTTATTTTCCCTGCTTTGTGCCCATACCACCTGCATGTGTCCCACAGGTGAGGGAGTGCACAACGTTCTGGGACAGTGTGTTCAGGGACGTGCCAACATGACCGATCCGCACCCGTTCATCTGAGAACCAGGCTCGCCGCTGCTTTCACTTACTTAACCAGCTGTACAGTCATCGCTGACTAGAATCATAGTAGTTTGTTTTAACCTGGGACCAAGACTGTTGTGACATTAACGTAACCAGCCGAAGCTTTAAATTGCATCACACAGGTAGCTGCTTCCAATATGTTCAGCGGTATTAGTGAGAGAGTGATTGTTACTGTAGCCTAAGAAAAGCCCATCTATGTGAAGGAAGCTTCTGGAAATATGCACTATGAGGAGGACTAGAGGGTTGTGAAGCACCTTCATATTGCTGAGCATGTTTTTTTGGTAGATGACGAAAGACAGCAGTCTTCCTCCAGTCAGCTGCTTCAGCAGGATCAGCCGCCGTCCATAAATCAGCATGAGCACTTTCACAAAGATGGTGACCAGCTGGGGAAAGAGGAGCATTGTGGGTAAAGACCTTCAGATTACAAAATCATGTCTTCAGTCACCTGCCATCCACCAAAGCAAAGGTGTGAGGTGGGAACATCGTACCCGGCGCAGCAGGAGGTGCACGGCACTGACGCCGCCCTTTCTGTTCTGGATGCGCCGCATCTCTCTCAGGGTCTCCTCATACCTCCTCACTTCAGTGGCTTCTCCACTGCAGCTGCGCACCGTCCGAACTCCATCCAGGGCTGCTGCCACCGCCGCCGTTGTCCTGGCCTTGCAGTCCTGCACCTGCTGAGAGTAAGTCTGGCAAACAACACATTAAGTTAGGGTTGGTGTTATGGGGATGACATCACACAGTATATGTGGATACCAAATTACATCATATGGAGGGGGGGGGGGGTTGCACTAGGTTGTTATGTCCCAGAACAGTGTATACAATAGCCCTGTATGGCAAGGGGAATGTGTCCCAAGATGGTGATGCAGCTCAGCATGGCCAGCATTAGTGTGTCCCAGGAAGATGACATCACAGCCTACATGACATCATAAATTGGAACAAGCAGGCCATCACAGTACATCAGGATGTGTGAAGACAAGATGGCACTCTCCATACCAGAGAGTAGGTGCTGTAGGCGTTCTGCAGCAGAGCGAGCACGGGCATCTCCACACAGGTGAGCAAGGTGAGCTGCCAGGAAATGCCCAGCATCAGTGCCAGCATGCCAACCGTCTTCACCACACTGCGGACCAGAGCATTCATGTTCAGGACCACAGACAGACTCATCTTGTTGGTGTCAGATTCCAGACGAGAACAAAGGTGCCCTGCCAGGGAAGAAAAGAAGAAGTTGTCTTTAATAAGTTGTTTTCTTCATGGCACTGTGGGCTCCGATACTGGTGCTTTGATCCTCCCAGTGCTCCCAGTGCTTGAAGTGGGTTTCACCAGCTACCCAACAATTCCTTATCCTGAGCTGGTGGCAGAACACTTTCCATCTTTCAGTCGTGTTTCCTTCTCTCTCTGACACTCTCTCCGTCCGTCTCCCCCTCTCTGCCCGTCTCCCTCTCTCCGCCCGTCTCCCCCTCTCCGCCCATCTCTCTCTCTATTGTGTTTCCTTCTCTCTGAGGCCCTCTCTGTTTCTCCTCTCTCTGTCTGCCATCTTTCCTTCACTCTCTGCCACTCTCTCTCTATCTGGTTTCTCTCTCTCTCTGTTATGTTTTCTTTTTCTGACCCTCCTCCTCACCTGGCTCAGTCTCCTCGAAAAAGCCGATCTCCTGCTTCATTAAGCTGCCAAACAGCATGTGACAGACTCTCTTATTCAAACGGGCCAGACTCCACTTGAACATGCCACCTCGGACTCCAGCGCAAAAGGAGCTGTGGGACACACGTGGACACAAAACAAAGGGACCATGCATAACTAGTAAAACAAACAATATAGTAAAAATCCACCTGTAGCACTACAGTAGTGCAGTATACTGCAGTATAAATGGTATTGTAAAATAGACCTGTAGTAGTACTGTAGTGCAGTATACTGCAGTTCAAACAATGTAGCAAAATAGACCAGTAGTAGTACTGTAGTAAAGTACATGTATGCTGCAATATAAACTGTATGGTAAAATAGATTGCAGTATATCGAGTATACTAGTACAGTGGTACCTCGGTTCTCGAACTTAATCCGTTCCAGACTCCGGATCGAATCCTAAAAAGTTCGAGTTCTGATCGAATTTCTCCCATAAGAAATAATGGAAATTGGTTCCCGGCCCCCCAAAATTACACCTAAATATGTTTTTTTGTTTTTTTTAGCATTTAAACACAAAATGAACAGGATAAAACAAGAACAGCATTTTTTTCTTAATGGCTTCCAAAACGATAAAGATCTTATCCCAACATTACCCCTGTCCTGCCCTGATCGTCCGCTCCTTCCGTGTGCCACGCCCCCTCGTTAACCTCGTGTGGGATCCCCATGTGATCAGCTGTTTCTGGTTGTTGTCATTAGTCCTCTGTATTAAGTCCACGTTTCAGTTTCCCCAGTCCGGTCATTGGGTGCGTTCGACTTGCTTACAGCGCTGGCATAAAGCAACGCATTCTGATCCTGACGCAATGCATTACGGTTAGATGCATTGCGACCTCTCACCCGGCTGCACAAACTGGAACCGTCTCCGTGACGACACACCTTTGCCCTTATTGGCTGAAGAGTTATTTACACGCATGACGTTTGTATCCCAGGCAGTTCCGGTGCATAATCTGCTATTTCTCCCGAATTTCACGTAAAGCAGTGAGAACTGGTTTTCAGTTAATTTACCTGGTAAAATAAAGTTTAAATAAATTACATAAATGCTCTAATAGTACACGTAAGTTAGTGGTTTATTTATTGTTAGTTACTGTAATGTTGCGCTGCTTTATTTGGTTAATCGTCCAGTCTGTGAAGAAGGCATTCAAGTAAGAATTGCATTATAGTATGACTCATTTCCTGGCGCGTACAATTTATATTAGGTCAGCGTTCACGGTTCGACTTCTGATATTCAGATCGAGTTCTAGGTCAAACTGGTTTGTTCGACTTTCAAGAAATTCGAGTTCTAGTGAGTTTGAGAACCGAGGTACCACTGTATATTTGGTATACTACTGTATGCTGAGTACAGTATTGTTGCTCTCATGGCTGGCCACCCCCCCCCCCAGCTCACCTGCCCATTGAGAAGAGCCCAAAGACACCAATGGCCCACAGGAAGCTGCTGTACTCATACTGGGAGCTCAGGATGTCAATCACATTCCCAGTGGCATAGGGAACGAAAGTCTCTCCTGCGGAAATGAGGGGCGGGAGTTTTTACGGCTCTTTCACTAACTGCACACCTGCCGCATCCTTATCAGTCCACTAGAGGGCACATTCTAAGTAGAAATGGCTTTACTGTTACAGTGGATGAAACACTTATCCCAAGTGAAGGGAGTGGACATGCAAAATGGAAGTTATTATATGAGTGACAATCTCATCCTTTGTGTATGTAATGCTGCTGTCTGATACAGACTCCACACTCCCTGCAGACCTGCGATGGGGAAGATGCTGGACAAATGGCTGGATAAGCAACTTAAAACTCGCTGGAATTTTCTGGGCTGAAAATTACTTCTATTGGACTGGTATGTGCTGTGATCACGATTTTTTTTATCCCGATTCTTTTACAGTAACTTAAAAATCATAATATGTATTATGTATTATGATCAAAATCATAATAACAGTTTCCACATATTACAAATCCAACCTCATACAAATAAAACCAACAGCTGAGATGCAGAAAGGTGAACACTGAGCCCCAAGCTTATAAATGCCTACCCTCTATTTTCAAACCAAAATTACAATTTAATCCTTTTTTATCTCCAATTTCACATAAAATTCATATATTTGATACTCAAACTTATCTAAACCAGGGGTGGCTAATCTTATCCGCAAAGGGCTGGTGTGTATGCAGGTTTTTGGGATAACCTGTAGGTCAGCTGTTCAAACCCAGGTGTGAGGACTCTTCCGCCAATCAGTCCTCTGATTAGTAATCTAATTAGGGAGATGCAGCGAAAACCCGTATACACAGCGGCCTTTTGCGGATAAGATTGGCCACCCCAGTCTCAAACCCTTTCTTAAACTGTGCAAGTTTTACTCATTTTTAAAGCATTTTCTAAATTGCTCCAAATATTAACTTCTTTAACCAAAATGCATTTACTTTTTACCACGGTTTGTGTCTTTGGTTTGATAAATATATTACTGCCTTTAAGATGATCCTGACTGTGTTTGTTTATTTTATGCTGTGTTTATATGAGGCCAGCTGCGGGCCACACCAGTACAGCAGGTATGCACTCACCAGCGACGGCCAGAATGAGGAAGAGAAAGGCTACAGCCAGGTGCGGGGCGTCTGCGCGAGAGTAGCGCACCACCCTCATCAGGAGCGCCTTGGCCTCGTGCTTCTTCTTCGCCGCCCTGCGGTCGGCCCTGTCCTCTGGGAAGCTGAGCTCCCAGAAGAGACAGGCGCCGGCAGATGACACCGTGAGCAGGGCCACAGCGGCGGGGCCCGGCAGCAGGGTGACAGGGACACCGCGGTGCAGGGCATTCCGGACACTCTCAAACACGGGGCTCAGCAGACTGTGCGTCGCCACCCAGCGCTGCAGCCAGGGCCTCTCCCTGCCGCTCGCCACCGTCGCCCGGGATACCCAGTACAGCAGGCACCACCGCAGCAACCCGAAGGTCCACAGCCCAGCAAGCCCCACGGAGCATGGGACCCCCACCAGACACGTCCCGCTCCACAGCGCCCCCCAGAGAGTGAGGTCACAGAACAGAACCAGTGTAAACACCCCCACGTCGCTGTCCACCATCCTCAGGGGCCTTTAAACAAAAAAAAAAAGACAGAAGGTCAACAAAATGTTTTATTTAGTTTGATATGTAATGGTAAAATCAATAGGTTCATGCACTTTACAAAATTTTATTAATTCGCAGTCTTTTCGAGTGGCAAAACACGTTCGTGTATGTAACCCGCTCCGTTATACCTGCAGCCGCTTAACCAACGTTATAACATTAAATCGTTCACTAATATCACTAAAACATAGCCAAAGCTTCAAAGCTTGCTTAAAGGCCTTTATTTGCTCAGGTAATCTTAAACATCCATGCGGCTTTGATTCGTATAATGCGGAATAAAACGGGCATTTAGTCTTTCGATAATCGGAAATAATGCCGTGTAGCAGCAATTCTTTAGAAAAACGGTAAACAGAAAATATATCAGGTTGTCTTAATAACAGCGTGCTATGTGTGACTGAAGATTATCTGTGATAAAAGCCAAGCGAAATGTTACTCTTACCGATTCTATTTCTGTTCATACCCCGGTACAGAGAGACAGTTTCACTTTCACTTTCAAAGGAAGTAGGAGTGGTTTAAACTAAGGACGTAAAGATGCATCGTGATGAATCAGTTATCAAGGTGGCGATTCAACTGCATCGATCTGTAACTTTATAATCGGTTATAACCGATTTTGGTGGCAAATTCAGATCCTCCCAGTTCTAGGTTGCGCGCCCCGCGTTCACGTACTGCAGGTGCGTGCACGTAACACGCAATTTCCAGTTCCTGTAAACCGCGCTCTGGCTGTGACCGGGCTTCCAGTTGTGTCGTAGCTGCGATCCAGAAATCGTTTTCATTTGCTATTTGACAGGTGGTAACTACTTCTTTGGGGTAATTTTCCATCAATCCATCTATCCATTTTGTATACACTATCTATATGGTCAATTTTACTTCTAGTATGACCTCTACTCTGATCTGATATGGCTTTTGCTCAGATAAAAAATGGTTCACTTCTACCTGCCCATCTGTCCATTCAGATGTATAATGTTGTTGATAATTTTTTTTATATAAGTTGTGTTTATATCTGCCCATTTGTTAATTCTTTCTTCATTCTGAACAGATGTTGGTGTTTAGTGTGCTGTTTCTTTACCCTCTGAGCTAAAGGATCTCCACCGTGTTCATGGTCTATCTGTCTGACCCAGAATAATCCGTATTTAGCTTTTTTTTATGTACTATAGTATCATATTCTAGTCTGAGTTTATTTAGTTTCGCAGAAGTGGAGCTGCCCCGCAGGGATCAGTGTTTTCTCTCCAGATCTTTCATGTCTTTGTCTAATTTCTGAAATCTAATGACATTGTTTTTTTAGTTATGTTGAATAAGGTTGCCCCCGCATTCCAGCATCGCCCTTTTGATAAAATCTAAAGATCATTCTTCATGTAGTATATCCCAGTTAAGTACCCGGCCTTTCTGACCATTTACACTGGCTTCATCTCCCGGTTTAATAATAACAATAAAAAAAATAGTATGAGACTCTACTTTCTTTGTGCTCCATTAACAGTTTGTAATTAAGTTCTCATGGTTGTATTTGTGTGTTTTTCAGTAAAGTTATAAAAGGTTTCAAATTAGGTTATGAAAATAACTGAATAATCAATTAACTGGATCATGGAAGAACATTCCCACAGTTTAAACCACTATGAATAATAATAATAATAATAATAATAATAAATGAAATTAAAATAACAGAATATCCTAAATTGTATTAACATGTTTCACATTCATGTCAATATATTGTGGGACACTGTCATGTGTGTCAGCTTTTCACAAATATTAAAGCGAGTTTTGCAGGTATGGATATATGAAACATATTTCCGTGACCTGGCCTTGTGAAGATAATTATTTCAAAGTTTGCTTTGTCACACAGGAAGAAAATGGAAGAAACTTTCAGTTACATAAGAACAAGTACACTGTCATTTTGATTATTAAACATACTTATACTGTGGTGAAAGAAAGAAGCAGACAGAAATTAAATAAAGTGATAAAACTTTAATACAGCGATCACTGTGGTGTTACATCAGTTGGTCAGTATTCAAAGTACTAAACCTTGATGCAGATGTTTGGCCAATCACATGATCAGGGCACATGGTGTTATGGGAATCTCCAGGTTGTACGGGCACACACAAGCAGGGGTGCAGGAACCATGGGGAATTTCATTTCATTCATCCCTGTCCATGCCCCCTCCCCAGAACTTTTCGTTTAAATGAATGTTGTGTCCCCCAGTGTCAAATTCCCTCCTAGGCCCTTGCACATGGGCTGAGGGACCACCCACCTGGACCTCAGGACAGTATTACATTCCGGCACAGCGGCGTCTCACACCTATGGGCCAGTACCGCTGGAGCACCGCCGATTTAAACTACATTCACAAAAAGTGTGGTTCATTGGATTTGAACCATATCCTGTCCCATGCTACGACACTGAACTTAATTCTAGCTATTCTAAGAAGAATTTCCCTCTGTCATATTAAATACAACAGAATATTAAATAAAAATATACTTCAGATCATAGGCCTACATACCCCTTCTACACATACACACTAAGTTAGAAGTCTAAAATTCACCTTTTTAGACTTTAGAGGAACATCTTAAAGGAGACAGTGTTGGTAATTTTGGTTATACAGTACAGTACAAACAAACAGCGTATGTCATGGCTTGTTGCAATGATAACGCAGCTCAATTAAAAAAATAGATTTATTTGGCACAAAACGCAAACACATTTTACTGAAACCAGTGCAACCTGAGCCCTGACCTGAATCATGAACAGACCCAATGCCTTTAACACAACAAACCTCATGGCTGTTTGTGAGAACAACACGTTTTTATATCGGGCTGAACTGTAAAATATGTCCTTAAATGGTAAATGTCTTTTTTCACATTGTCAATCACAGAAAGGCTATCCTTACTGGGGATACAATCTCACTGGCTGTTTTCTGTGTCTTGTTTTGTCTTTACCTGAGATAGACTCAAGAGCTGTTTAACAATATCAAAATAATGCTTTTTGTTGTTTTTTTCTAAGGTCCATTTCATCACACTGTTTTTCGATTTTTCGAAGCTGTCTTCTCACACCGGCTCTGTCAGTCTGTGTTATAAAATTAACACATAATAGATTACTGCAGTTGGCCTGAGTGGAAGCTGTGAGCTGGAGTGGGTTTGGTTCTGCTGGGAGGCAGGGAGAGTCGGCTGCACCCAGTATATCACCAGGCACTTTGCAGGCTGATCTCACATGGAAGTTGGGCGGATTTCACCCAGAAACGGTTTCTGAGGCGAGGAGGCCGCAGATCAGTGTTTACACAAAAATACAAAACTACAAAAAGGAGTGCAACCCCCGGGACAGTGCCCCCCAATGCCAAGCAGAAAACAGAGCTCAGGTGGGCAGCTGGCAACAAATCCTCCGTCCACCAGACACTCACCAAACAGCTCCGGAGGGGACAACATGGTCGTCCTGGAAGTCTGGGTGACAGGCGGTTCCAAGCTGTATTTGACCTGTATTTGAACTCTGTGTGTGTGTGTGTGTGTGTTTGTTATTATTACATTGTGGGGATCAGATTTCACCACAATATATTAAAAACTTAAGGTTAGGGCTCAGTAGGGGTCAAGGTTGTCATTGTTGGGATTAGGGTTATGCTGATAGAAATTGGTATATTAAAAGGTTTGAAAACAAAGTGTGTGTGTGTGTGTGTGTGTGCGTGTGCGATTCACAGTCGCCTGTGCAGGGCAAATATCTCCAGGTATTTTCTCCATGGCTGCCTGTCTGGGGGGGGCTCTCTCTTCTCATGACCACACTTGAGTCCGGCTCATGCGATGTTGGCACAGACCGTCTCTCCAGGGGGAACTTCCACTCGTTGCAATGGGACCCCCCCGCCGTCCTGACAGTCCGCCATGTCGAGCGAGGGCTTGGGGAGTGACTTGTGGGGACCCGCGGCCTGCCTGGTCTCGGTGTGGTTCAGCCAGTAGAACGACACCATGATGAAGATTGCGGAGATAACAACAATGACGCTGCACACATAGAACACGTGGATGTACTGGTCTGTGGTGTCCACCAAGACGCCTGAAAGATCAGGACAGGGGCACGACATTAGGAAACCCTGAGGATTTGGCTTGATTCCCGATGCCCGATTCCTGCCGCCTTGAATACTCAAGTGAAACATCTCAGGAACAGGGTGGAACAAAAGACCTGTCACCTGACAATGGTGACCCGCCCTGTTACATTCAAACACAGTCAAAAGACCATGGGGGAGGCTGTTGGAGACATTGTGTACCCACGTCATGTAACATGCGTGTGCCTGTCATAGCTACGTTTACGCCTAAACCAACAATGATAAACTAAGGCACTCGATTACCCCTGTATGCAGGCCTGTCCACTGATAACAGCTATCTGCCTGAAATACTGTCAGCCACATTCTGCCACACTAAAGTAACGAGTAACAGAGTATAGAGTAAACGTACTGCGTGCATATAAGCTGATGTCTAAGTGGAACCAGTTTAAATAAAGTTCTATAGTTCAAACCCCCCCCACACTTACATGGCATGCCGGGCTCCACCCACCTGCGAGGGGCGGTCCCAGCAGCAAGGTGACGCTCTCCATGACGGACAGGAGGCCAAGGGCGGCAGGGAAGCGGCTGGCCTCCACGACGCCCATGAGCACGGTGAAGAGCAGCGAGCCCACCACGCTCATGGTGAGGCCGAAGGCCACAGCGTAGGCCAGCAGCACCGAGAAGCTGGCCGCCACGCCGCAGATGCTGTTGCTCAAACCATTGGCCAGTAGCGCCACGGAGAACACGTACACGTGGCGACCCTGGAACCAGGGCCTCTGGAAAAGGATGCCGGCCAGCGGCCGCGCCACGATGTTGATGACGCCCATGACGGTGAGGAGCAGGGCGACGTGGCCCTTCTCCATGCCGTTGGTGGTGGCGTAGGGCACCAGGTACACAAGGGGCACCACGAAGCCCAGCATGGCCCACGTGATCCCGATGGAGTAGTAACGATAGCGCCGGTTGTTACAGAACACGTCAAAGGCCATGTGCTGGCGCACGGCTCTTAGCATGCTGAGCATCGCTGCCCTCACCCGCCCCATCCTGCCCCTCGCCGGCGGGGGGCCCTCGGCGTGCGTCCCGAGGCTCTGGGGGGCGGGCCGGGGGGCACCCCTGACAGGCCGCATGACGGCGCCGCACACGCAGCAGTTCAGCAGGAGCCCCCCCAGCACCAGGAAGCTGCCCCTCCAGCCCAGTTTGCTGCGCAGGAAGTTGGAGAGGAAGGGCAGGATGGACAGGCCGATAGCTGTGCCCGTGGACGAGACGGCGTTGGCGAAGACGCGGCGGCGCACAAAGTAGTAGCGGAGGATGGTGATGGCCGGCTGGAAGCTGAAGCAGAAGCCCAGGCCTGCGAGGAGAGACGCAGTGTGTATGGACAGGGGGACATAAGGTCTGTGACTGTAATCTGTAGGTCTGTGACTGTCTGTAACCTGCAGGTCTGTGATAATCTCTAATCTGCAGGTCTGTGATAATCTCTAATCTGCAGGTCTGTGACAGTCTCTAATCTGCAGGTCTGTGATAATCTCTAATCTGCAAACCTGTGACTGTCTGTAATGTGTAGGTCTGTGACAGTCTCTAATATGCAGGTTTGTGATAATCTCTAATCTGTAGACCTGTGACTGTCTGTAATGTGCAGGTCTGTGACCCGGTTCAGGTCACTAAATAACCAGTGACCTGCAGCTGTGCCCACTGTACTGTATCGCATACTGCTGTTAAAATTCCACTTCCTCACTATATTAGCAATGTACTGCCTCTGGCTATTTGGTCCTGTGCTTTGTGTGCTGTGTCACTGCTTAACTTGCAGCTGACCGCTGACCTGTGATGAAGCCCGCAGTGAAGTAGAGCTCGCCGATGGTGTTGGTGAAGCAGCTGGCGACCATGCCCACGCCGCTCAGGACCCCGCCCAGCATCACCGTGGCACGGCAACCAAAGCGCTCCACCAACACGCTGCAGAAGGGGCCTGTTTTCATGAAGGAAGCACAGAAAACATCTGAACACCAGCACAGGAGCCAGAGAGACACACCACTGGTACAGATGCTGCTTCACAGTGAGCCGGCCTCAGATGACTGAGCTCTCGGGTGACAGGCCAAATGGCCAAATGAATGTGGACATCCCTATTAATTGGAGATACTGGCTGATTAAATCACACCCATTACTGACACGGGTGTATAATTAAACATACAGAGATGTGATCTCCTGCAATAAGCCTTAGCAGCAGAGCAAATGCTTGTACAGAGGAGATTAGTGATTTTCCACTTGGCAATATCACAACACCAACTTCATATTAAGAATTAGAATTTGGCGATCAGTGTTGACACACCACAACAAAATGTGTCCTCTGCGTTTAACCCATATGTGACAATGTGACATAGCAGGGGGCAGCTAATTCAGCACCCGGGGAGCAGTGCTTGGGGGCGGTACCTTGCTGGTCGGGGATTCGAACCTGCAAGCTTTCAATTACAAGTGTGCTTCCCTAACCATTAAGCCACCACTGCCCAATGGTTTCAGAATGGGGGCAGCATGGCGACACAGTGGTTAGCACTGCTGCCTCACACCTCAGGGACTGGGGTTTGAGTCTCGGCCCCAGCTCTCTGTGTGTGGAGTAACTGGAGTTTGCACCTTCTCACCTGTTATTTTGACATTGTGGGGACCATTTTCCCCACAAAGATCTGTGAATGCAATCAAAAAACGGAACATGCCAAAGTCTCATATATTCTGTTTGGTTACTTATGGTTAAGGTTAGGGCTGGGTAGGGGTTAAGGTCGTCATGTTGGGATTAGAGTTTTCCACATAGAAACGAATGGAGACTCCCCAAAAAGATATAATTGCAAATCTGTGTGTGTATGTGTGTGTGTGTGTGTGTGTGTGTGTGTGTGTGTGTGTGTGTATGTGATTGTGCAGAGTTGTCTCCCCATCACGGAATGCTCTATGCCTTCAGATCCCCATGACCCTGAATAGGACAGGTGGGGGATGGTGGATAAGCTGGTGTCCACATACTTTTAGCCATACAGTGCATCATCAGCATCTTCAGTCACATGCCATACATCCAGCCACACTCAGAAGGCCTGTGATGCAGAACCAAGGAGCCTCAGGACACACCTGCGAGGAGCCTCAGGACAGAGCTCGCGCCAGAACGGCCAGTCAGCAGTGTCAGTATTTTACTGCGACATAAAAAAACCTAAAAGTCGTGCCTGACAACTTCTCCATCTATCTGACCAATTCTCTGCCTACACAATATGAACAAATGTATCAGAACACACCTCCTAATATTCAACCACGAAGTAGAGGACCATGTAAAGTAACAGAGTGGGGTCGCCGAGTGCTGAGCTGCATGGTAGGCATGGGCCGATCCACCTTCTTTCAATTCCGATCCGATTCCGATACACATCTGCCGACACCGATACGAGAGCTCTTTTTACTTTAATATTTTGGCGATGGGCAGACCGAGACAGCAGCGAACAAACACGAAGATGCTCTTTTAACAGTCCTTAAAAGGACCGCACTTAAGCAACAATAACACAGCAACCGTAAACGGTAGGGAGATGCAGTTTAGTTACTCTGAGCACGGTAAGGCACACACATGGCGGGTACTCCAAACACAGCCAAACACATGGGAATCAAGCACAAATCTGTACAGGACACCAGTACGAGAACACGCAACACACAGGAAAAAGGTACATCAACATACATGATATAGACGGGCTCATGAGTATGCCGGGATATTCAATACCCGGCCTCACTGCAATATTATATATATACACACACACACACAGACACACAGACACACACACACACACACACACACACACACAGTAGTATATATTTATGCTGTATATATTATCAATAATTTTTAAACTAGTATATACCAATAATTAATGCATGCAAAACAATCTTTAATTAGCTACTAGAAACATATATAACATACTGTTCCACCTGGTTTGTACATCTTCTTTTAAGCACTTTGAACCATTTTGAGTTTTTTTTTTTTAAATATCTTCCAACCAAGGATACGCAGATGCTTAAAATGCCCCATAACTTTTCTCCTACTGGCAAAAGCGGCACTCACCCTTCGCTGTGATAGCAGCTACTTGTGTATCACAAGCTGTAGCGAGTGTGAGAAACAGCCAAAGCTAGCGACTCCCAAATCATCCACTGCTTTTTTCATATTACTCACTTTGTCTAGTGGTATTGTCCACTAAACGATGCTGCCACCTGTCAAAACTTTATATTATGAAGATTGCAAATCACTGTCTAGCACATACAGTAAAAGTCACCAAAGCTCTGTTGACTCACTAACTGCAGAGTTCAAACTTTCTCTGCCATTAACTCCAGCACAGAAACTGTGCACTGGGAGCTTCATGGAATGGGCTTCCATGGCCGAGCAGCTGCATGCAGGCCTCACATCACCAAGTGTCTGATGGAGTGGTATAAAGCACACTGCCACTGGACTCCGGAGCAGTAGAAATGTGTTTTGTGGAGTGATGAACCATGATTCCCTGTCTGGCGGTCTGATGGATGAGTCTGGGTTTGGCGGATGCCAGGAGAATGGTACCTGACTGCATTGTGCCAAGTGTAAAGTTTGGTGGAGGAGGGATAATGGTATGGGATTGTTTATCAGGGGTTGGGCTTGGCCCCTTAGTTCCAGTGAGGGGAACTCTTAATGCTTCAGCACAGCAAGACATTTTGGACAATTCTAGTTTTCCAACTTTGTGGGAACCGTTCCTGTTCCAGCATGACTGTGCCCCAGTGACAAAGCAAAGTCCATAAAGACACGGTTGGACGAGTTTGCTGTGGAAGAACTTGACTGGCCTGCACAGACCCCTGACCTCAACCCCATCAAAAACCTTTCAGATTAACTAGAATGGAGATTGTGAGCCAGGCCTTCACAACCAACATCAGTGCCCAACTTCACAAATGCCCTTCTGGATAAATGGGCAAAAATTCCCACAGACACACTCCATAATCCTGTGGACAGCCTTCCCAGAAGAGTGCCAGCTGTTATAGCTGCAAAGGGGGGACCAGCTCCATATTGATGCCTATGGGTTTACAATGGGATGTGATAAAAGTTCCTGTGGGTGTAATGGCCAGGTGTCCTAATACTTTTGTCCATATATTGCAGGGGTGTCAAACTGCAGTCCTGGGGGGCTGGAGCCCTGTGTAGCTTAGTTCTTTCCCTGTTCCACCACAAATGATTCCACTCCAGGGGTATGTGGTAATTTGCACAAGGAGTTGAATCAGGTGTGTTAAATGAGGGGAAACCCAAAAATGTGCAGGGCTCCGGCCCCCCAGCACTGGAGTTTGACACCCCTGATATAGTGTATCTAACCAGCTCTCCACCTATGTCAACACTTTCCCTGGGCATGTAGAATAACCCCCCCATTTGATCCATAACTTGTCCATCTGCTCCTTCACGCTACATTGAGAGTCGTAGCCACCACTGGGACACCAGGGTGTCAGCAAATGCCGCCGCACGATGCCGGGGGACCAGTGCATATTTATTTTGTTTGATTTTTCAAAGAAACAGAAGCTGACATCTGCTGATATACTGAGTGACTTTTCCTTAGTGGGACTTTGAGGCAGGGAAGTTACTTAAGCAGCCAGCGAATCACCAGAGGACAGAGTCTCATCACCATTTAACTATTATGAGTTGCTGAGCAACTGCCAGAGGTCATACTGGTGGGGCTGCCTTCACGCAGCCTAGCATGTGGAAAATAAACGCTAATCTCCTACTTAAGCATGCAGGATGTATAGGGATTATGATGCAATAAACTGCTGCCTGCTGTCCAATCCTGTAGAGACACTCGAATTGGACTCTGATGCCGCACCCTCAGCCGAGCGCGTCTGTGTGTATAGACCTCCTCACTACAGCTGATGTTACTTCTGTCTTATCGCAAGCCAATCAGAGGCGCCGCTCGAGGCCCATGGAAACAGCATATCACACCGCAGCCTTATGGGGTAAGAAGAGCAGTCACACTCCGGCCTTATGTGCTAATCCGGGTCTGGTCTTCCACAGTACTCTCAATCTACCATGCCTGCCCTTCCCATAATGCCCCACTGGCTTGAGTGCCCCTATCCGCAGCTGCTCTTGTCTTACAGATTGTCATTCTGCACCTCTTAACACTTCTTTCAGAAACTGTGCCTGGTTATAATAAGCAAATTCATTATCTAAGTCTCAGCTGATGATCACCATGCATTTGAAGTGGAAACCCCATCCAGTTCTGTCCTTACAGCTGATCTATATCGCCTATCATTGATGGGAAGCCCATTCCCTGTCAGGGTCCTAGTGCCTGCAGGGTTTCCACCCACCTTTCAGTGCCTTCTGGATCACCGTGTCAGGCCGCCCCCCCCCCAACATACCTCCCGCATGCAGCACGGCTGTCATGATGGAGGGGACCCATGACGTCTCGCTGTTGCTGGCGTGGAACGCCATCTGCAGGTCGCTATAGAAGATGCCCAGGCAGGATGGGAAGGCCAGTGTCAGGGCCAGGACCAGGACTGTGGCCCCCAGGACCACCCAGCCCCAGCCACCATCCGGCGCCTCCCACTGGCCGCGCCGTTCCACCTGCGCGGCCCCATTACTGTGCCGGTCCTCCTCTTCCAGGGGGTCCATGGGGTTCTCCACCTTCTCTCCCATCTCCTTGGACTGTAAAAGAACACCACTTTTATTTTGGTGATATTGCTGAAAAGCACCACTCTACACGTCTGCGCAGCCAGCCATCTGCGCAATGGCGTCACGCAGGGGAGCGGCGTCTGCTGACAAATGGGGATCACCGGAAATGCAGGAAGACACCCATCTGCGCAACGGCGTCACGCAGGGGAGCCGCGTCTGCTGACAAATGGGGATCACCGGAAATGCAGGAAGACACCCATCTGCGCAACGGCGTCACGCAGGGGAGCCGCGTCTGCTGACAAATGGGGATCACCGGAAATGCAGGAAGACACCCATCTGCGCAACGGCGTCACGCAGGGGAGCCGCGTCTGCTGACAAATGGGGATCACCGGAAATGCAGGAAGACACCCATCTGCGCAACGGCGTCACGCAGGGGAGCCGCGTCTGCTGACAAATGGGGATCACCGGAAATGCAGGAAGACACCCATCTGCGCAACGGCGTCACGCAGGGGAGCCGCGTCTGCTGACAAATGGGGATCACCGGAAATGCAGGAAGACACATAAACGTTTGCTTCGGTTACCGTGGGCCAGTGATGTGCGCAGACTTTTGGAGGGGCAGGCGCTGAAAGCGGGGGTGTGACCAATCAGTACCTAGGGATCTGAAGGGGGGAAGAGGGCAGACTCCACCTTGATTATTTTTTTTAATGGAGGGGGGAGGGGAACTTTGTGTGATCCTCAGTTATCTAGAAAGGGCACTTGAAACATCATAAGGGGGCACTTTTGTTCAGGCCATAAGGGCAGGTGTCCTTGCCCCTCCCCCCAGCTTAAAATCTTGGGCCTGGCCATCATATCTGCACTGGTCTGCACACTGCCTGGGCACAGACCTCCCTGCAGTGACTCCCAAGCAGACTGCAATCTCTCTCCCCTGGACACTGAGCGCAGATGGTAGCATAATCAACGGAGATATATGAAACATTCTTGGTGCTCTTATACTTTTTTTTGAGGAATCTGTACTCATTCCACTGAACTTCTGAACCTGACTGTGCTAAATGCGTAATGTAAATGTAAATGCATAACCACAACAGATAAATTAACCGTTAGGTTGATGTCATTTATTCTTATTGCGTATTTTATCATTTGGCAGCGTTTTCCTGATTTATATTAATCCGAATAATCCTGTTTGAACGATTAATCGGGAAACACGGATTTAAATTAGCATTTAGCCTAAATCTCTCAGGAGATGTTCAGTGTCGCTGGAGGACACGTCGGCAGAAAGGCAGCCACCCGGTGCACGACGGAAAAGTTCAACGCCAGGGACAAGCGAAGCAAAAACACGTGTCATTAAAAATACACAATATGTACTGGAATATATCGACAGCGGTTCAAATATTTAAACAAGATTACGCCACTCGGTACGCATTGTATTTCATTTACATTTCCCCATTTTTGCAGATAAGCTTGCAAATACTCCCTGGTCTTGCTGAAATGTGAGGGGCTTGTACCTATAGGAACGGGGCGGTCCTTGACAAGCAAACACAAGAAGAGAGCAATTTAAATGAAAAGCGCTGTATGTGGGTGAAATTTTTCGTGAAAGGCGTGTTTTTAAGTAAACCGCACGCAAAAATGCGATCTGCACGTTTGTGATGATGCGACGCCTCTTCTTTATATATAGGATGTCATATTAATACAATATTGATCTAATACACTCGTTGCAGGAAGTTGATAATCAGTTGAAAGTGTGCGGAGACCTGAACAGCGGTGATGTCTCTGTTTTGTAGACTTCAATGGTTAGCACGAAAAAATGTTTTTCCATATCTCCACTTCAAGGTTTCCTGCTTGGCTGAGGAAAGGCACATGTACTGGGCTGCTGAACTGGGTTTAACGGAAAGACAAACGGGAGTTTGAACTGGCTGCGAACTCATTTATTTTGGTCATCCAAGTAATGTACATACGAAGAAATGGACGAATAGTACACAAGAAACGCTGTCTGTATTTAGACGTTTTTGGTTACTTTAAAAAGTAAAATATTGAGAAGAAACGGTTTAGTTCAGTCTTTTCCGTTTAAACTCAGTATTGGTCAACGGCGCTTCGCTGAAGCTCCGAAATTATTTAAACTTAAAATGCTATTTAATTCTTGAATGCTATTTATTTAAAAAAGTGCAGTAAATTAAAGTTTTGAAAACTTGGTCGGCAGCCGCGGCTGTCGGACGGTCCGGCGGCAGACCGCTGTAGGAGGCAGGCAGGCTTGTTTACCAGACGTGTCATGGAGGCTTACTGTGTGCAGCGAGCCGGCAAACGCCGGAGGGACCGCGGCGAAGAAGCGGCCGTAAGGGAAGCACTCACCTCCATCATCCTGGACATGAACTAACTTCGTCCATTTCGCACAGTGGGGCCGCGGTGAGAAGCGGCTACCCAGCAGAAAGGGGTCGAGCTCCTGATGGGAGGAGACGTGTGACGTGTCCGTGTGAGAGAGAGAGAGAGGGAACCCGTCGGTGTGTCAAGGGCGTCAGAAGCATTTTGAATGGGGGGGGGGGACACTGGCATAAAACTAATGTTAAATATGTGTGTGTGTGTGTGTAAACAGTATGTCTAAACAGTATGTGTTTGCATGGGCGTACGAACCTGGGGTGGGGGGCAGGGAAGACGTGTACAGCCTAATATTTGATTCGGATTCATTCACCCCCAGCTGTTGATTTATACTGATGTTTCTGTATGTGTGTTATGCACATATGACATTGTGGGGTCAAAATGTCCCAACAATATGATAAAAACCTGTTGTGATGATGTGGGGATGTTTCCGGTCCCCACAAAGGGGAAACACAATTTTATATTTATTATTTTTTTTAAAATCAGTGACCACGTTCAAAAAACTGAAAATGTTAAAAGTCTTCTATTTTGTTTGGATACTTATGGTTAACCTAGGCCCTGGGTGGGGGCTAAGGGTGTCATGATTGGAACGTTTGAAATCCAGTATAGCCTCCCGTTGACCGCAGCTCCAAAGTACACAATCAGACGTTCCATTGCCTCACTAACTACAACATTTATGAAACAACTTCCACAGTCCTTCAGCCTTACATCTGAAGCATTGTGTATAAATGAACTTGAACAGGCGACTGCAAACATGGATAAATCCCTTCGTAGCACACTAGATCTTGTAGCTCCACTTAAGAAGATAAAGCATAGAGATAAGAAACCTGCCCCCTGGTACTCTGATCATACACGTGAACTCAAACAGGCATCACGCAAGCTAGAGCGCAAATGGCGCTCAACTAAACTAGAAGTTTTCAAATCTGCATGGAAAGAGAGCCTGTCTAAATACAGACAAGCACTAGTGACTGCTAGGTCTGTGTCTCTCTCCAGATTAATAGAGGGGAACAAAAACAATCCAAAATTCCTATTTGAATCCGTGGCTAGGTTAACACAGAATTCTCCATTAAACTCGCAAGTCCCACAATCTCTTAAGAGTAATGACTTTATTACATTGTTTAATGGTAAAATAACTAAGATTAGACAGACCATCCAGTGCACGTCCTTAGCTACCTATGACTGCCAGACTCCTGCTAGTCTTATGCCTATCAATAATGAGACTTTTGAATCTTTCATTCCTATAAAACACTCAGAACTCCTGAGCTTAATTTCCTCCTGTAAATCCTCTACAAGCCTCATAGACCCAATTCCTACAAAATTTTTCAAGGAAATCGCACCACAGATTAGCAATACCCTGTTAAATGTGTTAAACTCTTCTCTTAAGCTTGGATATGTTCCTAAACCTTTTAAATTGGCTGTTATTAGACCCGTTCTAAAGAAAACAAATCTTGAACCTAGTGTTTTAGGAAACTATAGACCAATCTCAAATCTTCCTTTCATTTCAAAGATCATGGAAAAGGTTGTAGTTCGTCAGTTGTCTTCTTTCCTACAAAAAAATAATACTAATGAATTATATCAGTCTGGCTTTAGACCAAACCATAGCACAGAAACTGCTCTAGTCAAAGTAATGAATGATTTACTTATGGCTTCTGACCGTGGCTTGATATCGCTGTTGGTATTACTAGATTTAACTGCAGCATTTCATACTGTGGACCATAATATCCTCTTGGACCGGTTAGAAGGTGTAGTTGGCATTACAGGGACAGCACTCTCTTGGTTCCGCTCATATTTAACTGATCGCTATCAGTATGCCCATGTGAACAACGAATCTTTCAAGGCCACCAAAGTCACATACGGTGTCCCACAGGGATCAGTACTGGGCCCACTACTGTTTACCCTATACATGCTACCGCTTGGTAACATTATTAGAAAACATGGTGTTGGGTTTCACTGTTATGCAGATGATACACAGTTATATATATTTCTGTTAACCCTGATGATACATCACTCCTATCTCGGTTAGAAGATTGTCTGTTAGATATTCGGTGCTGGATGGCAAAAAAATTTCTAATGTTAAACACAGAAAAAACAGAAGTACTGGTGATTGGTCCCAAGGCTGCAAGAAATAAGTTTCACCACCTCAGCATTAGTGGCCTTCCTACACAACCTAACACAGTGGTTAGAAATCTTGGTCTTCTAGTAGATTCAGATCTATGTTTTGATGCTCACATAAGAAGTATTACTAGAACTGCGTTTTATCATCTACGAAACATAGCCAAGCTTCGTAAGATGCTCTCACTTCGTGATGCAGAAAAATTAATACATGCCTTCGTAACTACCAGACTAGACTACTGTAATGCCCTCCTTTCTGGTTGCCCGTCTGGTTCCTTAAATAAACTTCAGCTGGTACAAAATGCGGCAGCCAGAGTTCTCACAAACACTAAAAAATTTGATCACATCACACCAGTCTTATCCTCCCTTCATTGGTTACCAGTTAAGTCTCGGATTGACTATAAAATACTGCTGTTAACCTATAAAGCACTGAATGGCCTTGCACCAGACTACCTTAATAATCTGCTGACCACATACAATCCCCGACGCTTGCTTCGATCTCAAGGTGCGGGATATCTGTTAGTACCTAGGGTAGAAAGAGCTACGGCAGGCTGCAGAGCTTTCTCCTATAGAGCTCCTCAGCTGTCTTCCACCGGATGTGCGGGTTTCAGGCTCACTTTCAATATTCAAGTCTAGACTAAAAACACACCTGTTTAGTTTAGCTTATAGGGACACTAGTTCTAGCTCTAGCTAGATTCTCACTCCCAGTTAAACCTATAGTGTGAGGTGTAGAGCTGGGTGGGGATCGGTGCCATTGGCTTTGGATAAACTGAATTGGCAGTGCTGTCACTCTAGCTTCACAATGGCTTGTGGGATTGGAGTGCTGACATTTCAGGGACTCCCCATGCCTGCATTCCCACCTGCCTCTCCCTCCTACTTATGCTGCCATAGCCATATCTACCGGAGCATTGCACTTCATATTGCACTCATCTGACTTTTAGCACTGCCTATAGTCTCCCTTACTTTGACTAATTGCATTTATTTTCACCACCTTCTCCTGGGGGGTGCTGCCTGGAGCCCTCAATCTATCAAGATGTCCAGCACACCCTGCAACATGTGACGTCGCCACTACCAATGACGTCCGTGCATCCAGTTTGCCGTTCTGCCTGTGTCATCTTCCTTGTATGACCCGCTCCCTGCCTTCTGGCTGCCTGGCGATTGGAGGGACCAGTGGCACCGGCTTGTCATCTCCCCCCTGCTCCCCGTTTGTGTTTCAGATTTAACTGTATTTGACTCTCCCTGCCAGCCCCTGGAGGATGGGCTCCCCCTTTGAGTCTGGTCCCTCCCAAGGTTTCTTCCTTCTGGGGAGTTTTTCCTTGCCACTGTCGCCTATGGCTTACTCACTGGGGGCTTTGGGTGGGGATGCTGTAAAGCGCTTTGGGACAATGTAATGTTGTGATAATGCGCTATACAAAAATAAATTTGTTGTTGTTGTTGTTGAATTAGGGTTAGGGTTATGCCCATAGAAATGAATGGCGAGTCCTCACAAAGATTTGAAAACAAAGTGTGTGTGTGTGTACCCTCACTTCAGCCACACCCATGCGGTGCCCAGATCACCATCACCACACAGTCAGACTATACTGTACAGTATGAGGCACGGAGCTAAACGAAAAAGCTGCCACCTTTATACATATACACACATATACATAGAGTACCATGCAAAAGTCTTAGGCAGCCAAAGAAAATGATGTTTAAATGGTCCTCATATTGAGGTAAAAGTATGTGATTAGGCCGGCAGCTTAGCCATTTCAAAGCCTCTGCTAAAATCGGCTCATTATTTGCAGCATCCATACAATGCAGCATGTATTTTTTGACTCGACCACTAGCATATTCCTCCTATTGCAATCAATTGTTCATTGACTTTTTTAAAAAACGAATTTATTACTAAAATGAGTTGGTGGCAACATTTAACAAATATATGGAATGGCTAAAGTGTCCTTCCGGACAGTTTTGGGAACTGAAGCGGTGTTCATCTAGCTGACCAACTAGAAATCAATAACTTTTTGGAGAACAGTAGAATTTTTACTAGTTTTTATTGTGTTACTCTTAATTTTCATATGCTCTAATGTTAACTTGTTTTTTTTTTTTGTTCTGAGCAAATATGCACTTACTACACAGATAAATAGGTTTCAACATTTCTTTTGACTGCCTACTTTTGCACAGCACTCTCTCACTCTGTGTGTGTGTGTGTGTGTGTGTGTGTGTGTGTGTGTGTGTGTGTGTGTGTGTTGTGAGTAAAGGCGTAAAGCATCGCAAATTATTTCAACTGTCTGGAGAACTTCAGTGTGCAAAATAACGTTTTAAAGTATATTTTTAAACATGGTTAACTCACTAGAAGATCCACATGTACAGAATTGTCGCTGTCACTGTCGAGTTTAAAGGGTCTCCATAGCCGTCCTCAGCAAACAGCGCGCCAGAGTACAGCGAGTCCCCGGCCCGCGGCCCCCTCCCCGGTAACGGAGCGCCGTGCCGGGCTGCCGTCGCTGGTTCCCGCATTTGGCCGGACTCTTGTTTACCCGACTTTTTGCAATGCAAGATCCGCGTAAGAGCAGTTACGCTTGTTTGTGGCAGCAGGTTACTGACCGCGCAGCCGAATAATGATCACGGGCGGAAAACGGCTCCGATATTCAAGCAACACAAGAAATGTTTGCTAAATTTTAATTTAAAGTTATATTACATCGTTAAAGTTACACCGATAAATGTGAAAACACATTTATGGAATAATATGTGTTATACCTATAGCCTACATTTATAAATCGGTTCTTTCCAAAATACGCTTAGTTTTACCGAATTATACACGGATATCCTATTTAGGATCTTGGCGGGTTAAGTGGCTCACACCGGCACCTTCGCCTCTCTGCTGCTGTTTGGTGCTGCTCGGTCACCGGGGCGGATTCGAGGACCGTGGGATGCCGAAAAACGCATCCCTGCCTTAGAATGCATGCCGGTGTTCCGACGAGTTGAGCTTTTAATGGTTTTTTGGGGGTCAGGGGTTTTTTAGGGGTTTTGGGGGTTAGGGTTTTAGAGGTTTTTTGGGGGTTAGCGTTAGAGTTTTACGGGTTTTTTTGGGGCTATTGATTAGCACTACGGTAGCCTTACTCGACAAAGTAGCTCAACTCGTTTCAGATCAGCGACCAATCGGTCATTTAGAGACAGGCATGCATTCTACGGCAGGGATGCCTTTTTCGGCATAACAGGGGTATTCGGTCTTTAACACACAACACAAATCATCACACACACACACACAGTCTGACACCAGTCACCAAAAATGACCTGGCTACATGAAAAATACAGCAACACATATTTACACAAAAATACGCTTCTCTGTTTAATTCATAACACAGAACATACTGTGTCTGCCTCTATACGAGGGAGAGTGCGTTTTGCACCCGAATACCCCATTATTCAAATTATCATAGTATAATAATTATTTAAAAACTATTAAAACTTTGTTGAAAGTTTTAATAGAATTTTTATATAGAGTTTTTAAACAATGTGATTAACACAATATATCTAAACCATCTTTTACACCCATTTGAACTATGAACGGCAGAGAGTGTTAAACTCGACAACTAATGTCAAAATCACAATGTTTACCGTGTTCTCAGAATGTGGAACAACTTGTTTTAAAATTCTGTTTAGTTTCATGGGTCCATTCTCTAGTAACTTTGCTCTTTTTTGACTGTCATTTAAATAGTACGTAGTTTGGCTCCATTGGTATTTTGTATGGGTTTTGTTAAAGCCCTGACATTATGGGTTTCGATTGTCAGTGACATCTCTGTGAGAATAAGGTGTTAAGCTACACAGCACCTTCTGTTGCAGTTTAAGGAAAGAGCGGGACAGGAGCAACTTGTGAGAATTGAGGACACCAGCAGGAGTGACAAGTACTGCAATGATAAAGGAGAGTGAAGCGCACCCCCCAGGCCCTGGAGGGGGGTCTCCCCACCTCAAGCTAGCTGCCTAATTCAAACATCCAGCCATAAACCCGAAAAAGCAATAAATTAATAAACAAAAAGTAAAAATGATAATAATGATTAAGCAGCATAGTATCATTAAAATACGCACACCAACATCGGTGTGAAGTGCTGGCCCCCCCATTCCCCCACCACTCCTGGTACATCACTATCAGGTAACAGCCCACGGACGGCAGACACACACTGATCTTGGCAAACAGGTCCCTGGCACTCACTGTTACTGTTTTCAGAAACTTGCAGAAAAGCGTTAATCCTACTTAGAAAAGCGAATGGCCTTGCAGCTGTCTGACTGCTGCATGTGGTACTCAGAGTGCAGGGTAACAGTCCTGCTTTTCAGCCGACGTGCCAATCCCTGTTGCACCTCTTCTTTCCTGAGACGCAACTCCGCAGTACACACCATTCATAACAGCCCTTCGACAAAAGTGTCCCGTAAAAGATGAGTTCACGATTTCTCCCCATTCACAGAAAAAGCTGACAGTCATTCTGACAGCACAGCATTAAGTAGGTCAGAACCCCATAGCTCTAAACATGTAACTATACAATCCCCGGGGGGGCAGCTGGATGGCCCTTACCGTATGGAGTGATCCCTGTAACGCCACACACGAGCTTGTCAGTCCCTGTCAGGCGTCGCTGAAGTCGGCGGCCGTTTGCTGGGAGTTGACTGGAGCCTTTCTAACAGATGGGGTGATCCATCACAGCTCAGGAATGCCTCTGATGAAACATCCCATTTGACACACACACCTCTGCCTCGATGGAGATCGAGACACCTACTCTCTCCCGGGGCAGTCTCTGTCCGTCTGCTGTGGGGGGGGGGCAGCTTTGGGCTGTAGTTGACATACACACCTGCTCACATAGTGAATTGTTTGGAAGTGTAGTATCTGTGAATACCTGGGTTTGTTTCTGTTCTATAACACTTGTACACCGGATTTAACCAAACTTACCATTTTACCTCCATATTTCCTGTTTACTTTTTTCCTTTGATTTTAGTTAGTTCTGACCCAGCCGCTGTTTATGAAACACACACTGTGTTTGACCTAATTTTAAGACATACACAAAATTCTCCCTTTTACATCATGCCTTTCTTTTACCAAAAATTCATCTATAAGGTTTGGAAAAGCAGCTTTTTAAAAAGGAGAATCACGCCATCAAATGTCAAAGAAGCTTTACTTCCGCACAATCAATACTGAATTTTCTATTCAGTAAAACCTAAATCTCACACAGCATTGCAAACGCCAGTAAAGGTTCAGAGTTTCCATACCTTCCAGGCTGATGGACGAAGACATCCATGGATGGAGTGAAATGAGTGAGGGGTTAAAGGTCGTGCCAGGAGAGGCTCAATAGGAGAACGCAGCACATTGGGAATGTTCGTTGATGTGGAAGAAGAGGGAGAATATGGTGAAAGCAGCAGCCACCATTATGAACATCACACTGGGGGCTTGAGGCTGCGGGGGGGGGGGGGCAATCTTATCCACAAAAGACTGGTGTGTGTGCCGGTTTCTGGGTAACCTTTAGGTCAGCTGTTCAAACCCAGGTGTGAGGACTCTTCAGCCAATCAGTCCTGTAATTAGTAACCTGATTAGGGAGTAGCAGTGAAATCCCGCATTCACACTGGCCCTTTGCGGATAAGCTCACTCAGCCCTGTATTAGACTGTGATCTACAGCACCAGTCAAAGGCCTTTTCACACCACAGGATTTTACTGCTTTTCCATTTATTTCATAGACTATATATATATAAAATAAGTGTCCTTCATAACATGGAAAGATAATGTAACAGTGCATGTCTGACATCCTATTAACTGGTTGTGTGGTGATGGCAGAGTCAGATTCTAGGCCGTCCTTTAACTTTAATTGCACTAGTTAACTGTTTCATCCCATGACACAGAGCAGTATTTAATGTCCCTTTAGACAGAATGCCTCAGATTTTCTCTGTTGTTATAATTGCTACAGGAGGTTATTTTGATGAATCAAAGATATGACATTTTCTTGCAAATAAAGGTACTGAAATGATGAACATCCTGTGAATGTTTGCAAATAACATTTGCTAAAAATACACACAATAGTAAGTGAGTAACATGCAAATATAGAAAGCCTCAGTGTGTGCACAAACTTTTGACTGCTAGAGCAAGCAGGGGTACCCAGAATGTGGGGTCACCCACTGCAGTTCACCATGATGACATGTGACCTTAACATCCTTGCAGTGTTATTTTTTAAATATTTTTTATCCCTGACTCAGGAAAAATGTTGCTGACCAAATACGCCGGGCCGTGCCAAACCATGCCCGTGTTTACAGGCACGCTGCTGCACGCTCCCAACACGTGGACGTCCCCACATTCACCACTGCACCTGCACACCCAGCCCGTCCAAAGTACTCGCTAAACAGCACCCGTGGAGAAAGGCACACGAACTCCACACAAAGCCACAGAGAATATCAAAATACTGAGACTACGAGTTTTACTGCCTACAGAACAGGTTTTGATTTCCTGGTGTATTTAGTTTCAGATAGAAAGATTTCAGGTTTTTTTCACTGAACGGGATAAATCCCTCACACAGAAATATGAGCCACATAAGATCATACCGGAAAGGGATTTCTTACACCTGCTTTGACAATGCATGCCTGCTTCACTTAGTTTCAGCTTCTTAAAATGTGGCAGGTCCAGATGGAATGTGTTTATGACTACATGGGTGGGACTTCCTGCTTTGAAAGGCCAATAGGAAGACAGAGTGAGTTGGGTTTCTTAAGAGGGTGACCGCCCCTCTCTCTGGCCCCTTCCTCCTCTTCGGCCTTCCTTGAGAAATCTTTTCCTCTATTCAGTACAATGCAAGGCCATCCTCTCCAGCTCCCCCGTCACTCCTCCCCCACGTCACTCCTCCCCCACGTCTTACAGATGCCCTCAGGCCCTCGTCACCCACCAATGTCGCCGACAGCTGCAGTCGTATACAGACTGTCTGCCCAAGAGCAGCAGAGGACAGGCAGCCACGCCTGATCTAAAACAAACTGCATTTGGGGGAAAAGCAGATTAATGACACAGGCGTCATGGTGACGAGAGCTTCAGACTGGGGCTGTGAAATTCAGCAGAGTACAGTTTTGCTTGTATCATCCATACTGGTAGGATTGCAAACCATAGATATTCTTTGGACAAGATGATAAGCTGACAATGAAGGTGGAGGCGGGGCTTGTACCAGGGGCGAAAACATGGATGCGGGACGAATGCAGAGAAGAAGCTGGGAATGAGAATGAGCGTTACAGAGAGGGATGGACAGGTGGGCCCCTTATTGGTCGGCGGGGGGTGATGCGGTCAAACTGTGACCAGCCAATCAGCGAAGGACGAGGCTGAAGGAACCTCAGGGTGCCGCAGTGACCTCAGCCTCACCGGCCAGGCGATTCCTCACAGTGACACAGTGGGTCCCTGAGTGATTTAGCCTAATTTCTGGTAATATCTACAAGGCCAGTGAGAAGGACCAAGCAAAACCACACCAGCAGCTAATATCTAAAGAACAGAGAAGCTAAGGGGAGCACAAGGTTACCAAAACAAACCCAGGAAGTTATGGGGAAAAAAGAGGGTCTTTGAAGGCCGCGGTATGTGGCCTGTTACTGTGCACCGTTAGTGCCTGCATTGTTCAAGCCACTTCCTGTTGGGTTCCATGGGATTTAGCAGCCCTGGTCCTGCTTGAAATAGCCGATCAACTCTTACGCCACAAAGCACCCCATGCAACATGTATGTAGATGTTAAAACTTACTCTGGCTGGGTAATGCACACCACAACTTGAACAGGCACACAACATGGAGACAGCAAGATGGATCGGGGGATGTCGTTTGGGTTTTGGGGGTTTAACGAACTAGGAGAGAGAAATGAAGAAGAAACGCCCAGCAAAGGGGGGGCCAGACTAGGAAAACAGGGTGGGCACCAGATCGAGAGATGTGTCACGTGACCTGGTGTGCATTATCACCAGCGAACAGCCCCAAGGCGTCGGTGAGCTCTCCATCTTACATCTAGTTAAAGGTTCAACACCATACACTTTACCCAGCAGCCCTCGGGGAAGGTGTCAGTCTCCGTAAGACACCATGAGCTTGGATGCCACCTGAAAGAAATGTACCTCAGACATATTTGGTGCCAGAATTATTTAAGTCAAGTTTCAAGGGAGATTGAAATCCTACTGGACCGGAGCCCAAACGTGTCACAGGTTCATGGGATGTTTGTATGCTGTGAATCACTGACAGGCCCAACCAACAGGGAGTGTAATTAGTGCCGCTGCTTTAAAACTGACAGTCCCGTACAGTACACAATAATCCAGCCTCCAGGCTTTTCTGAAGTTTCTCCCATCAGTACTGTACCTACTCATGTTTACATATTACATCACGGCTGTCGGCTCAGCCATAACCCAAAACGCATGGCCATGTTTGTGGCTTCTTTAAAATGGGCAGTTGGGGTGCTGTGTCGTGTCGGCTGTGGGGCTAAGCGCCTCCCCCTGAAGGAACCCTACGCAGTCGCACATCAGCGCCTCCCCCTGGCAGTGTTTGGCCCAGGCAGTGAGAGTAGTCAGCTCATTGTGTCAGCAGGCCTATGAGATCAATGCCAAAACCCTGCATTTCAGTCTAATGAAAGCTAAATTGACAGTTATCTGGAATGTTCCAGAACCACATTTTTAGATCAGGCATGCAAAGCCCAGTGAATAGAGGGTCTCCAGAACCAGGGCTGACGAGCAGCTATCTGACATGTCTATAGATTTAAGCAAAGCACGGCAAACTCACCTCTGTAGGCAAACTCGAGCTTGCTGGCCCTGTCCTCGACAGCCAGTCCTTCGCCGACTATTGGCTTGCTGTGCTGTAAGTAGCTCTCCATGGATTCTTCTTCAACCAGACATGTTTCTCTGGGGAGCTCATGCGCCTGCCTGGATTTGGGCAGTGCTCAGTGCTAAGCTTGACTACAGCTCTGTATTGAGTTGCTGAATTGCAGAGGTAGAGAATGTCCTTAAATCAGTTGGTGTTAAATGTTGGTGAAATGGTTACCCTTGGCACAGTAAACTGATCCATGGTATGTCACAACAAACCTCAGTGCTGTTTGCATCCAATTGCTTAACACTAAGCTACTAAGTTTCTATACAAGTACTGTGTAGCTGTCTGCTAGTAACACAGCACTCAGACGTCTGGAGATAAAAGTGCCAGAATGCCCAGCTGAGGGTTGTTCACCTAATTAAGACCTTGCCCAAACAAACCACTTATCTTTGCATTGGGTGTGTTTTTCTCTTCAGTTGTAAGCATTAGTCAACGTTCTGGCAATGACTAAAGGAATCTGTCATGCAGACAAAAGAGGATCACAATTCATCCACAGCGTAATGCCATGGATTAATATCAGTATGAAGAACCTCACGCCTAACTGCAACAACAAAGATTAATCAAATTAAAGTTTTGTGAGATAATCCATCCATCTTCAATCTTCCAGCTACTTATGCGGTGCAAGGTGGTTGGATAATCATTTATATTTCCAATAAATAAATAACTATTAAACTAACTAAACTACAACTGTGTACCCCTAAAAATCACCATCAGCCTGCGTTTCCCACCACACCGATTACAAAGACCCAGAGCATTTGGGTGAATCTCAATACCAAGACCGCAAAATCCATACTTGTGGACAAGAACAACATCCGAGGATTTTTTCCGTATTGCAACTGATCTTCGGCAATGGAAGATGGTGTAATACAGATACACGAGACCACAAGTACGGTCAAGTGTGCATATTGAGATTCACTCCTTATCTCTGGCTACAAACCGCGTCTCCTCCAATGCGTCACTTCCGTATCCGACCCTCTGCCGGCGCTTGTGTGTTTTTTTTCCCCTGTGTCTGCAGCTGATTGAAGGTGAGTGGATTTTTGGTTTCCCCAGTCTTTTTTGCAGACTTTGTAAAAGTTTTCCTGGATGTGTTTTCGAGTGAATCAACGCATTATATGCCCTGCATTAGTGCTGCGGGTGGTTAGCATGAGCGTCACGAGCAGGACGCGTCTGACCTTGGCAGCTTTCAGAGCGTTACTCAACATTGGGTCGGTGGTCCCAGCGGCTAGGATCGGAGCACCTACCCTGCCCGTCTGCTGGCAGCTGAATGACTTATAAAAATACCCAATTCTCAGTGAAATTACCACAATAACAAGGTTGATTGCCAAAATAATGGGTTTCAGCAGCTGTCAGTAGCCGAGGGGATTTATGGGAAGTGGAGTTTTAACCAACGAGCAAAGACGGCAGGCACTGAGCCAGGTGTGTGTTCGCATGCTTTACGTCTGATGTCTGACCCGATAAAGGATTCTGCGGCGGTCAGGGACACTTCATTCCCGTGTCCTCTGCCTTAACAACTACAGTTCAAAAGAGTCATTAAACTGAAACCTGTACGCTGTGATTTCCAGGGCAGTCATTCGTACCGCCTCCTCCTCCTCTTCCTCTTCAGCAACTAACTTGTGCCCCCTGTTTCCAGGCTAGGCGGATGTCCGGGCGCCGCGCTGCACTTAAGGCCATAGACTGGGTCTCGTTTGCAGAGAGGGTACCGCCCAATCAGAAGTCTCTGTTTAATGCCCTGAAGACACGGAGCGATGGCCTGGCTGCTAGGTCAGGCTGCCGGCACCCCTGACCTTACTCAACCCCCACACTGTCAGGATATACCTATGAAGAATGCACACTGCTAATTGGTACAGCTTTCTGCTTTCCCTCAGTGTGAGTGTGTGTGCACATATATATGTATATACACATGTATATATATATATGTGTGTGTGTGTGTATAATATACATACACATAACACATATATAACACATATATAACACATATATATGTGCACACACACATTTAATACACATACATATAGATACACACATACATATTATTTATATGCACACACAGTCCTGAAAGCAAAAGCTAAGGTGTTACACATGAAGTGACCAGTGACTATGCGTGTATGGTGTGTGTGTATCCATCCATCCATCCATCCATTATCTGTAACTGCTTGTCCTATTCACGGTCATGGGGGGTCCAGAGCTTATGTTATGTTATGGGTGCAAGGCAGGGAACACCCCAGGACGGGGTGCCAGTCCATCACAGGGCACAGCCACACACACCATTCACTCACACATAGGGGTGCCAGTCTATCACAGGGCACACTCACACACACCATTCACTCACACATAGGGGTGCCAGTCCATCACAGGGCACACTCACACACACCATTCACTCACACATAGGGGTGCCAGTCCATCACAGGGCACAGCCACACACACCATTCACTCACACATAGGGGTGCCAGTCCATCACAGGGCACAGTCACACACACCATTCACTCACACAACCTATATATAAATATTTAAATGGTTCTGGGTGAGGTGTGACATGAATGTAAATGCCATGGCCTGATCCGAATGGGGGTAAGTGAGGGCTTTCTGGGTGTAAACACGATGATGTCTGTGTTACATTCCTGCCTGACTCGTGCCGGACACTCAGTCTCTTCTCAAAGTGCCGCCTTGTGGTTCATTTTGCCTCTGCCCCGCAGGTTGGCCTCACTTCCCGAAAAACCCGCCACCATCGACTGGAGCTACTACAGGAGGGCAGTGGCCAAGTCTGGCCTGGTGGACGAGTTTGAGAAGAAGGTATGGATACCACAGTGTAAAGACATGGGGACGTGGTGTGTCAAACTGAAAAAAGAACGTAGGAATCTAACCTAAGCATTTAGGAGCTTGTCCATCACTCCCAAGCTGGACACCTTTATCCCATAAAGTGCAGCTTTTCCTGTTGGGGCTGGCTGGGTTACATCACCCGAGTCTCTGCTTGGGACAGAGCTAGCATTCATTAAGCCCAATAACATGCAGTCACCCAGACCCACCCCTGCAGCGGCTCACACCAATGAGGAGGCGTCACATGACTGACCGGTTTTCTCAATTACCCCTTTCTGCATGAGGCTTTGATCTTTTTTAGTCATCAAACCAATTTTGTTTGTGACCGGTTTGGTACTCTTGTGATTTTTTTTTCTTCTTCACTTGGTTTACTTTTCAAACAATTTAATAACTAGTAATTAACGTCCTTTCCATGAATTAATTGTAGTCTATTTATGTTTGGAGTTTTAATTGTCACATACACAAAAATACATTGTAATGAAATGCTTTTAATCTTGCTGGCTGGATTGTGCTCAAAAGGAAATATACAATTCAAAGAAAAATAAAATGAAAAGGGAAATAAAAACAAATAAAATGAAAATAAAAACAATAGAAATAATACTATAAAGACAATAAAAAGTAATGAGATCAGTTACTGTATTTCTGTTTTGAAATAAGACACTTTACACTGGGCTGGTGTAAAACGAGTGCTGAGGAACCGTGTAAACTGCTGGCTGACAGGAGCCCTCATCCAGATGGAACAGCCGGAGGCTGCAGACTTGTTCTCAGCCTCTTGTGGTTCAGCCATTTGTGGGCAAAGTGAAAACACAGTAGAAATAATTCATGGAGACATAAATCACATTTTTGAAGCTTTACACATGGTTTCACTGTTACAGGTCGAGTTCCTTTTCTTTTAGGGTGACTAAGGACAAATCGCAGTTAGTTCCTGAACGCATGTTTACCGTGTGATTCAGTCAACATCTGAGATTAAGCACAAAGGTTAATTAATGAGAGTAAACAGATGCCAGGTGTTCTGACGTAAGACATTTATCATATATTAGAATCCAGCAAAAATTCCCATATTGTCTAAATCTCATAGTGTCACAGCTGGGTGTGACCGCTGCCCCGACTCGGGTGGTGGGGTAGGAGAAGCTCTCCATGTCTGTGAAATAAGATTAGGCGTCTTGCACTGACATGAGGTCGTCCTAGTGATTTTCTGCCCAAGAGCACATGTGTAATTGGATGGGAGTCTCCTGTTCTGATCTGTATCTCGTCTTCCTCAATAATAGCCAGAGAACATACTGTTAGGGTTATTTTTGTGCTAATTCGGCTCTTGGCTCAATGAATGGATCTAGTTTGTCACATTAGTTAGTGCCCTTGACTGTGTGTTGGTGTTACATCATATAAAATAAGGAAACTCCCATATTACACTATGACCTCATAGAACAAAGGACCTACAGTTCATTCAGTTAAAAACATTATTTAACACCTAATAAAGAGCACAAAACTGGCAGGTCCAGCTATCGATACCAGCTCCACGGTTTTTGGAGTACACCCAAGTCGGCTATCCTCGTAAACCCGCCTGTTCCCTCTTCCACCCGCAGTTTGCCGCCCTGAAGGTTCCGGAGCCCGTCGACACGCAGACGAGCAAGATCGGCACCCAGGAGCAGGAGGCAGTAGGTGTCACTGCGTCGTGTGTCACTGCGTCGTGGGGCATTGCGGCGTGGGGCATTGCGGCTCGCCGCATTTGGTCCGCTGCACCATCACCATGTATCCGATCGTTTTCGTCTGTCTGACAGACACCTTTTCCTGGCCTGCTGTGCTGCTCACAATTTCACCATATACTGGGTTGGTCAAGCAACCCTCCCAGTGGGATCAATTAAATCTAGCTGAACCCGTTTAAGAGCCCCAGGTCACTCGAGGCCCCAGGTCAGCCCAACGAAACCTTTCGCTTATAGCCAGTCTTACAGCATCTCTCTTCCCAGTTCGACTCGTTTAAGGGTGAAACTGCTGTATAATGTAATTATTGCAAACGCTCTATGTGTGTGTTTGTCTGTGCTGTGTTCCTTCTTCTGAAATAGCGCCCCCTGCTGTTGAATTATTTTAACCTTTGACTTATTTGTTCTTTAGAGCAAAAGTGCTGTAGCCTACATCCAGGAGTCCAAAGCCCGCATCGATGTCTACGAGAAGGAGGTGAGGTGCCCATGGCTCACACGTCCCTCTGGCACAAACACGGCCCTGTGCCGTTGTCATGCCAACTGCATTTCACACCGGTCAGGACCCCTGTGCCAGCAGCCCTGTGTCCTGCCTGCTGTGTCTCACAGGATTACTCTTTCCATGGCTTGTGAAGATTGAGCGTGCCGAGTCATTGCAGTCGGTCGCCATCGCTTCCTGTTTACGATGTGTCACGCGTCCGTCTCGCCTTCTTCGCAGCTGGAGAAATTTAAGAATATGATCCCATACGACCAGATGACCATAGAGGACCTCAACAGCGTCTTCCCTGAGACAAAGCTGGACAAAGTCAAGCATCCGTACTGGCCACACAAGCCCATCGCCGAGTTGTGAGCCGGGCGTTGCTGTGAGCCGGGTGTCGCTCGTACGCAGCCTCACACAGCTGCGCCTCTTCCTCCCTGTGGGAGCAGTCTGTGCTTCCTCTCTTCATCATAATAAAAAAAAACTTCTGCGTTTATTACCAGTCTGTTTTTTAAACTGAAGTCCCCAGAATATGCTGTTGTGGAGTTTAACATAGTATCTTGTCATACTGCTAACTCATGGTGTCCGCGGGGTTTTAAAAAGTATTAAAAGGTAGTAAATCACATAAGCAAAAATTAAAGCCATTAAAAAGTATTAAAAGGTATTACACGCAAATTTACGAGGTAGGCCTATTAAATTTTAGATTTTTTTAACTACAAATTGTCCATTTGTGTTTTAAAGTTTATCTGCTAAATTTCTCGCAAATTATGTTAAATGTGGATTAGCTCATTCCTTCATTCATAGATGATCTCTGTGATGCTGACGTTATATTCGGTGGTCGAGCGACGTCTTAAACAGTTTGCGCGCTGAAGTACATGTTGGCTGCTTACACTCAGAAAAGCTAAGTCATAGTCATCATGGGTAAGTGCAAATTTGCACGTAAGTGGTTAGAGGACCCAGCGTTTAAGGACTATGGAAGTAAATTAATGACAAAAGTCGTTGATGAAAAAAACACGTTGAATTACACTTATCGAATAAAAACGCATTGCATTAATGACGCTTTGAATTTTGGGGGACTGTAATTTAATATGTGCATACATTTAAACATTGAACATTTCAACTGAAAACATTTCAATCGTAATTTCATTGCTTAAATATTCAGTACAAAAATATTCGGCTTCCAAAATTCAGTTCCAAAAGATACGTATTTTAAAGTGCACGTTTATAATTCAACCACATGAATTCAGTTCATTTAATTTCGCCTCAAAATAAATTTCAAAAGAACAAATTCAGTTGAAAATATTCCATGTGTTTTATTCGCATCTTTATTATTCAAGCAGTAACATTCAGTCCTCTTATTTCTGCTTTACAATATTCAGTCCCGTTATTTTCGCTGTTTCAAATACGCTGCCACAATTTCAGGTTTAAAATACGATCCGAAATTCAACCCTCTACATCCGGGACTAGCAGGATGAGCCATAGATTGGCGATAGAGTTCTCTTCGGGAACCGCGATCAACATGGAGCAAGCGATCAGTACAAGTACTGATTGACTTGGCAGCAGATTTTTGTTGATTGTGTTATTTATGTTTCTTGTCGTTTACTGGTCAATACGATAACTTATTGCAACCCCAAGTAGTAGGTTTTTATGTAAGTAATTCGCTAGCTGCATTAATTATCACCAAAATTATCTTGCTAACGTAAGATGCCTGCAGGCAACTACAAGGTTTACACACCAAGAGTTTAAATCAGCGTGATAAATTTATGATAATGACAGTCAGCGCTCTCTTTTCGCATATGCGATGCACAACTCATAAATCAGGAATGCATGGATGAGAGCAGTTGGTCAACTGGTGCAAATCGACAAACTCATTGAAGAAAAAGCCAAACAATTAAGGCACTTGCCATGAATAGCCTAGTGGATAAAGATATGGACTTATGACTGAAGAAGTTAAATGCAAGATGTTTTCAAAATCACAGTCACTAAATTTATTCTGTTGACCCATGTTCCCTATTTAAATTTTGTTGTACAGGCCAAAATTGTGTAACATTATAAATCTTTAAATCAGTTTGAAACTTGTTTAAAAACGGTTGCAACTCAATGCCGTGCGGGTTTTAAAAAATATTGAGAAAGTATTAAACAAAGGTATTAAAAAGTGTTAAATTTAACCTCTGGATTTCTGTATATACCCTGTAACTGCATTCAGCTGAGTATTTTTATATACTATCTCTCCTAACACGGTTTCCGTAAAGCACTACAGAACCAAACAGCGGTACTTACACGTTACAATTTCGGGTAACGGTGGAGTAGTGTAAAAGAAAAGAGTGCAATGATTCCCAACTTGGTCCCGCAGACCCACGTTTTTGCCATAGGGACCTGGGAGGGAGAAAACTGTGGACTTTCTGTGGGTCCCAGAGGAGCAGGTTGGGAAACACGGAAACAGAGTATAAAAGCCAGAACACTGTGTAAGAGAGGAAACTAAACACTCCAGGAGACCAAGGTCAACTGGCGGCCCACCCCCTGGCCGCCCACCCCCTGGCCGCCCACCCCCTGGCGGCCCACCCCCTGGCGGCCCACCCCCTGGCCGCCCACCCCCTGGCCTAAGAATAACCTGGCCAGAATGCAGAGTGTTCTAGTGCAGCGCCGCCCCCAGGTCGTGCTCCTTAGGCAGACCGGTTCTCAGGTCTGCTGGCCAGTCGCTCTGCTGTATCCGTGACATGAACACTACAGACGTCTAATTAGATCATTCGGAACAATTGTGTTTCAGCGTCTTGTTTAGTAATATTGGACTAGAACAGACAACATTCCGAATACTCAGTGGTATTTTACTGCTATGGAAATCGACAATTTCTTTGGATATTGCACCAGCACCCCCCCCCCCGGGAATACAGCCCAGGTTGGGGGAACGTTACTTGATACCACCACACCATCTGCACTTAGCTAAAGTTAAATTAAGCACTCTGCCTGGGGGGGCACCATCTTGGCTCCAGAGGTGGAACTTAAACTTTTTGCTATTGGACACTTGGGCCAGGACTCACCCAGATACATTCTTGCTGCTTCACATTTTCAAGAATAAAGAGCAATAAAAAGTTTCTTTTCAATCTAGCTACCCAGCATCTGCTAATGGGGAATCTAACCCAGAAACCCGGCTGATCAGAAGCAACACCTGCCTGCCCTCCACACTGAGACACGAACCTTATTATTACCACATACCCAGTTATGCAAAGTGACTTCTGATAGCCGCTTATTGTAATATTTTAGCAATATTTTATGATGTTCCAAAGACAGCAATGCCACATACAACTGGGTGCTGAAAAATGGCTCTGACCCCATGTGTGTGTGGGTATGTGTGAAGGGGGTCATGTATACATTACATTCGGTCCCCACATTATGATAAAACCATGTTATTTTGATGTTGTGGGGACCACCTTCTTGGTCCCCACAACGGGAATCTCAATTGTATTAAAATCTGTCAATGCAATCACAAGTCTTGTATTTTGTTTGGTTACTTATCGTTAAGGTTAGGGCTGGGTAGGTTGTCATTGTTGGGATTAGGATTTGTTCCATAGAAATGAATGGACGGTCCCCACAAAGATATTAATACAAACGTGTGTGTGTGTGTGTGTGTTTCATAGGACAGCAAGCTTTATCAGAACAGCTCATGTCTGTCATACGGACCCCTGTCAGCAGAGTCTGTCTCTATTTGCAATACAAAGATAAACAAAATAAACAAGATCCAAATAAATAAGACTAAAATAACGACAAAAAACAATAAAACGATTAAAGTAAAAAATATCAGTAACTGTACTGCAGATGTAATATGATGGTATATAGTGGTGCAAAGTGCCTGGCGTGAAGCGGCCAGCTGGCTGTAGGATCCTCACTCAGCATGCAGATGTAATACGATGGTATATAGTGGTGTAAAGTGCCTGGGGTGAAGCGGCCAGCTGGCTGTAGGATCCTCACTCAGCATGCAGATGTAATACGATGGTATATAGTGGTGTAAAGTGCCTGGCGTGAAGCGGCCAGCTGGCTGTAGGATCCTCACTCAGCATGCAGATGTAATACGATGGTATATAGTGGTGTAAAGCGCCTGGGGTGAAGCGGCCAGCTGGCTGTAGGATCCTCACTCAGCATGCAGATGTAATACGATGGTATATAGTGGTGTAAAGCGCCTGGGGTGAAGCGGCCAGCTGGCTGTAGGATACTCACTCAGCATGCAGATGTAATACGATGGTATATAGTGGTGTAAAGCGCCTGGGGTGAAGCGGCCAGCTGGCTGTAGGATACTCACTCAGCATGCAGATGTAATACGATGGTATATAGTGGTGCAAAGTGCCTGGGGTGAAGCGGCCAGCTGGCTGTAGGATCCTCACTCAGCTTGCAGATGTAATATGATGGTATATAGTGGTGCAAAGTGCCTGGCGTGAAGCGGCCAGCTGGCTGTAGGATCCTCACTCAGCATGCAGATGTAATACGATGGTATATAGTGGTGTAAAGTGCCTGGGGTGAAGCGGCCAGCTGGCTGTAGGATCCTCACTCAGCATGCAGATGTAATACGATGGTATATAGTGGTGTAAAGTGCCTGGGGTGAAGCGGCCAGCTGGCTGTAGGATCCTCACTCAGCTTGCAGATGTAATACGATGGTATATAGTGGTGTAAAGTGCCTGGCGTGAAGCGGCCAGCTGGCTGCAGGATACTCACTCAGCATGCAGATGTAATACGATGGTATATAGTGGTGTAAAGTGCCTGGCGTGAAGCGGCCAGCTGGCTGTAGGATCCTCACTCAGCTTGCAGATGTAATACGATGGTATATAGTGGTGTAAAGTGCCTGGCGTGAAGCGGCCAGCTGGCTGTAGGATCCTCACTCAGCATGCAGATGTAATACGATGGTATATAGTGGTGTAAAGTGCCTGGCGTGAAGCGGCCAGCTGGCTGTAGGATCCTCACTCAGCATGCAGATGTAATACGATGGTATATAGTGGTGTAAAGTGCCTGGCGTGAAGCGGCCAGCTGGCTGTAGGATCCTCACTCAGCATGCAGATGTAATACGATGGTATATAGTGGTGTAAAGTGCCTGGCGTGAAGCGGCCAGCTGGCTGTAGGATCCTCACTCAGCTTGCAGATGTAATACGATGGTATATAGTGGTGTAAAGTGCCTGGCGTGAAGCGGCCAGCTGGCTGCAGGATACTCACTCAGCATGCAGATGTAATACGATGGTATATAGTGGTGTAAAGTGCCTGGCGTGAAGCGGCCAGCTGGCTGTAGGATCCTCACTCAGCTTGCAGATGTAATACGATGGTATATAGTGGTGTAAAGTGCCTGGCGTGAAGCGGCCAGCTGGCTGTAGGATCCTCACTCAGCATGCAGATGTAATACGATGGTATATAGTGGTGTAAAGTGCCTGGCGTGAAGCGGCCAGCTGGCTGTAGGATCCTCACTCAGCATGCAGATGTAATACGATGGTATATAGTGGTGTAAAGTGCCTGGCGTGAAGCGGCCAGCTGGCTGTAGGATCCTCACTCAGCATGCAGATGTAATACGATGGTATATAGTGGTGTAAAGTGCCTGGCGTGAAGCGGCCAGCTGGCTGTAGGATCCTCACTCAGCTTGCAGATGTAATACGATGGTATATAGTGGTGTAAAGTGCCTGGCGTGAAGCGGCCAGCTGGCTGCAGGATACTCACTCAGCATGCAGATGTAATACGATGGTATATAGTGGTGTAAAGTGCCTGGCGTGAAGCGGCCAGCTGGCTGTAGGATCCTCACTCAGCTTGCAGATGTAATACGATGGTATATAGTGGTGTAAAGTGCCTGGCGTGAAGCGGCCAGCTGGCTGTAGGATACTCACTCAGCATGCAGATGTAATACGATGGTATATAGTGGTGTAAAGTGCCTGGGGTGAAGCGGCCAGCTGGCTGTAGGATCCTCACTCAGCATGCAGATGTAATACGATGGTATATAGTGGTGTAAAGTGCCTGGGGTGAAGCGGCCAGCTGGCTGTAGGATCCTCACTCAGCTTGCAGATGTAATACGATGGTATATAGTGGTGTAAAGTGCCTGGCGTGAAGCGGCCAGCTGGCTGTAGGATCCTCACTCAGCATGCAGATGTAATACGATGGTATATAGTGGTGTAAAGTGCCTGGGGTGAAGCGGCCAGCTGGCTGTAGGATCCTCACTCAGCATGCAGACGACCTGAGGGCAGAAGCTTCTTCCTGCTTTCTCTGTGTTGTCCTCCAGGCTGTGGTAGAGCCTCCGCAGCCCCAGGAGCAAAAATGGCTGCTTTCACTTACGTTTGCTCTGCAAGACTTTGAAAACACCTCTCCAGCATTTTCATTTCATTGTTTTTGTATTTACAGTGGAGATTTCATTGATGTCCAGTAAAGGTGTCCACAGGACAGGAAGATATTATTCTCCTCCCTTGTTAGGATTCTTCTGTGCTGTAAAATCCCACCCCCTACCTGGCCCCATGATACACTATCCCTTGCACCCTCAAATCTAATTTTAGTCTCATCTCTAGCACTCTGAAGTCCATCTTTTATGTTTTTATGTGAGTAAAGGAGCATTCTAACCTTAATCCCACATATAGTTGTCTCACACACACACACACACACACACTCACACACACACACAGTTCTGTCCATTTTCATTCACTGCAATCTGATGTTCCTTTACAGCCTGAGAAGCACTGGTCTAGCGCATAGTGCTCATGCATTCAGGCAGGGCTGAAAGTATCCAATCATATCTACTGGCTCTATCTCTATGTCATATCTACTGGTTTTAACATGAAACGTCTTATGGACATGCACGGAAAGTGTATCCTGCAGAGATCTCAAGGGCAAATTCAAACTACAGGGCATTTAACATCATTTCAATATTTATACAATATTACTCTAATAAAATGTTACTGCAATTGTGGGAGCTACGTGTCAAGCTGGCAAATAAATACCTACCTATCGGTTTAGACACTGGATTAAACAAACTTTGCTTAGAATGCAGTATTACAACGCTGCGGATTTTGTTTATTTCCCCGCACACTGGCTGGGGTCACGGTCATTCACGAGGAAAAGCCGCCAATCAAGACTTGCGGTTCAGGCCCCTACTGCGGATCTGCAGCGCGATTGGATAAAGCCGCCGATGGGAGGGGCTGAATGCTCGACGCTTCCGGTCTGTGATTGGCGATCCCTGCGAAGTGGGTGGGGCTTCTTTTGAAAGGGTGCTTCCGGTGTCGGCGCTGTTTGACAGGAGAGATTGACGGGAGCAGTACCCAGGTAGGGTCCAACTTAATCGGTGCATAGCTAATAAACGTCATTTAAAATGAGTAAGGCTACACAGAAAGGGCATGCATGGGGAAGATGGGTCCGTGAAGCGGTTTCTTGTGTGCTGCCTCGCTGACTGATTTTTGATCTACTGATGCTGGTATAATGAACCGCGTAGCCAGCGGGGCGTCCTGCGTCCTGGGATGCAGCTTCGGGGCAGGCGATGTATAACCGGAGCACCCAGGTCACAACAACAACAGCAGCAGCGGCGGAGATGGCGGCGATCGCGCAAAACATGTGCGCACGGTGCCGAGGAACGGATGAGAGCTGATGGCGATCACCCTCTGTGATATCCCGAAACTCACACCTGGCGTTTAGAGATGGGAAATGGCCCATGGTGGATCGTTTAAGGGATGATTTAAAGAGGGCATCCGGCGCCTCCGCACTGCGATCTCCTGTTTATCTGCGTCGACGCGCTGGGTGACTGTGCGGCGCCCAGTTCCCCTCGCATCAGTAACATTTGCGGGCGTTTGCGGTCGGTGTGCCGCCTTTAAAGCGAATGTGCGTGTCTGCTATGTAATCTGCCTGGTAGGATCCTGCTGATTATGAAATTATTGTGCCAGATGTCGAAACGCAGTTCGACCGCGTTTTATTGCGACTCGACGCGGCTGCAGTTTCTCCACCTTTGGACAGTCTGAGTCAATTTCCGGGGTTTCGTGGCCGTGGAAATATAGATGGATGAATGTACTTTATTTATTCTCATGCAGAGTATTCTGGAAATTAAGTGTTAAAATTGTTAGTCAGTTTGCTGAACTCCTGAACTTCCTTCTCCCATGGTACAGTACCTTTAACCAGAGAACTGTCCACGTAATACCATGCTAAAGAAGAATATAGGCAAACTTTTTAATGTTTATGTGCGCAGTTGGCAGATTAGGTATCCAGGGTCAGGCCCAGAGAAGGACGATTCTTCCTGAAGGTGCAGAGATCAGGCCCTGGTCGGTGACTCTGCCGTCCCTCTGGGGCCTGACGGCTGCTGCATTTCTCCCTGTGGGTTGGGACACTGGGGTATTGTTCGTTGTGGGGGGGGTGATGTGTGGGGGAGTGAATGGTTTAAAAGCCAAGCATAATCCAACTCACTTATCCAAGCATTTCCCAAACAATGAGAAACAGTAGATGGCCATTAACGCTTTGCAAGTTTTCCTTACAGTGTTTTTGTCTAAAAACCCAGGTATGATGACTAAGGCTTAAATGGCTACCAGGACGCTGCTGGTTTAGATTTCCGGGGTTTTCTTGTGTGTTTTTAATTTGAGTGGCACATTTCCCATATATTCAGTGCTGGAAGGTATTCATAGTTTCTGTTGTGGGTGGGACTTAACTGTGATTGTTTTCCTGGTGAGAGGGATAGAGAGTGGGGCCAAACCCTGCCCCGCCCACGTGGGGGTGGGGTGTGTGTGTGTGTGTGTGTGTGTGTGTGGTTGGGGGGGGGGGGGGGTGCGTGTGGTCGTAGCCCATAAGCGTGTGGTAATCAGAGAATTCATCGCTGGCACTTCAGAAATTTACCAGGAGGATTCCGTTGCTGGAAATGATGACAGAGGGAATATGATGAAGGATGAATGACAAATAAATCAGTGAATGCTTTGAACTTCAGCCAACCGGAAATCAGCTGCCATCAGACCTCCCCGGGCCAGAAGCAGTTAGCACATGTGATTACGTGTTAGGGTGTTTGTCCTCGCATGGACAAATAAGAATGGGCTCTGATGTGATTAACGATAGAGCAGAGGAGGGCCTGTCTCCTTTGTGTGTGTGTCTGTGTGTGAGGGGGCTGCGCTCTAGGGATGAGGTTAAGTGTGGCTGCTACCCAGAAAACTCTCTGCCTCTGTGGATTTTCCGGAGAACAGATGGGAAAGGAAGAGCACGAGGGAGAGAGACACGCTGGGACAGACAGTGGGACCGAGCTGCTTTGGATTTCTTTGTGTGAGAAGGGGGACCTGGGCAGGAAAGGGATGGACCCCACAGAGAGACTCTACGGCGCCCCCTTGCTGCAAGCGCGCAGATGCTCCCCAGTCCCGGCCCCTGATCCCGCGGGGCTGTTAGCGGAGGCAGCTTTCCGGCCGTGTCTCTGCCCCTTCCTGCAGGCTCCGTGCCTGTTATGTGTCACCGGAGACCTATATCCAGCCCCCCAATATAAACCTCAATTTTATAAAAACCTGTGACCCCAGTCAAAAAAAGTAGAAATGCCAAAAGACTCGTATTTTGTTTGGTTACTTATGGTAAAGGTTAGGGATGGGTAGGGGCTTAGGGAGTCATGTTGGGATTAGAGTTTTTCCCACAGAAATTAATGGAGAGTCCCCAAATTAAATAGGAATATATGAACTGTGTGTGTTTCTGTCTGTGTGTGTCTCTTATGGGTGTGTGTATGGCCCCTCTGTGTGTGTCCCTGTGTCTGTGTGTGTCCCTGTGTGTCCGTGTGTGTCTGTGTGTCCCAGTGTCTGTGTGTCCCTCTGTTCCTGTGTCTATGTGTCCCTGTGTCTGTGTGTGTCTGTGTGTCTCCCTGTTCCTGTGTCTGTGTGTCCCTGTGTCTGTGTGTCCCGGTGTCTGTGTGTCCCTCTTTTCCTGTGTCTATGTGTCCCAGTGTCTGTGTGTCCCTGTGTGTCTCTCTGTTCCTGTGTCCCTGTGTGTCTCTCTGTGTCTCTCTGTTCCTGTGTCTGCGTGTCTGTGTGTCCCTGTGTGTCTCTCTGTGTCTCCCTGTTCCTGTGTCTGCGTGTCCGTGTGTCTCTCTGTGTCTCTCTGTCCCTGTGTGTCTCTCTGTCCCTGTGTCTGTGTGTCCCTGTGTCTGTGTGTCCCTGTGTGTCTCTCTGTGTCTCTCTGTTCTTGTGTCTGCGTGTCCGTGTGTCCCTGTGTGTCTCTCTGTGTCTCTCTGTCCCTGTGTGTCTCTCTGTCCCTGTGTCTGTGTGTCCCTGTGTCTGTGTGGCCCTGTGTGTCCCTCTTTTCCTGTGTATGTCCATAGCATCACGCTTGGCTCCCATTCTTTCCAGTGGCTGTTGATGGACCTGCCCTGTGAGGAGGCGGAGTCAGAATGGGACAGAGCACATCGGAACAGGAGTCGGACCCCACCGAGGTGAGCCCCCCCCCTTCCAAGGGTACAGCAGCTGGACTCCTGTGCCCCCAGCCTCTTATTCCCTATGGAGGGCACCCGATGCCCACAGACAAAGAGCCCCTGAAAGATGCTTATTGGCCGGTGCCCTTGGGGTGGGTGTGGCCTCAGCAGCTGTTTCGACCATGAGATCGGATTGGCCACATGATGGCTGCGTGGCAGGTGTTCTCCTGGGTGTCTTTGCCTGTCTGTCTGCCTGTCTGTCTGTATCTGCCTGTCTGTCTGCCTATCTGACTGCCTGTCTGTCTGCCTGTCTGTCTACCTGCCTGTATCTGCCTGTCTGCCTGTCTGTCTGTCTGCCTGCCTCTCTGCCTGCCTGTCTGTCTGTCTGTCTCCCCTGAGCTCATCACCTCCTACACTGTGTGTTTCGTGTGTGTGTCTGTCTGTCTGTCCATCCTGAGCTGTTCTCCTGCTACATTGTGTGTCTGTGTTTGTGCGTGTGCCTGTCTGTCCTCAGCTCCTCACCTCCTATACTGCATGTTCTATGTATATATGTGTGTGTGTATGTGTGTGTGTATGTGTGTGTTGTATGTGTGTGTTGTATGTGTGTGTGTGTGTGTGTATGTGTGTGTGTGTGTGTGTATGTGTGTGTGTGTGTGTGTGTGTTGTGTGTGTGTGTGTGTGTTGTGTGTGTGTGTGTTGTGTGTGTGTGTGTGTGGTGTGTGTATGTGTGTGGTGTGTGTATGTTGTGTGTGTATGTGTGTGTGTATGTGTGTTGTGTGTGTGTGTGTATGTGTGTATGTGTGTGTGTGTGTCCTTCCACTAAGGTTGTCTGCAAGTAGTCTGATAGAGATGGGTCTGTTCACGCGCACGCACGCACACACACACACACACACCACACGTTCCGCCTCGCCCCTCTACTCCGATGTGCTTTCCGAAGCCCACCGGTGCCGTCCGGGGGTCCAGCCGTGTGTGTAGGTGGTGAGACGTGTGACTCACGGGTGAATCGTGGGATCGTGACCTGTGTGTCTGTCAGCAGGAAGGGCTGCTCAACCTCAAGGCTTTTGTGGAAGATCAGCTTCAAACCAGCATGGTCAGTGTTTACATCCACTCTGTCTGTCTGTCTGTCTGTCTGTCTGTCTGTGTGGAAGAGAGCGGGTGTGTGTCTGTGTGTGACCATGTGTGCATGTGCATGTGTGCTTATATGTGTGTATGTTTGTGTATGCATATAAACACACGGGCAGTGGGAGCTCACGTGACCTATAAAGTACCAATGACTCATAACCTTATAAACTATTAACCACACAAATTTGTTTGGACCTGTCCTGTTGATGACAGTGTCCCGTTGATCTGTCATCCCCCATGTCCTTGATGAACAGATGGTGGGGATCGTGATTGGTGCCGGCGTTGCTGTCGTCCTCATCGCCGTCCTCATCTTCCTTGTCCTCCGCAGGATCCAGCTCCGCAGTGAGTGTGCGCCTCCCTCGTGTGTACCAGCTCCCCCCAGGGTGACAGTGTCACTCTCTTCTTACCCTCCTTCCTTCCCTCTTCTCCAGATCTTCAAGCTCAGGAGGCCCCAAAGTACAGATTTCGCAAGAGGGACAAAGTCATGTTCTACGGACGCAAGATCATGCGCAAGGTGAGGGCCGCGGGAGTTGTGTGTGGAACCTGAGCGCCAGGCCACGCCCCTTTTCACAATGCCTCTCCCCCACCCCCAGGTGTCCCAGTCTACCTCGTCTCTGGTGGGCACCACCTCCTCCTCCCGGCCCCGCCTTAAGAAGAAGCAGAAGATGCTCAACATTGCCAAAAAGTTTGTGGCCTGCTGGCACCTCCCTTCACATCATGTGACCGGCCGCCCACCCCTTTAATGACATTAATGATATCCTACTGGCACCTCTACCCCCCCAGAATCCTGCGCTTTAAGAAGGAGGTGCCCACCCTGCAGATGAAGGAGCCCCCCCCGTCCGTTCTGGAGGCCGACCTGACTGAGTTTGACGTGGCCAATTCCCATCTGCCCTCGGAGGTGCTCTACATGCTGAAGAATGTACGGTATGTCGGTGGAGGGGGGTCCGTCCGCGGCGACTTGTCCTGTGCACCCGATGCGTCCTTCGCCGGTGACACCCCACCCTCCCTGTGCTCAGGGTGCTGGGCCACTTTGAGAAGCCACTTTTCCTGGAGCTCTGCAAGCACATGGTATTCCTGCAGTTCCAGCAGGGGGAGTATGTGTTCCGTCCCGGGCAGCCGGACAATAGCATCTATGTGGTGCAGGATGGCAAGCTGGAGCTCTGCCTCACCAGCCAGGTGGGTGCATCTCGGGGGGCGAATATGGGCCAGGAAGGGGCTGCTTTAATCCGAAAGGTGGGGACGGGGGCAGGGGGGACACGGGGTCCCAGGAGAGCTGTCCTGCGCTTCTGTGTGACTCTCACAAGCACACTGGCTTCAGTGAGTCACTGTTGTGCAAGTCCGGGCCATGCAGTGACGTCTGGCGCTGTTTCCTTGTGCAGGACGGTAAGGAGAGTGTGGTGAAGGAGGTGTTTCCGGGCGACAGTGTGCACAGTCTGCTCAGCATCTTGGACGTCATCACTGTGAGTGCCTGGCTTATCATCACATGGTGCCTCGCTTCCCCCACACCCACCTCGAGCACGGTGGGAGCGAGGCTAAATAGCGGAGCGAGCGCTGCCATTGGCTACTGGGTGGGAGGCTAATTAGCGGAGCGAGCGCTGCCATTGGCTGCTGGGTGGGAAACTGAGTGGCGGAGCAAGCACTGTCATTGGCTGCTGGGTGGGAGGCTGAGTGGTGGAGCCCTGAAGCCATAACCTTTGAACCCCCCCTCCCCCCCATGTCCTCTAACCGCTCCACTCCGGCACAGGGTCACCAGAAGCCGTACCGCACCATGTCGGCACGAGCGGCCGAGGTGTCCACCGTGTTGCGGCTGCCCGTCGAGGCCTTCCTCTCCATCTTCGAAAAGTACCCCGAGAGCCTGGTGCGGGTGGTGCAGGTGGGGGCCACTGCCGCTGGTCTGTCTGTGTGTGTGTGTCTGTATGATGGATTCTCACCTGTGCCCCCCCCCCACCCCAGATCATCATGGTGCGTCTCCAGAGGGTCACAGTCTTGGCTCTGCACAACTACCTGGGTCTGACCAATGAGCTCTTCAGCCATGTGAGTCCAGCAGGGGTCAGCAGGTTCATGTATAAATCTGCAGCAGTGGGATCCCGTTTTGAGCATCTCTGTGCCCCCCCCCCCCCCCAGGAAATGCAGCCCCTGCGTCTGCCGTCTGCCTCCCCCCACCCGTCCAGGACCAGCCCCGTCCGGCACAGCAGGAGGTTTTGCAGCATGGTTGAGGAGCCCCGTGATGCCGTGGCCAAGCTGGAGGGAGCAGGTGAGGCGGGAGGGGGGGGCGGTCACCGGGGGCCGAGAGCACCCCCCCGCGGGGGTCACAATGAGCTGAGCGGGTTCTTTTTTGTCACCACTTGTCCCCAGGAAAATTCAGGATGTTTTCTATCTTGAAAAGTCCCAGTTAAATTAACCTTTCAGTTGCTGTGCCCCCCCCCCCATCTCCTGTCTCCTAGGGGGTGCCATGTGCCCCACTAACCTAATGGAGACTCTTCTGGGGAGCTACTTCCAGAACCATACAGCTGTGCCCCAGTACCACCAGTACCCCCATATGAACATGAATCCGCAGCCCCCCTTGCTCTGCCCTTCCATGGTCTGGCTCAGAATCCAGGGTCTTACGGCCTCTAATAGGGATTATGGCTGAACATCTAATGATCAGGAATCCTACCATAAGATTAATGACACATTAATAAGCAGCTGCTTGCTGGTGCCCACTGAGCAGTGGGTGGAGCCTGTGAACAGGGGGCGGGCCCTCTGAGGCTGTGAACAGGGGGCGGGCCCTCTGAGCCTGTGAACAGGGGGCGGGCCCTCTGAGCCTGTGAACAGGGGGCGGGCCCTCTGAGCCTGTGAACAGGGGGCGGGCCCTCTGAGCCTGTGAACAGGGGGCGGGCCCTTTGAGCCTGGGGGGGCGGGCCCTCTTAGCCTGGGGGTTTGTTCTGTTTCTCACAGAGCCGGTGGGGGTGGCAGTGAGAGTTATTGTATTCTCTGTGCTGTTGGCCTAGTCAGCCTGCGACAGGAGCATGCTGTAGGCCAGGGTTCTTCAAATCTGGACCTCGATTCCAAATCCAGGCCTTGTTTTAAATTCTCCCAGGTAGTTAGTTTAATAACTAACTAACTTACTGATTCTGATTGGTCAGAGGCTCCACACCTGGCTCACAGGTAAAGGAAGGCTGGAAAACCAGCAGGGCTCGGACCGTGATTAGAATAACCCTGCTGTAGGCCTGACTGGCATTCCGGCGGTTCACAGGGGCGGAGCCAGGCAAGGACGGGGTTCCTCCCATGCTGAGCCGGGCCGTGTCCATGCCCGTGGACATCGCAGGTGAGTCCCACGCCAAACAGCAGCTCTTACAGACCATCAGCATTAAAGTGTCAGGAATGTCCCTGGTATGTCTGTGTCTGATTGGCTCTCACTTTGGCCCCGCCCCCCAGGCATGCAGAAGAGTGGAGTGCGGTCGGACTTCGACATGGCGTATGAGAGGGGCCGCATCTCCGTGTCCGCTGAGGAGGGGGCCCCTGCCGCTCACGCCTTCACGCGGGTGGGGAAGGGGGCAAGGCACCGGAGACAGGGGCGGGGTGGAGATGAGGGGGCAGAGTACAGTGGGGATAGGTGGGAGGTGTATGGGTGGAGGGGGTGGTGATGGGAGGGGCGTAGGGAGGAAGGGGGTGGGGCAGGGTGGGGGATGGCTGGAGATGTGGAGGCAAAGGTCTGTAGGGTTACATGATGGCTTGTGATTTAGTATCACCTGGTTAAGCACCTCAGATGGTCAGTTTGGTGATGTTGGGTTAGGTTGCTGATCCATGCAAGGTCCAACATAGACCAGTATTCCCAGTAGCTGTTATTAGCTGGGGTTGCAAACTTCTGCAATGGGCAGTAGATATAGGAAAATGATAAAGGGCCTGGTTATGTTTAACGGAGGGGGTCATGGTTATTTCTGACTTAACGGGGGGGGGGGGGGTGGTCAATGGAGTATGGTCATGAGCGAGTGTGTGTGTCCCCCCAGCTGGTGGGGCAGGAGCAGCGGGAAAGAAAGTCGGTGACGGTGGAGGAGGTCCCGTCGGGGGTGTACCTGTACCCTGAGGAGGAGAGCCCGGAGGAGTTGCTGCCCAGTCGGGGCTCCGGATCGCTTTTTGAGGAGGCCCAGAAGGAGATCCAGAAGCTCATGAATATCGAGGTGAGCCGTGGGCCACAGGAACATCGAAGGTGACGAAGCCGTCGCATCAGCAGGCACAAGGACCTTAAAGACATATGTAACCTGAGTCAGTAGCTTAGAAAAACATCCGGATGGTCGTCAGGTTGCGCAAAATGTTTCACAGTAAAAGTATTTTTCTTTATCCTTTTAAGTAACACTTTTATGAACCTGTTTGCAATCTGTTACCATTTCGTGACTCACGATTTGAACCGGGCCATGTTTGTGAATTTAGTGCAAGTGGTTCAAGAGCATTAAGCACTTTATTTTGGGTATTTTTAAATGGGGAGGGGGTACTTCAGAGCGGGACTAGATCACTTGTAGGTGTTTGTCCTGTTCCTGTCAGGTCTGACAGAGTTACATCCCCAGTATCTATGGTACTGTTGAAAAACTGGTACCGGCATGTTTGCAGAATTTTGGCATTGACTTGGTACCAAAGTATTGGATCTCGCAGCATCCCTTAAGTAGAGTATAAAGTAAAATAAAACTGGTCCAAGAACAGATCCTGGCGGCACTGCACATGACAGGGGTACAGGGGCTGACATATGCTCAGAAAGTCTGGTCTGCCGGGTAATTTGTAAGCCAGGGCTGTGTGTGTGTGTCTGTGTCTGTGTGATGCCTATGCTATGGTGGAGCCTGTTGATTAAAATCATGTGTTCAATAGTATCAAAAGCTGTGCGGTGTAAAAGTACAACAGCCGACTCCTTCCCTGCTTCAGCCGCCGTCAGAAGATGTGCTGTTTCTGTGGAATGTCGTTTTCTGAAACCAGACTGGAAAACGTGAAAAATTTCATGACTGAGCAAGTCTGTCAATTGTGATTCTACCCCCTTTCCTAAAAGAGATTGGAGATTGGGCTGAATTTTTTTAATCGGGGGGGTCGAGGTTAGTTTTTCTGGCACCACAACAGCATGCTTCTGCAGTTTATCATGGAGACCAGATTGGTGCCAAATAGCACTTGTAAAAACAGGGATGATGGAGAACTTCCAGCAAGCAAGATGATGGTTTCATGCACTTGATAAGAGTAAGAATATTGTCAAGAGACACCAGGAAGTGTCTAAGATGACTCTAAGCTGGAAGAAAATCAAGTATTATCCATCTAAAAAATTATAGGAAGCAGAAATGAAGGGAAGGATGTGACTCTCTCAGTGAAATAACAGAGAATGTCATCACAGGAACATAAAGAGGAACATGAGAAGCGACATTAGAGATGGCGACAGGTCCTTGGGGCCTGTTCCGCAAAGCAGCGTTCCTTGCTTAGCCAGATAACTTTGCGGGTTTAAGGCAGTCTGGGCTAAAAGTAAATGCATGAAGATAAATTCCAATATGTCAGTGCACTGCTCGTTAAAACGATGGTCCATCATCAAGGTTAAGAAGATGCAAACGTTTGAGCTGCATGCAAAACCGAGCTGCCACAAAAGCGTCAGATGTATCATTAGCGAGATCTTTCTCTACTGGCTGAGAGCCGGGGGCTTGCTGCGTTTCCCTCACTAGCGCCCCCTCTCTCTCAGGACCCCGCACTGCTGAGCGGACGGGTGTCGCAGCACTACGCCAAGGCCGGAGCAGTTCTCGCTCGCCAGGGCGACCAGGTAGGTCCTGCGCTTCTTTCAAGCTGCTTCTCAGTCTCTGAGGTCACTTCTTCTCTCGCTTACGGCCACTTCCCCATCTCTCTGTCTCTCACGCTGCCCCTCCTCCATCTCGCCTTCCGTCTCACTCACTCACTCTCACCCCTGTTCCCTCACTATCTCTCTCTCCATCTCGCCTGCACTCTGACCTATATCGTGCATTTTTCCTGCGTCAGCACAAGGGTGTTAGATTATATGTACTGTCTGTTTGTGTCTCTTCTCAAATCGGCCTAATCATACATCAGTGCCCCCCCCCCACACACACACAATACAGTGGCCCACTCTTTGTTCCTCCCACTGCATCAGTGCCCCGCCCACCATTCACCCTACTGTATCAATGCCCCGCCCACTGTCCCCTCCCATCTCGCCAGTGCCCCTCCCCCTAACCCTATCTCCCCGCCCCCTGTCTAACGGCCTCCTGGTCCCCCCCCCACCTCCCAGGACGTGAGCCTGCACTTTGTGCTGTCGGGCTGCCTGCACGTGTACCAGCGCATGATCGACAAGCTGGAAGACGTGTGCCTGTTTGTGACGCAGCCGGGTGAGATGGTTGGCCAGCTGGCCGTGCTTACAGGGGAGCCCCTCATCTTCACCATCAAGGCTGTCCGAGACTGCACCTTCCTCAAGATCTCCAAGTCCGACTTCTACGAGTGAGTGTCTCTGTCTAAACATAAACACCTGTTTGGCAAATGGCTCAAAAAAAGAACCAACACTGGAAAGCTCCTAATTTTAAGGTATTAGGTCTTAATAAAATAAAATAAATACAGCAGATTGTGATAGTTCTCTCCTCTGATTTGTCAGCTAATTAAAAAAAAAATGAAATGAACCCAGTAACAATGTTTCCTTGCCCTTCCCCTCCATAAGGCTTCCCCATGAGACTGAATGTTTTGACTGTAGCTTTGAATTCTGGGATTCTCTGCGATGTTGTGACTGAAGCTCCCGCGTTGTGTACAGTCAGGAAGGAACAGCATAGGCCTCTATTAAGAGTCATTGCTCATACTATTATATCATCTGGGCATCAAAACACTGTGTGTGTTAATGCACTCAAAAAGCTGTTGGGCAGTGTGTGGCTCAGTGGGTTGGGAAGCCATGTCTGGTATCAGACAGTCGCAGGTTTGAATCCCAGGTCGGGCAGTGCGTGACTCAGTGGTTTGGGAGGCCATATCTGGTATCAGACGGTCGCAGGTTTGAATCCCAGGTCGGGCAGTGCGTGGCTCAGTCGGTTGGGAGGCCATATCTGGTATCAGACGGTCACAGGTTTGAATCCCAGGTTGGGCAGTGTGTGGCTCAGTGGATTGGGAGGCCATGTCTGGTATCAGACGGTCACAGGTTTGAATCCCAGGTCGAGTGGTGTGTGGCTCAGTGGGTTGGGAGGCCATGTCTGGTATCAGACGGTCACAGGTTTGAATCCCAGGTTGGGCAGTGTGTGGCTCAGTGGATTGGGAGGCCATGTCTGGTATCAGACGGTCACAGGTTTGAATCCCAGGTCGAGTGGTGTGTGGCTCAGTGGGTTGGGAGGCCATGTCTGGTATCAGACGGTCACAGGTTTGAATCTCAGGTCGAGTGGTGTGTGGCTCAGTGGGTTGTGAGGCCATGTCTGGTATCAGACGGTCACAGGTTTGAATCCCAGGTTGGGCAGTGATCTCACTGTTGCTCCACCACTGTTTCTGATGCTGCTTTCTCGAAAAATGTATGCTTTGGATAAGAATGTCTGCTAAAGAAATGAACATAATAATCACTTAACACAATATGACTTGAAAGTCCTACACTCTTAATGTGCATTTACGGTATATCAGTGTAAATGTTCTTGTTGCATCCTTTATGTCATTTGGGAATATATGGATGTACCACGTAAGTTGGTACACCACTCAGCCCTACGCAAAGGTTGGCAGATACTCCCGCACTGCATCTTGGGATGGGAGGGCGGGTAAACAAAAGTGCCAGTTAAGCAGTGAAGGTGCCCCGCCCCCCCCCCCCCCCCCCACCCATGTGATGATTTCCTGTGTCTGTTCCACTTTGGATAAATGGAGCGCTGGGTTTAGCTGTCAGTAGGGCCAGTTGGCACAGGCTGATGGGCGGGGCTAACGTGTGTCACACCCCCATCACACAGCCCTGCGGGACACAAATGGAAACGGCCCTCCTGGCCCACTAAGAGCCGCACTCCATGTCGCCCCCTACAGGATCATGCGGGAGCAGCCCAGCGTGGTCCTGAGTGCCGCCCACACCGTGGCCATACGCATGTCCCCCTTCGTGAGGCAGATGGACTTCGCCATCGACTGGATGGCGGTGGAAGCGGGGCGCGCCCTCTACAGGTTGGAGGACTGCTCTGCGGCCCCGCCTCAGTTTGGTGGCTGGCCACTCCATAAACACTCCGGCTTCCCACTCCCCCTCACACATGAACCATCACCTCCCCCCAGGCAAGACGACCAGTCTGACTGCACCTACATCGTCCTGAACGGCCGCCTGCGATCCGTCATCCGCAAGGCCAACGGGAAGAAGGAGCTGGTGGGAGAGTACGGCCGCGGGGACCTCATCGGGGTGGTGAGTGGTGCCCAGGGGGGCGGGGAGGAGGCGTGGTCTTGGGGAGGCCGACGTATCCGTCACCGGCCCGTGTGTGTCTTTGCTCTGCCAGGTGGAGGCGCTGACGCACCAGCCTCGAGCCACGACGGTGCACGCGGTGCGGGACACGGAGCTGGTGAAGCTGCCAGAGGGGGCGCTGAATAACATCAAGCGGAGATACCCGCAGGTGGGGCGGAGATACCCGCAGGTGGGGTGGGGCCATGGGTTGGGGGCGCTGAATAACATCAAGCGGAGATACCCGCAGGTGGGGTGGAGATACCCGCAGGTGGGGTGGAGATACCCGCAGGGGGCGGGGCCATGGGTTGGGGGTGCTGAATAACATCAAGCGGAGATACCCGCAGCTGGGGTGGAGATACCCGCAGCTGGGGTGGAGATACCCGCAGCTGGGGTGGAGATACCCGCAGCTGTGGTGGAGATGATACCCGCAGGTGGGGTGGAGATACCCGCAGGGGGCGGGGCCATGGGTTGGGGGCGCTGAATAACATCAAGCAGAGATACCCGCAGGGGGCGGGGCCATGGGTTGGGGGCGCTGAATAACATCAAGCAGAGATACCCGCAGGTGGGGTGGGGCCATGGGTTGGGGGCGCTGAATAACATCAAGCGGAGATACCCGCAGCTGGGGTGGAGATACCCGCAGCTGGGGTGGAGATACCCGCAGGGGGCGGGGCCATGGGTTGGGGGCGCTGAATAACATCAAGCAGAGATACCCGCAGGTGGGGTGGGGCCATGGGTTGGGGCCATGGGTTGGGGGTGCCGGAACATTGGGGGGGTGGAGGGGTTGGGCCTCAGCTGGAGGGGGCTGTCGTGACTGTGTGTGTCTGTATGTCTGTCTGTCTGTGGGTGACTCTGCCTGTCTGTCTGCCTGTCTGTGGGTGACTGTCTGTCTGTCTGTCTGCCTGCCTGCCTGCCTGCCTGTCTGTGGGTGACTCTGTGTGCTGCGTCACCATTTCCCATGTGGCCTGCTTCTCCTGTGCCTTAGGTGGTCACCAGGCTGATCCACCTCCTGGGCCAGAAGATCCTTGGGAACCTGCAGCAGACCCGGGGCCCTTTCTCCGGTGGGTGCTTGTGGAACTGTGAGCCCCTCCGGCCTCCACTCACAGCTATTAACCTTCACAGGTAGCGCAGTAACCCCCCCTTCCCCCCCAGGGTCGGCGCTGGGCCTGTCCAGCATGGCCTCCAGCCCTGACGTCACCAACCCTGCCAGCAATCTCTCCACGGTGGCCGTGCTGCCTGTGTGTGACGATGTGCCGATGAACGCCTTCAACCTAGAGCTCAGCCACGCGCTCAGTGCCATTGGTAGGCCCCGCCCACGCACCCTGCCCACTAGCCACGCCCACTAGCCCCGCCCACTAGCCCCGCCCACTCACCCCGTCCACTAGCCCCGCCCACTCACCCCGCCCACTAGCCACGCCCACTCGCCCCACCCACTGGGCCCGCTCCCAGCCTGCAGCCTTTCCTGCATGCTCCATGCCTTTTGTGCTGCGTCAGATGGCCAGAAAAAATAAAACTGGCTCTCATTTAGGAGGCCTGGATCATAACTTCCGTCTCCATGGTTACAGGTCCCACCCTGCTACTAACAAGTGACATCATCCGGGAGAGACTGGGGGCATCAGCTCTGGACAGGTCAGTCACGCAGCCAGCCTGGTGTATTTTCAGTCTTGGAATTTCTCCCTCTGCACCAGCTCCCTCCTCTTGTTACCTGTCACCTGACACCCCCCCCCCCCCCGCCCCCCCGGGGTCCCCAGCATCCATGAGTACCGCCTGTCGGGCTGGCTGGCCCAGCAGGAGGACATCCACCGCATCGTGCTCTACCAGACGGACAACAGCATGACGCCCTGGACCCAGCGCTGTATCCGGCAGGCCGACTGCATCCTCATCGTGGGGCTGGGGGACCAGGAGCCGGCGCTGGGCCAGGTGGGCAGGGCGAGTCAGGGAGGGACCAACCGGGTCAGTGGGGTGGGCCGGGGAGGGGGCGGAGCCAGTGGGCAAGGCTAGCTGGGAGGGTGTGGCAGGGATGGGTGGGGCAGGTGGCCAGGCCAAGCCAGGAGTGGTAGCCCAGGTGGGTGGGGCAGGTGGCCGGGCCATGCCTGGAGGGGTAGCCCAGGTGGGTGGGGCAGGTGGCCAGGCCATGCCAGGAGGGGTAGCCCAGGTGGGTGGGGCAGGTGGCCGGGCCATGCCTGGAGGGGTAGCCCAGGTGGGTGGGGCGGGGCAGAGTGCTGATTTCTGTCTGGCCTTGGGGGCGGAGCCTCTCGCTCAGTTTAGCAGATAACTTACCCCCAGTTCGCTAACTGCCACGCCCTCTGCTGGCGCCTGTCTGCCTGCCCGCTGCAGCTGGAGCAGATGCTGGAGAACACGGCGGTGCGAGCCCTGAAGCAGCTGGTGCTGTTGCACCGCGAAGACGGCCCGGGACCCTGTCGCACGGTGGAGTGGCTCAACATGCGCAGCTGGTGTTCGGGCCACCTGCACCTGAAGTGCCCCCGCAGGGTGTTCTCCCGCCGCGGCCCTACCAAGCGGGTACCATGCGGGACGCACACACGCACATGCCACACTGGATGGAGGGGCGGTCTCTGACACGCCTGTGTGTGTGTGTGTGTGTGTGTTTGTGTGTGTGTGACAGAGGGAGGTCTACGAGAAGGTCTTTGAGAAGACGGCAGACAGGCACAGTGACTTCTCCCGCCTGGCCCGCGTCTTGACGGGGAACAGCATCGCCCTGGTCCTCGGAGGGGGTGGGGCTAGGTGAGCCCGCGTTTGCACGACCGCCCGGACGCTGCACGCTGCACACGCACACGCTTACGTGTGTCTCCTCCGTCACAGGGGCTGCTCTCATGTGGGCGTGATCAAAGCCATGGAGGATGCGGGCATCCCTATCGACATCGTCGGTGGCACCTCCATCGGCTCGTTCATCGGTGCGCTGTACGCCGAGGAGCGCAGCGCAGTGCGGACCAAGCAGAGGGCGCGCGAATGGGCTAAGGTGGGCAGGGCCCATCCCACCCACCTCTGATCCCCCACTCGGCGGGTTCGAAACTCCTGAGCCAGTTCAGAACTGCTGGTCTGGTGCTGATCTCTCTCCTCCATCCCTTCCTCCACCTAGGGCATGAATTCGGTGTTTAAGACAGTCCTGGACCTCACCTACCCCATCACCTCCATGTTCTCAGGCTCTGCTTTCAACACCAGCATCTACAAGGTCTTCCAGGACAAACAGGTGGAGGTGAGGCCGCGAGGGAGAGGTGCACTGGAGGTGCACTGGTCTGGGGGAGCTTCTGTAGCGCTTCTCCTCCACAGCCCACTTACTACGTTGCTACAACACCAGTGTTTTGGAAGTCAGAGTTCTTCTGGCCAAAGACACAGTCTCTGTTGTTTAAGTGATAGGGACCTGTGTCCTGTTTTTGGGTGTAACCTGCATCGTGTTTGTCCTGCCCCCCACCAACACTCACACTGCCCTCTGGCCTGCTCCAGGACTTGTGGCTGCCCTACTTCAACGTGACCACGGACATCACGGCCTCAGCCATGCGCGTGCACAAGGACGGTGAGTGACAGCCACCCGCGGGCCCCCCGAGGCACACTGCGAGCGATCTCGCCGACGTTGGCGTGCCGGAAGGTTCACCTTCTGGGAGAGTGGTACCTTTCCGGTAAAAGCCGGCAGTGTTTGTACGGCTTTTGCGTTTTTCATGTTTTACTTTGATTAAGGAGGTTTTCTGCTGAAGTGAGTAGTTGTGAAATGAACAAAAGAATAACATTATAGGAGGTGAATGACCTCATTACGGTGTCTCCAAAACAGAGATGTACAAGCTTGTGCACAGATACATACATCACACACACACACACACACACACACACACACACTGACTGCTTTTGTAACCTGTCATCATAGTTAGCAGCAGACCCGCTCTGACCCATTAGCATCTTGCTAACCGTAGCGAGGACGGGCAGCTGGGCCTCCCCTGTCTCTCCTTCCTCTCCTGCATGGGCTCCTTGGGTTTCCATCCGGGGTCCCGCGGCCCCCACGCAGCTCACCTATGCGACTGCCTAATCAGAGTGTGGTCACATGATCATGCCATTACGACATCGCCATGGCACCCTTGCTTTGGATTTGTCGGTGGAGTCCCTTCATGCAAAAAGCTGATGGCAGCCAGCCAATCAGAGCTGGGCTGTGTGGGCTGCTGTGACCCAGTCCTAACACCCCCTGTCACCTCTCATTCCATGCCACCTATAACTCATCTCTGGAAAAAATCTCCATCTTTCTCTTTCTTTTCCTCTCTCTTCCTCCTCTCTTCCTATAAACCATGTTGGATGTGTCCAAGTCTGTAATATGGTCTTTTTCACATGTTGACAGTAAAAATCATAATGACACAACATAAAGTCATGCCTTCAAATCTACTAGCACTGCCCTCTAGTGTCTGCCCGGCAAACAGCATCAGTGCTCTCCCAGGTCCTGCCTCTGAGTGAATCGTAGGATCCAGAACATTCCACCCTGCTGACCCCCGCAGGTCCCAGCCTTTGGTGAATTTAGCCTGCAGCTCTGCTCTGTCTCGTTATTCCAACCCAAACACACACGATTCTGGACAGGAGTTTGTTAGTCCGTTTCAGAGCGGCTCATTCCAGCTTCGATGTGTGTAACCTACGGAGCCCCCAGGTATGTGTCATCTCTCTGGCTTTTAGTACTGGTCCTTAGCTAGATGGTCTTGTAGGCTCAACTCCAGCCGCTTTTGGCTGGTGGCTCTTATTTGTCCAGCCGCTTTTAGCTGCTGGCTGTTATTGGCCTGCACTAAGCTCTGCACCCACTGGTTGTATGTTTTGCTAAGCCCCGCCCCCTAGTGTGTATTGGCTAGCACCTACTTTGGCTGTATGGTTCCCCGCCCCTTCCTCTGCCTGGGCGTAGCGTGGTAGTGATGGTAGTAACCTGTGTCTGTGTGTCCATTAGAGGGCGCTGTAGAGCATCTCGCATAATAGCCCCCCCCACCCACCAAAAATCAGTCCACTCACCCGTGCAGCTTCCTAACACGGCTAACGCTAATCCTGACACAAACCAGAAATCACATGACAAAATCTGTTCTGGCTGGAGAGGCAGTCAGAGGAGAGGAAAAGGTCAGTCTTATTAACCTTTGCAAGTGTTATTCTCTGTTGTGCGACTCTTGCAGAGGCTGTGGATGGGTTACCTCTGATCATGTGCAGGCTGGGGACTGTACCAGTTAGTACCAGTGCATTTATAGTCAAATTTATGAGCCCCGTTTAATATTTAGGTAATGGGTTACATTTTACCCAGAATGCTTTGCTTGCTTAGAAGGGGTGTGACTTCCAGAAGGTTGGAGGCAGCTGCCTTGGCGGGATGGCAGGGCCGCAGAGTGGCTTTGTTGGCCCGTCGAGTGCCTGTCAGCCACAGGATTGCTGCTTCCTCCCGCTGACAGTGTGACGCCTGCGGTCGACGGAACGCGAGACCTAAAGGGACATGGTGTCACCTTCAGCACCTTCCTGGACGCTGATGCCGCAGCGTCTTAGTCTGTTAGCATTTTCTTCTGTTCTGTTTAGCTTCTGTTTTCTGCTCTGTTCCATTTGAAAGGCAGGTACTGTATTATGTTTTCATAAAAACACAAAATACACATAGATGAAACATTATTAAGCTACACTGAACATAACATGAGAGGTTCTTCTGATTGCTGGTGACACCCAGCTGTTTACGCAAAAAGACGAGTATTTTTGTACACGACGGCTGTTATTTCTGCATACTGCATACTGCATACTGCATACTGCACACTGCATACTGCACACTCACACGCCGGCCTGTCACTCTAATCTCACAGCTGCTTTTTTTGCGGCAGAAGTGTGTCTGTTTTCGCTGTGCTGTTTCGGTCCTGCCTGCTGGATCTTGGCTGTATGGGCTGAGCGTCCTTTCCGCCGCTAGCCCACACCATCGCGCCGAGGCGAGATCAGGGCCGCTGATCTCTGTTAGATATGCCCTCTCACCCGCACACTGTCTCTCCGTTTTCTCTTCCTCCGCTGCTCTGTCTCTCACTGGGTGGGGGGGTTCATTCTGATTGCGTGTCCATCTCCACCCGACAGGCTGTGTCTGGCGCTATGTTAGAGCGAGTGCCTCCTACACCCCTTACTTACCGCCACTCTGCGACCCCAAAGACGGCCACCTGCTTGTGGATGGCTGCTATGTAAACAATGTCCCAGGTCAGAGCTGTGCCACCCCCCTCCACCCCCAAACCCCACCTCTTACACCACCTCCGACGCCCCCACCCCCCACCAGTTGTTTTTGGTATTAACCCCCCCCCCCCCCCCCCTCCAACCAGTCAGACGTTGGGAGCCCATGGCATGGAAGGAAAAGTAAGATGCAGTGAATGTGGGTAGTCAAGTGAGGGTGGGGCAAATGCACCCCCCCCCCCCCCCCGGCCCACCATTTGGACTCAAACACTGATGATTGGCAGCCACCCCACCCCCTAACTTGACTCAGTTTGGCCTGACCCCATCTCATGCAGGTACGCACCCCTGCACCCCCCGACCCCGCATGACCCTATCCTGATTTGGTTTCTGCCCTCCAATCTCCATCTCTGGGTCCATCGGTAGGTGTCCGATCTCCGTGAGTGTCTCCACCCGTGTATTTACACGTAGATATATGTGTAGTGAATGCGGATAAGTGTGTATAGACACTATCCCCCGTGTGCTGCACGGGCCCTGTGCTGCTTCTCTCTGTCTCTCGTTGTGACGTTCGTCTTCAGCCTGCCGTACTCCATCCCGAGACCGACGGCCTGCTGGCTCGCTTCCCGCACCACCTTCACGAGCTTCCGGCTGTAGTTCCCGAGCCCCGCGGTCTCCGTTAGCGAAGCTGGCAGACTGTGAACACGTGGATCGGCGCCTCTGGGGATCCGGTCACTGTGGATAAGAAGTAGTAAGGGGTCAGGTGAACTGATCTGTGGGGTATAGCGACGGCAACGAAAAGCAGACGGGATTAGTTTTTTCAGTCTTTCTGTGAGCTTGAGGTACAGGTTAGCATTAGCATTCCTGCGTTTATTTTCATTGTCACGGGTCCCGGCTCTCTGGTGGCCTCGTTCTGCATGGGCCAGATTGTATTTCCCAGCATTTGGTCTCCGCTGCAGTATCAGGTGTGTCTGTATTGCCGAGTTTCCTGCCTGGACTCTGCCGCCCCGCTCTGTAATCCGCTCGGTCTCCGTGATGCTCCCGCCGGCTTTGATCCTATCGCTCATATGAATACGCACAAAAGTGCGGCCGCTTGTGTGTATATATTCCTGTAACTCAAGGCACAGAGTGTGTGTTCTGGATCCTACCTAGCAGGCTCTCTACTTTAGTGCTCAGAGACACCCTCCCACCCTGAAAATCACACACAGATTGTGAAATCACTCACCAGCCCACCCCCCACTCCCCCCCATGTCCACTGAAGCTTTGCTTTCTCCTTCCAATCCATGTTGTGCCCTGTCTCCTCCTCCTGGTCAGCACCGGTACTGCAGGCAAGGGGCAGCCATCTGCCCCAAGCTGCCGGTCAGATCTCCAGACCCAGTCGGCCGAGACCCTCTGTCCCGGTGACGGTGGGTCGCCTGGCTTCTAAACACTCTTGAGTTTGGCTTTGAACTTGTAGCCACGCGACCCGAAGCCTACTGCCCTCATTCTCATCTGGACGTCAGCGCTTGGCTGTGGCTGTGACTGTCACACATGGCAGAAGGTCCATGCGATGGGATTTGGAGGTCGACTGAGACTCCCTGCTACTCGCAGCCCAACCTCTCTGTGACCCCCACCCCCCGCACCCTGGCTTTGATCGACGTTACACACACACACACAGATACAGACACACACATGCAGCCAGTGTGGAGGGGGAGGGAGAATGCACAGTGTCACAGAGGGGCACGGTGTGACAGGTCCTGTCAGCGGCTCGTGGTGTGTTCTTCTGACGCTGCCGGGTCCTTATGGAGCCCCCCCCCACTCACTTCCTCCCCCTCCCCCCACCCCCCGGTGTGTGCCAGGCTCTCTGTGGCGCTATGTCAGGGCGAGCATGACCCTGTCCGGGTACCTGCCTCCCCTGTGTGACCCCAAAGACGGCGACTTGCTCATGGATGGAGGGTACACTAACAACCTCCCAGGCAAGTAGAGCCGCCCACCTGTCTGCCGGGGGTGCGAGGGGGAGGCCATTTTGGGTCCCCTGAGCCCCACTTGGCACATAGGTAGGTATTAAGGTTTTTTGTGCTGTGAATCTTGAGAGTCTGACTACTACAGTTTGTATTACAGTGTGAATCTAATAAGGGTCTGTGTAATGATTGGCTGGCAGACATGTCACCTGACATACTCCCACCAATAGGAGTTTAGGATGTTGTAAACTCCATCCTGTGATAAAAAAATTTCTGCCTCTGATTATGATACAGATTTCTCTCTGTTAAGAAAATCTGTGTCAAATATTAATTGATTTTCAGTGATTAACTGAGACGTCGTTTTAAACATGCGACAGATTATTCCCGCCCACGTGTTCCATTTTGTTTTGTCTGGGCGTCGTTTGAGATGTCCTGTCGACCCTGAGATTGTTGATACCAGGGGGCTGCCCATGAAGGCCGTTTTATATTCACACTGTGAGCGCGACACAGGCCTGGCGATTGGTGTCGAGCAGCCCTGCCGATGGGCTGAAGCCACATCACCACATCTCCGCACCTTTATGTTTTGAGGTCTTACAACTGGAGATGAATGTGCTATTCTTCCACATCAGAGATATCTGATGTCCGATTGGGCACCCAGAATGCAATGGGCCCGGAACCTTTAGCAAACTAAATTTAAATGTATCTGGGAGGGGCTTGTGCACATTATTCCAGTTGGAAGGTTACAAATGGTCAGCTGGGCATGCTGAACCTAATCAAGTGGCTAATCACGCGCTTGCTTGGGACAGCATCTGTGTACTTTACGGAACTGCTCTGATGAAACCCGACTGTTTGACCGGATATACTCCCAAGTCCACCATCACTGGACCAAACACCAGTGGCACATGCTCACTGGCTATTAAGATTAGGGTCTGCTCTACCCTCTGCTGTGGTTGCAGGAATTGCACACCTGTGTAAATGCAGTAGCTGAGGAACTGGGAGCTGTGGTCCAGTGGAGTATACCTGTGTCTGATAGAGCCTCTTCTACCCAAATGTCAGTGTCTGTCTGTGTCCCCCCCCCCCAGATGTAGTGTTCTGTGATGTTTCGTAGGAAGACATTTTGGTTTCATAACTTCCTGGCATGTTTAACATGGCAGAGTAACTCCTCTCACATTACGGACTGTACCGGCACCTGGGGGGGGCAAGCCTGTTTAACGGCTCTGCATCGCCGAGCGTCTTCTCGACTGCCCCCCCAGGGCCCCGGTCTGACATCACACAGCAAAGGCCCAGGAGGATCCTCAGTCCAAGTCTAGGCTTCAGGCAAGTCAATCCAGCCAGTTATTTGAGAAGATCGTTGGATCTCTAACTGTGCTTGCAGGAACGTCCTCCCAGAGTCATGTCTATGTAGCCCTGGAATTGGGCCAAAGAGTAACGCTTAAAGTGGCACACTGCAAAAAATTAAAATTATATTGAGTCAAAATTCTAATTTCATTAATAAATAAACTGGCATCTTACTTGCATTTCAGCATATTGTCTTATTTTAGGAAAAAATACCAAGTACACATTTCTTATTGCACTGGCAGATAACGTCTCAAAACAGAATCAGTTCATCTTAAATTTGAAAGGCGGTTTTTTGTAGTTTAAAACCTTGAACTGAGGTCCGAATGTCCGGGTCCTTCCCCGGCTGTGCGTGTGCATGTGAGAGCAGTTGATGTGTCGCATGAAGCCAAAGTGTTGTGCTCTGGAACCTGCGCCGTGACGCGCTGCTCCGCTCGCCCCGCCGGCTGCTGTATCCGTCTCTCTGCCCCGACGTCCCCAGCCGACATCGCCCGCAGCGTGGGCGCCAAGACGGTCATCGCCATTGATGTGGGCAGCCAGGATGAGACCGATCTGTGCAACTATGGCGACTGCCTGTCCGGCTGGTGGCTTCTCTGGAAACGCATCAACCCCTGGGCCGAGAAAGTCAAGGTGGGCTGTCGGCGTCCCCTGCGGTGACCTCATGAGGCGTCATGGGTACAGTTACCATGGATGCGTGTCTGTAAATAATGACGACCAGAAGAAACTAGAACTTTCTTTGCATGTTGGCCAAGTTGAGCATGTTCAGATACTTTTTTTGCCTAAATGGCAAACCCACATTGGATGGTTTCGTGTCCCATATCCTGATCTGACGACTAGCAGGACTGTCTGAGGTTCCTGTGGACCAGAATCCGTAGATAAGCACGCATGCAAACGCTGACTGACTCCCAGTGACCGGCTCGGTGGTGGCGCCCCCTAGGTCCCGGACATGGCGGAGATCCAGTCGCGCCTGGCGTACGTGTCGTGCGTGCGCCAGCTGGAGCTGGTGAAGAAGAGCTCTTACTGTGAGTACATCCGGCCGCCCATCGACCGCTTCAAGACCATGGACTTCGGCAAGTTCGACGAGATCCATGTGAGTGTGGAGGCACTCGGCGCTCCCCCCTGCCCTCTCCTCAGCGTCTCCTTTTCTGTGTCTGACCCCCCCTGCATTAACCGCAGTCCTGACACTGTAATGATCTCGGGCATCTCCTCCCTGTAACTGCAGACAAATGTAAAGTCTTTATACTTTGGACGGACTCTTGACTTCTCTGTGAAATAGGCACAGTTGGTGTCACATGTAACTGGAAACATCAGCATTAAACTGGAGTAAATTCTTATTTATCAGTCTCTCTCTCCCTTTCCCTCCCTTTCAAATCCTTTTCTCCCTCCCTCTCCTGTCTTACCTTTCACCCACTACCTCTCTCTCCCCTCCCTCTCTCCCCGCTCTCTTTCTCTCTCTCCCCCACCCCCCCTCAGGATGTCGGCCTGCAGCACGGTAAAGTCTTGTTCTCCGGCTGGGCTCGGGGTGACATCATCAACAACATGCTGAAAGACCATCGCTCTGCTGACTACAATGACGGCAAGAAGGCGGATGTGAGTAACCTCCCCCCGCCCCCCCCCCCAGCGTAACCCCATCTCCTGGTGTATGCCCGTGAGCACGCCCCGCTGAGCACTCTCTCTGACCCCTCCCTCAGACCTGCACATGTCCCGGGGCGGACTTCACCGACCTGGCTGAGATCGTGTCCCGAATCGAGCCGGTGCAAAGCTACGTGTCCGCCGAGGGTGAGCCGAACCCGGTCCGAACCCGGTCCAAACCCGGCCCGAACCCGGTCAGAACCCAGTCAGCCCAGATCACTCACTGACAATCAAACCAGCTTCTTCACTCCAGCTGTCATCACACCCACTCTGACCTCAGGGGTGCCAGTGAAACAGACATCATTATATTAGGGGGGGCAGGGGGGTGGCAGCCATTTTAGCTTCTCTGATGTGATGTGACCTCCTCCATTGCTGCCCCTCCCCTCAGCGGAGGAGTCTGACTGCCTGACTGAGTTTGAGGAGGACGGCATTGACACGGTGCGGGAGGAAGACGAGGAGGAGGAAGAGGAGGCAGAAGAAGCCGAGGACCAGTCCCCCGGGGATTGGGGGCCAAACGGGGTTTTCCACACGGTAAACGCAGGGTCCTGTGGTGCCCGTTCCCTCTCAGAGCGGCACGCCGACTCTGACATTCCCTCATGCCAGCAGGACTGTTTACACTGAGTTTCATAAGGAGACAGTTGCACACGGTTGTCAGTAGGTGGCGTATTTTTTGTGTTTAGGACGAAGAAAAGTCAGTGCGACAGCGGAGGAAGCTGCCCAACGACTCCAACACCTGTTCCGAGATATCCGACTGCTGACAGGGGGCCGGAGCCGGAGACAGGGCCGGAACCGGAGACAGGGCCGGAGCCGGAGACAGGGCCGGGCCGGTAACTCCCCTGGGATGAGCTGATCAGAAACGACTTGGAGACACAGTGCCATAAGGTGGCGCCCCCTGCAGCCCGACCTCATTGAAGCTTAATTTATTTTGTTCCTATTCCCTGGTATGGTGAACCTTTGACCTCTACACTGACCCCTGACAACCTCCACCTTTCAACTCCATGACGCCACACGATAGTGAGCAGTATAACAGGAAACGGTTTTATCCAGAGAGACGCCTGGCCCACCCAGAGCCGCCAGGCTGCCTTTCGTCCCCCCCCCCCCCCCCCCCATGGACTGATGACCCCCTTCTCCCCGGAAACCCTAAGCCTCGCACCCCGCCCTGCAGTCCCGCCCCAAGCAGTACCAGACAGTACACATCTTAGCACGCTTGCACGCACAACGAGCCCGCCACCCCCCTGCCAGGAAGCCCATTCATCCACTGCCTTTCTGTTGACACTGTTTCTGGGCCGGGGGGGGGGGGCACCCTTGGCTCAGACTGTCCGCCAGACGCCCGCCCTGCTCATTTTACTGTCCATTTTGGCCTTTTAACCCCCAGACGGATCTCCGCTGCATCCACGTCAGAAGTTATGTACATAGAGTCCCTTTTTTTAAGCATCGCTTAGCTGTTTGCACTGATTCTGATGTAGAGTAATTCCTCTAGGGTGAAGTTTTTTAGTTTTATTTTTGATCTGATATAAATGGCAATATGATAAATACATATGGCCGATATGAGATTAATGAAGGAATGTATAAAGGAGGGTATTAAAACACTGAACAATAAATGTTCCTTAACTCCACAGTGTGTGGTTTATCAGAGCTCATCTCTGTGGGTCTCCCAGCATGCACCGGTGCTGATGCATCTTCCAGCGTGCACCGGTGCTGATGCATCTTCCAGCGTGCACCGGTGCTGATGCATCTTCCAGCGTGCACCGGTGCTGATGCATCTTCCAGCGTGCACCGGTGCTGATGCATCTTCCAGCGTGCACCGGTGCTGATGCATCTTCCAGCGTGCACCGGTGCTGATGCATCTTCCAGCGTGCACCGGTGCTGATGCATCTTCCAGCATGCATGGAACATTTGCAGAAAACAAATGGGGGGGGGGGGGGTGGCATGTGTCCAAAACGTCGTCATCATCATTATTATATAAAAGAGCATCATTTCAGTCTCTGTGCTGAGGCACACCAGCAGGTCTGGCTTTTTAATGTCGTGGGAGGGATGCAGCTCAGAAGGTCACTGGTTCAAATCCCAGGTTCATCAGAGAGATAGTTGAGTTAGGCTGTTAACCTTAATTGCTCCAGGGACGGTCTCACCCTGCTTTCTCAATAGTACATTCCTGTTAGATGAATCGAACACGACGTCTGGCGTCGATGAAGCTGCGAATCGGCCACCGTCTGCTAGAAAAAGCACAGATAAGTGAATCATGTGCCTTCAGAGCTGCCGTCATTTAAATAAGTTTGCTTTCAGCTTCAGGTTGTGTGTGTCACTCATGAAACCTGATGTTCCTGATCGCCGAGTCCCGTGTGTGAAGATTGTTGGTGCAGGAGAAACGGGATTCACAGCATATTACCACCGGCTTCTGAATACAGAATGAACGAAGGAGAAAATCTGCTCAAACACGTAGATTCTACTCACGCCTTTATTAAAAAGGTGGAAGCACTTCAGAAGAGATGAAACAAATTCTCATAACGTGAATTATTGCTTGAACGGTATTAAACGTTAAATTAATATGAATATTCATTAAATAAATAGTAAATCAAATATTACGATCATAGAGCGTATAATTTATATTTAAGATGATTGTTTACATTTGCACATTTTTCATTGTAAGGTCTTCTACAATATGACATTAATTGTATTATTACAAATGATTTTGTTTTAGTACTTTTTGTTAATTTTCAATATGTCGCACTAACATTTCCCGAGGAGTACTGAAAGTCAGAAAGAGGGAGTGACTTCAGCGAAGTCTTAGTCAGAAGCTGTAAGCGCCTGAAGGATACTGCACTGAAAGTTTGTGAATCTTGCGCTAAATTAATGCCTTGTTTATCCTAATCTATATCCATTAACTATACTGTCATCAGTTACAAATCCAGAAACACTCTTTCTAAGAATAACGCGACCTTTCGGTAATGCAAGTGGGCTATTTAAGTATGAAGTATTTAAGCTGTTGGGGACACAGGCCGAATGGAATAAACTGGATTATCACATAAATATACGTAAAATAAAACAATATGCAGTGATCGACGTGAGAGTTTGCATTGGTAGCATTAAAAGCTTAAGTGACAAAAAAATCTAATGTAAAAAGCGGGGGCGTGATGAGGGGAGCAGGTCCGTAAAGAGAGAAGCGGGACGCAGGAACGCGCATTGCGTCACTGCGCGGCAACGCGCCAGAGCGGCCGAGCCACCGTCCGCTGAACGCGGCGAATGCGGCCGTTCGGGTGGTGGGATCTGATACTGAAGCGGCTGCTCCGGGCCGAGTGTAACCTGAGTCCCGGGGTGACATGAGGAAGATGAGCGAGGGCAGGTGCCCGGGCGGCAGGGGTGGATGCCATGAGCATTAAAACGGATTAAAGTCGGAGGCGTTGCGTAAAGCTTTTATTAAATGCTGCTTCTTATAAACCTCAGGGGCGGCGCGGGAAAGAAAGTAGCGACACACTTCATATTTGAGCAAATTCAAAAAAAAATTACAAATCTGAACAAATCCACAATCGAACATAAACTAATTGAAAAACAGCGAAAGGCAAGCGTTTCACAAAACCTGCTGTGATGAAGTTCTGCCTAAGGTTTACCCTACGTAATACGAAAATACTTAAACGCTCATTTGTAGAGTAGCGGCAATTGCGTCAGATGTAAGCAAGATCTGAAAGAGAAAACGAACCCTAAAAATAAAAATGAAATCATTAAAGGGACAGGCACACGGTATAGTCACACAGAGATTACGAAGTGCGGTCAAAGGCTTTCTGCAGACATTCTGGAGAACCTTCTACTAGTGGTAGTTCGGTCTGGCTCCAGAAAGATACTGTTCACCTTAAGCATTTGATGATTGCCTCCTTTAACCTGGAGACTAGCTATGAGCTTGGGGTTCACAAAACTCACCCCTACAAGGGAGAAGCTTTGCCTTTCAGATTAGGATGTGCTGTGTGTCACCTTCAAATGAAAACTCGAAATATATGATGATTAGTCCTGATTAGACTTTGGTTCTTTTTAGACGTTGACAAGATTATGTCAACAAAGGGTGCTAGCAGTGTGTCGCTAGCATCTGGTTTCCTCTGTAACTCAGTAGTGCATTGCCGCTAGTCCACTGTGACCCACACCTTCTCTGGTAGGATTCGCAGCGGGTGGCGCTTGCAGGAGCTGGAGAAGTATGGGAAGACCTTCTCAGCAAACTTGTGTTTGAACTTGTAGAGGAGAGTGTTGTCAATGGCATCGGAAAAGGTAAGTCGGCCGCGGTCCCAGTCCAACTGCACCCGGACCCTCTGAGGCTTCTTCTTCAGCACCAGGGGTGTGGTGATAGGGGCCCTTGCCCGGAACTCTCCCGCCGACAGGCCAATGCTCCACAAACCCCGCTCTGGGTTTGGAGGGAACCACTCCTTCCTCTGGATGCTCTCCCGGGCCACGCCCAGGGCCCATTCCGAGTTGTCCCCCACCTCCACGTCCCAGACGTGCTGCCCCGAGTCAAAAGCCTCGGAGCCCAGCACACACTCACAGGACCGGAACCGCTCTGGGTTGTCGGGAAGGTGCTGGTCCTCGTCCAGGTACCTCACAGACGTCAGGTCATCGGACACGGAGAGGCAGATGTCTGCCGTGTTGGGGTTCAGTGTTACAGGGGCTGGAGGGTTGAGAAATTAGGTCAAGTCCTCCAACTTGGAATGTTCATGGAGAGAGATCTGAAGTAGTGGTGATTATATATAAGTATACTGACCACTGGCTTAGGTAACTAGTGTTAATCATAATGCAAGTCATCCACATTCACAGATTCACTCACTGTACTGGACCAGGTCCTGCATCTTCTCCCAAACCCTATACTTTAGGTTCCCTACGTGTTTAGGTACATCAATCAGGCCACCAAAGTCAGTTATTGGCTCCTGTAGGGGGCGCTGTGCTCTGCAAATGATCACAAGCAATAGCAAGCCACATCAAGGTGACGGCCCCCAGTGTGACTGGGTTCAGGGTACGTGGTGGGAACGGTGGTTATCTAACACATACCGTTGGATGGTTGCCTTGAAGTTCTGCAGAACAGAAGGGAAATGAAAGGTGCAGTTTGGCCAGCAGAAGTTGTTCACACATAAAGAGATACCAGAAGAAACATAAATAGAAGCTCTGATCTATGGACCAATCCCTGCTGTGCCTAGCCGTGACCTCGAAGGGGCTGACCAGCTCCACCACGGACACGTACCTGGAGGAAAGTGATGTCATCAGCAGCCAGCTGCTCTTCCACCAGTTGAATGTCGTCTGTCAGAGACCGTAAGTCTCCGGCCAACTTCTCCATCTTGTCCTTTGTCGTCTGACTCCTCTGCTCCTCTTCCTCCTTGAGAGCTGCTAACATGGCCGCCTCCTCATCCCTCAGGAACCTGTGGAGCTTCTTGAACTCGTCCTTTATGAGCCGCTCGCTCTGCTGGGCCTGGTCCTAAGGGAGGGTGGTAAAGGAAGGGGGGGTTTGGCTCTGGGCCGCAGTGCCGCCATGGGGGTGGGCTGCTGAGCCGGAGGCCTTTACCTTGATGTGCTCCGCCAGCTCCTCGCAGCTCTGCTTGGCTGCAGTGAAGTCCTCCAGCTTCTCCTGCAGGGGCTTCACTGCGACCCTGAGCTCCCTCTGACCCGACACATGACAGTGAGAAAGACAGCTTCACGACAGGTGTGGAGGATTAAGCATTCAGCTGGACGGGGCTCACAGCACCTGCCTGAAGGGTACAGCGGTTTAACCCATTCCTGCTCTAACCCGTTGTATCTAAGCACCTTCAGCTGTGTACAGCTGGACATTGAAAGGAGCCCTTTCTTCAAAAGCACAGCAGTTTGACACATTTAAACAAGCGTGTAATTTGTTTTTTTGTGTGTGCGATCATGTGTAGTTCGAGCAGGTTTGGCATGGACCGTACCCCTCACCTTGCAGTCGTGCACAGCCTCCTCTAGAGGGCAGCACTGGTGCTCTTCGTGCTCATTCTCCTGGCAGGAGGTGCACACCAGCTCCTCATCATCCACACAGAAGAGGGTGAGCTCCTCTCCGTGGCGGGCGCAGAGCCTGCGGGGCCCCCCGGTGGTGGCCTCTCGCCGTGGCTGGCCCTCGAACAGGGAGTCCAGCAGGCGGTGCAGCACGCCGTCCAGCAGCTGGCGGCCATAGCACACGGTGCAGCCCGGAGCGCCCACCTCCCGCTGGCACTGCTGCAGGCAGTTCGTGCACAGCCGGTGCCCGCAGGGCAGCAGGGCTGAGTCACCCGCCTGGCAACCCGGGCAGAGGGGCTCAGGGGCTGCGGGGGGCACTGTGGTCTCGGCTTCCATCGCACGCGTAGACGGCTCCCTCGGTCAGGTGGCTTTTCCCAACGTTGCCCCCTGGGCTGATGCCGCAGATCCTCTCCGGGACGACAGGAAGTCCTCCCTGCTTGCTCACTGTGTGTCGGCAAGCTGTGGGCTGGGGGGGGTATTTATATCTCGGTGTTTTCAAACAGAGGGGTGGTGAGGGGCACGGGGCCGTCCGGGAACAGGAGGGCTGACCGGCATCCGAGGGGAGGGGGAGCCAATCGAGAAGTAGCAGTGTGGCGGGGGGGGGGGGGGAGGGTGGGGTGCTTAGTCAGTGTGGGGGGTACAGGCCCTCCCAGAGGGGCCGTGTGCAAACTGACACCTCCATCCTTTTGGCACAATGACAGCAAAATGCAGCAATGAACAACAAGTGTGTAGTTTAATCGTTTCCTCTGGAGAGGCGACTCAAGCGAGGGTGACACTGGGCCGGGGAGGGGTGGTACAGCCCAGGCGAGGTGACACTGGGCCGGGGAGGGGTGGTACAGCCCAGGCGAGGTGACACTGGGCCGGGGAGGGGTGGTACAGCCCAGGTGAGGTGACACTGGGCCGGGGAGGGGTGGTACAGCCCAGGCGAGGGTGACACTGGGCCGGGGAGGGGTGGTACAGCCCAGGTGAGGTGACACTGGGCCGGGGAGGGGTGGTACAGCCCAGGTGAGGTGACACTGGGCCGGGGAGGGGTGGTACAGCCCAGGCGAGGGTGACACTGGGCCGGGGAGGGGTGGTACAGCCCAGGTGAGGTGACACTGGGCCGGGGAGGGGTGGTACAGCCCAGGCGAGGGTGACACTGGGCCGGGGAGGGGTGGTACAGCCCAGGCGAGGTGTCACCGGAGAGCTCCGGTTAAACAAAGTAAAACCAGGTCATCCTACTGTAATGTATTCAGAAGATAAGTACTGTATAGGCGTGATTTCTTTATTTATTTCCTGTACTTCTTTGGTCTAATAAGTCAATAATAATCATGTAACATTAGTCAAGTCAAGTTTATATGTACAGCACATTTTCAAAGGTTTTTATGACAAAGGCCATTCAAAGTGCTTAACAGAAAATGAAAAAAGAAATACAATGATTATGCACCTGAGCACATTAATTGTTATGAATTACTGTGCATTTATTTCAAATACAGACATAGTGGGCCAGCAATAATGTGCATCACTTTGGTCCTTGGACTTGGTTGTACTAATACAGCGATGTTGGGTCAGAGCAAACAAACATACGGTCATCACTCATCAGGAAGGCAGAGCAAGGCCTCCCGAGGGGGTGTCACACACTGAACTCCCCCCCCCCGCAAGAAAAGCATACAGAGCTACAAAAACAAGAGTCTATTTTAGACAGGCTCCCTGATAATAAGAAGTGAGATCCTTGAGGAAAGGCAGGCAAAGCGGTCATATGACCCAGCTACCCCCTGGGGGGGTCTCGCGGCTCCAGCCGCAGCCACAGCCCCCCCTCTGCGCGCAGGATGAGCTCAGGCAGCCGCCGCACCTTGCTGTCCCGGGGTGTGATGCGAAAACGCCGCACGGTCAGTGCAGTTGCCACCCGCATCTCCGCCATGGCAAAGTTTTGTCCGATGCAGTTCCTATTGGTGCCCACAGGGAGGCGCACCTATTAATGATGTATTACTCTCTGCCTGTCTCACTCTAAAAAACCTCAGATCTGTGTTACACTTAACCCTACATGTATAAACATTATATATATGGAGGAAATGCTGATTTTAACTCCATTCTTTAGAAGAATGTTGTGAATTATTTTGGCCACAAGATGGCACCAGTAAGCCAATAACAGAGGTGTGGACTGTGACAATGTCAATTCATATTCATTTGTGGTGTGTGTAGTATTTGATTAGCACACCCTACCTGGGTCCTGCAGAGAAGGGGATGAAGGCATAAGGAGAGCGTCCTTTGGAATTCTCGGGGTCGAAGCGGAGCGGGTTGTAAACCTTGGCAATCAGAGAGAAAAGTTAAGGATTGGCAGCAGCTTGATGGTCAGGATGAAGCTGGGGCCACCAGGATGAAGCTGGGGCCACCAGGATCGAGCTGCCAGTTTCACAAACCTCCGGGTCGGGCCAGATGTGGGGGTTGTGGTGGGTCCCATAGATGCTCACCAGGCAGATGTTTCCTGACAGAGAAACAACGCAGCTTTCTTCCTGTTCCTCAGACCAGGCGATCCACGTAACGCCGCATCTCCAATTTATCCTGTGCTATAACCCACCCCCCCCCCTCACTTTTTTCACTACGAACCACCATTTGCCCACCCATATACAAACCATTCATTCTCCCTGTCCCCTACTCAACTTGCCCCTTTTTCATGACCCCCCCCCCCCTTTACCTGGTGGTATCACCCGCTTCCCGGGCACTGTCATCTCCTGGGTAAGGCGACGTGTGACTGCAGGGACAGGGGGGTACAGTCTCAGGCTCTCCTTGATGCACATGGTGATGAAGGGCAGGTTGGACAGGTCGTTCCTGTGGTGATAACCAGTACCTCAGTGTCACAGGCCCAGAATAAACCTCAGCCCAATGGTGACAATTTAACTCACTTTAATACCAAGCTGTGATATATTAGACAATGACATTCAAAATGCACCATAAGAAGGAAGACGCTGAGATGAGGTCAAAGTGTTGTCTTATCCTGACCACCAGGGGGAGCTAGGGGGTAACTTCATATTTTCTCGCTTCAGTTGACCTGCTTATTAGATGACTGTCTCATTAGTAGAGAGTGCCTAGTTAGTTTTCCTAGTTGCACCTGATGCTGCTTTTGTTTCTTGGTCTTGGGGTTTTCTGCCTGAATGTCTTGAATGCTTGGGGCGGGGATAAGTCTTATTTTCTGCTGTTTAGAGGAACAGATTTCTCTGCATATTTTGCCTGTTCGTTTTTCTAATATGAGATTTGAGATTCAAATGTTAAAACTAGGACAGTGCGAATTGGAACTTTGCCATCTTGCTCATTTGACTTTCACTTCCTCTGCCAGCCCCTGGAGGACGGGCTCCCCCTTTGGGTCTGGTTAGGGTTAGGGCTTCCTCTGCTGCCCCCTGGAGGACGGGCTCCCCCTTTGGGTCTGGTTAGGGTTAGGGCTTCCTCTGCTGCCCCCTGGAGGACGGGTTCCCCCTTTGGGTCTGGTTAGAGTTAGGGCTTCCTCTGCTGCCCCCTGGAGGATGGGCTCCCTCTTTGGGTCTGGTTAGGGTTAGGGCTTCCTCTGCTGCCCCCTGGAGGACGGGCTCCCCCTTTGGGTCTGGTTAGGGTTAGGGCTTCCTCTGCTGCCCCCTGGAGGACGGGTTCCCCCTTTGGGTCTGGTTAGAGTTAGGGCTTCCTCTGCTGCCCCCTGGAGGATGGGCTCCAGGGAGGGCATAGGGCAGTGGGGGTGGGAGGGTGGCACTCTGACCAGTCGAGCTCGTCGCTGTCCCTGCCCTCCAGCAGGTCGTCCACCTCAGCGCGACACCGCTCCTGATACTCCGGATGCTTCGCCAAATTGTATAAGACCCAGGAGAGTCCGCTGGCCGTGGTGTCGTGACCTTTGGAAGAGGAGGGGTCAGGAGAAAAAGAGAAAGATGTGCTTTAAAAGAAGGACCAGATGCAGACTGCTCACAGCAACAGACTCAGGTGGGGGGGGGGGGGGTGTTAAAGGGGCAGTCCTTGCTTTCCCCTCTCCTGAAGTAACTGGTGCTTGGGCCCAAGCCATCTTAGGGTCCCATGGGGGGGCTCGACAGGTACAAGCCTCAGTCCCTAGGACACCAGTAGGAGCTCCAGCCCCTTTGGGAGTGAGAGCAGGCCCACCTTCGAACATGAAGGTGTCAGCCTCCGCCTTGATCTCCTCATCCGTGAGCCCCTTGCCGTCATCGTCCTGCATCATTCACAGATATTTACAAAAATGAGGTTAAAAAAGGTCCCCACAATGTCAAAATGACAGGTTTCTTTAAAAACATTTGCCCCCAACCATGTAATAAACACATAACTGTCATATATGCACGCATTCACACCCAAACACACACATGCACACATATTCTCATGTACACTGGCACACATATGCACACATACATACATAAACACGCACACGGACACTCACACAGAGGCACACACACACACATTGACGTGCACATACCTTAGACAACAGCAACACATCAATGAAGTCAGTCACTTTGTTCATATTGAAACCATCCCCCTGCTTCTCTGGCTCCCCCTGCAGGCGCAGTTGTGCACGGCGCTTCTGGACTATGCTGGCGGTGAACTCGTGCACCACGGCGCAGGCACGGCGGAAACGGCGGCCCTCGGCCGTGCGCCAGTACAGCCAGTCCCAGTGGTGCAGCATGCGATGCTCCCGTTTCACCACCAGGGTGCTGAGCTCATAGATGGCAGAAATGTACTCGCTGGGACGCCTGGAGGCCAGCAGGGGGAGCACAGGAGCCAGGCAAGTGAGCGCCACCATCGCATAGCATGTGTATCTCTATGCACAACCACATTTGATATTTTCATAAAATGAATATTGAAAATTCTGCATTTTATATTCATCCTTTAATCTAAAACATACTAATCGTTTATATTCTGTTTGTGTTGTAGAGCATGTTCTGGGAGAGAGCCATCTCTGTCTCAAACGTTCTCTGATGTGTTTTCCTGGCAGAACCAGTTTGGTGCCGAATGTTCACTTTCCAGGAACCGCCGCCGTGCTGCAACACGGTTAATGAGGAACCCCCCCCCCCCCTGCCCCCCCCTCCTAGGTAGAGGCTTGGATTGCTGCCCTCAGCTCAGTGTGTATGGAGTCTTTTGAGGTCCCCATTTGGATAACCTCAGTTTTATAAAAAATCTGTGAATGCAATCAAAAAAGTAAAAATGCCAAAAGTCTTGTATTTGGGTTGGTTACTTATGGTTAAGGTTAAGGATGGGTAGAGGTTAAGGGGGTTGTGATTGAGATTATGGTTTTTCCCATAGAAATGAATGGACGGTCCCCATTTAGATAGGTAGGTCACAGTGACCCTGAGGTCACCCACTCCTGGCAGTTGCTGTCATGGCTGAAGGTACACTTCAGGAGACTGTCCAGTGTCATCAAGCTGATCTGCTCAAACATTTCCTGACAGCTGTGTCCGTCTGCCACCAGGCGGCGCCACTTCTCCTGCAACAGATTAGATTAGATTATACAGTGGTACCTCGGTTCTCGAACTCACTAGATCTCGAATTTCTTGAAAGTCGAACAAACCAGTTTGACCTAGAACACGATCTGAATATCATAATCGAACCGTGAACGCTGACCTAATATAAATTGTACGCGGCAGGAAATGAGTCACACGGCACGTCTCTGAGCGGAAACAAAAGGTAACGCTTCAGTGTCAGCCTCACATTTGCTGTAGTAGCAGCGCTTGTTGGTGATAATGCTATTTTATTGAAAATACTGTATCAGGTAATACACTGTACTTTATATCATTTTGTTAGCCATTGCTCACCAAAAAGTTACGTAATAGTTGTACAAATGATACAACCTAAAAGTTTGCTATTCATGAACAAATTAACGAATACAGAGTAATAATAAAAAAAAAAACAATGGACCGCATGGCATAGTCTAGTGTTGGCGCAGTGTTGGGGCGTGGCTTGGGGGTGTCACGATCTCCCGAGCTGGGACCGGGGAAGCAGGGACAGGACTCAAGCGATCGGGAAACACGGGGGTTTAATTGAGAACAGGCAGAACAACACAATGACGTTGCAATGACTGGACTGGGGAAACAAACTGAAACGCGGACTTAATACAGAGGACTAATGACAACAACAAGAAACAGCTGATCACACGGGGATTCCACATGAGGTTAACGAGGGGGCGTGGCACACGGAAGGAGCGGACAATCGGGGCAGGACAGGGGTAATGTTGGGATAAGATCTTTATCGTTTTGGAAGCATTAAGAAAAAAATGCTCTTCTTGTTTTATCTTGTGCATTTTGTGTTTAAATGCTAAAAAAAAAAAAAAAAACATATTTAGGTGTAATTTTGGGGGGCCGGGAACCAATTAATTGGTTTTCCATTATTTCTTATGGGAAAAATTCGATCAGAACTCGAACTTTTTAGGATTCGATCCGGAGTCCGGAACGGATTAAGTTTGAGAACCGAGGTACCACTGTATTAGATTAGATTAGATTCCATAAACTTGATTGATTACAGTGGTTAAATTTTTGAGGAAGCACAGGCCAGAAGTGCCGGCAGATTGCCTCAGACGCTCTCACACGCTCTCACACTGTCACGCTAACAGAATGTTGGTGTAGATTTGTCTGTGTGATAGCACTTACAGGAAGTCCACATCTTAACACACTTCAATGCAATGCAAGCTTTCTTCACTGATATGCAGACATTAGAAACTCTGCTCATTACAAATTTAGAGTTTCGAACATAATGTGTCACAGTCCGGGCAAAAAAAGGACAAATGCAACCATGACGCCACACTGATGTGACTGAAAGGATGCAAAGCACAAGGGGTCTTTGTCTCTTGATTTCAAGCCAGTTAAAGGATAAATGAGAAGGATAACAGGAGATCTGAGAGATATTTTGACACCCCCCTTGCCTCCCCACTCCCACTCCAACCTACCAATGGGGCAAAGCACTCACATGCATGATGTCGACGGACTTGTTGAAAATGTCGACATAGATCTTGAGGATGTCGAAGTGGAAGGCAGGTGTGAGGAGGCGCCGGTGGCGGGCCCAGTACTCCCCGTTACTCAGGAGGAGACCATGACCTGCAATGGGGAGCACAGCCCTTACAGTCTCCCCAGTACTCCCCATTACTCAGGAGGAGGCCATGACAGTCTCCCCAGTACTCCCCGTTACTCAGGAGGAGGCCATGTCCTGCAATGGGGAGCACAGCCCTTACAGTCTCCCCAGTACTCCCCGTTACTCAGGAGGAGACCATGACAGTCTCCCCAGTACTCCCCGTTACTGAGGAGGAGGCCATGTCCTGCAATGGGGAGCACAGCCCTTACAGTCTCCCCAGTACTCCCCGTTACTCAGGAGGAGACCATGACAGTCTCCCCAGTACTCCCCGTTACTGAGGAGGAGGCCATGTCCTGCAATGGGGAGCACAGCCCTTACAGTCTCCCCAAAAACAGGAAGTCACTCAACAGAGAGAGAAGTGGCCACTTACCCAGCCATGGGCGCAGGAAGCCATAGAACAGCTCGTCCTTCAGGGTTATGGTGACTGCAGCGAGCAGGTCAAGGGCAAGTAGACAGGGGAAAAGGAGGTGAGGAGGGGGCATCTGCTTTGGGGGAGAATCGCTGGGCATATGACTGACGTAACAGGCATGACCTCTCCGTGACAGATGGATAAACATGGCTGCATTCTATATGACTGACGTGACAGGCATGACCTCTCCGTGACCGATGGATAAACATGGCTGCATTCTATATGACTGACGTGACAGGCATGACCTCTCCGTGACCGATGGATAAACATGGCTGCATTCTATATGACTGACGTAACAGGCATGACCTCGCCGTGACCGATGGATAAACATGGCTGCATTCTGTATGACTGACGTAACAGGCATGATCTCTCTTTTTTTACCAGGTGCCAGGAGGATGGGCTTGGTGTAGTCAGGGTGAAAGAGCCGGATCAGCGTGTAGAAAGGCCCCAGGAACCAGGCGCACGAGTGCTGGAAGGTGCTGACAAGCTGGTCAACTGCCTGCAGACCCTCCTCTGTGTTCTGCATCTGGGAACACATGCAAACCATAATCCCAACTGTAAAACCCTAACCCTACCCAGCCATAACCTTAAACATAAGTAACCAAACAAAGTAGACTTCTGGCATTTTTACTTTATTGACTGAGTCACAGATTTTTATAAAACTGAGTTTCTCCTTGTGGGGTGGTTCCCATGACGCCAAAATAACAGGTTTTTCTTACATTGTGGGGACATTTGGTTCATGATGTAATCTATACATGACCACACACAGTGATGGCACTGAGCTCAGGCACGTGCACTGCACAGACAGCACTCCTCCAGGCACTTCCTGTGCATGTCTGAAATTAATCTTCCAGCTGATTTGAGGCTGTTTGTATTATGCAAACACTGGCCTGTTTTGAAAATATTTCCAAAGCACTGTACAAACACACCCAGAGCACTGAAGCGCACTGTAAACACGCCAGTTTTATCAGTTTCCAGTCTTCCTCCCTCTTGTCCCTTAACAATTACCTACAATTACCTGTCCTCAGTGTCATAATTCATCTGTAGCTAAGTAGCATTTAAGATTCCATACTAGTGAACTAACAGTCCTGTCGTTGGGAAGCCAGCACAGTACCTCAGTGCTCCCGGTGTGTGGCTCTGTGGGTTAGGATCCTGACGTTTTGTTCAGAACGTTGCCGGTTCAGATCCTACGGTCAGCAGAGAGGTTGCGCCACCGGCCCCTTAGGTGAGGCCCTTTATTTCCCCTTTTATTAGGCCTGTCACTTCCTTTTATTCTGTGTTTTGCGCTCTGAATGGCCACTGTGTTTGAATATGACCTACACCCATAAACCTGCCTTGACTTTACCCTCCTTGTACCAGGGATTGTCTGACGCTGCTTTCATAACTGCACATTGCTTGGGATAAAAGTGTGTGTTAAGTACATTCATGTGAATACAGGTATCTTGCCAGTGAGCTGATCTCAAAGCAGGAGCCCAGATGTCGCAGAACATCCTAATGTCACTATCAGGTGAACAATAAACACAAGCAGATCTAAGTCATCTGTAAAGCGGAAGGCTTTACTTTCATTTTAGCCCTTAGCAATTGGAATGTAATGGTAATGTGTATTTAAACAAGAAAATTTCATACATGAATAGGAGTTTTGCTTTTCTGGTTTATTTCTCAAATGTAATCAGCAGTTCCAGCCTTCATCCCCTAAGCCTAATTTCAGCATGGGGCACAGTCCGTGTTGACAGCCCTGGGGGGGCTAGTCTCTGAGCCATCATGCCTATGGGCAGAATTATAGTTATAAGAGATTAACCAAAATGCAGCCCCCCTCCCATATTATAATGCACTGCACGTCCGATGGCTTCATGCTGACATGAGGAGTATGTAGCAGCTGAGAACACCCCCTGCAGCCTCCATATCAGCATGATGGTGCGCAGACCAGCTTGGGGAGGGACATGATTTTGACGTGGGTGGGGAAGGGGCTGGGAGATCCCTCATTATCATTTTCAGTTTTGTACACTGCACCACTCATTAGCTCATCAGGCCGAGTGCCGTGTCTGACGGAGCCCCCGTGTGGGTGGCTAACCGACCACTGCCGTTGGCTTTGAGGGCAGTTACGCCTGGCACACGGGAACGTTCACACGGCACCTCTGTCTCTCCTCTGACAGGCTGCTGCAGTGCGAATGTGAAGCACAATGGCCCCAGTCATTTATATTTCAACAATTTTCCAGGATCATGGGCGGCATGGGGACCTGGGTGGGTGTACTGAAAGATATCCAAAGTGGAAGAATGAAAAAACACCATATTTTCTATTAAATTATACAAAGATTGTGGCCAACGGTGGAGATTTCAGGTCCAGAAAGTACAAATCCAGACCAAGATTTTGTTTTAACCAACCAGTTAGATACTCTGTGACTGTGACTCTTTATACTCAACTGGTTGGTTCTTGGTCTGGATTTGTACTCTCTGGACCTGAACTCTCTACCTCTGGTTGTGGCTATGAAAATCGTATTGTTCAGGTCTCACAGTCTTCAGTTAAAAACAGAACAGACACTGGTGACCCTTGTTTTGTTTCATGTTTCCAACACACTCTGTAGTCTTTCATTAATATACATACAGCACAGTGGTCGGGACTCAGTTTCAAAGCACCCGTATGCTGTTGGCTGGTATTACATTTTCAATGTGAGGCAAGTCTGCACACGCATTTACATGCATGTAACAGTTTTATTAGCATGCAAATAGTCTGTAGGGTTTGCAAACTACCCCAACGCTGTTCATGTAGCTAATTTAAGTTTATAATGGAATAATATACTTTTGCTGTAAGATTTCTTGCATGACCGTGAGAGTTGGCGAACTGGACTGTCACGCCAAACGCGTGAGAGTTGGCCTCCCTGTGTTCCCTGCTTTCTGTGTCACTGCCTGAGGCCGTGTTTCCCAACCTGGTGCTCAGGAACCCAGGGATTGGGAAACGCAGGCCTGAGGGACTCCCCCTCATCTAATCATATCATGTTTTTTCCCACGTAAGTGATACCACCATTGTGCAAAGCTTATTTAGCATTTTAAAAACCAATTTCAAAGTTGTACAATAGCAGAGCTGGAATCAGCTAGCTGCCTGTTAACATGCTACCTTGGACTGAGCCACCAGGCGCACACACGCAAACATTATGGTTCCGTATGCAATTCTGAGAAGTACTAACGTTTACACATTAGCTACGCACCTTACGCCCATACATGAATATAAGGAAACTGTGACTGACATCACTTGAAGCCAATGAAAACAGGGGGTATTTAGGATGGACCAATCTCATTTCAAGGGAGAGCCAGGGAAGGGTCCGCATAATGGTGTAACGTGTAATGGTGTAACGTGTAATGGTGTAACACTTTAGGGGCGTAACAAGTAGCATGAGGCATGTCTAGTACTTTTCTTAATCACATAAACCAGTTCATTTTTCTCAGGATAGCTCAATGGCATAAACTTGCCTAGATTAACTAGACTGGTTATTAATTATTAATTGCTATTAATAATGGTTATTAATGCTCAGGGAAGCGCACTTGTAATTGAAAGATTGCAGGTTCGAATCCCCGACCAGCAAGGCATCACTGAGGTACCCTGAGCAAGGTACCGCCCCCAAGCACTGCTCCCTGTGTGCTGAATTAGCTGCCCCCTGCTATGTCACATTGTCACATTTGGGTTAAACGCAGAGGACACATTTTGTTGTTGTGCACTGTGTGCTGTGGTGTGTCAACAATGACCACTGATCTCTAAATTCTAAATTCTTATTTTTTAACCTGTCTATCCTAAATATTTTTTTCAGTTCAATTTAATTTTATTAGATAAAGTCTAACTGGTTATAGCCTAATACGTTTATCATTACGTTTGCCCTCAGTTCATTTACTGATGAAGAGTACAGTCAATGTTAAACTTCCATATTTGTAATGGGACGTTACTACCAAGTGGGCGTGCCTTGTAGGAGGTGTTACTTGTACTATTACTACCAAATGGCTATGCCTTGTAGTAGGTGTTACTTGTACTATTACTGCCAAGTGGGCGTGTCTTGTACTGTGATGTCATTGTTAAATGGCCATGCCTTGTAGGAGGTGTTGCGTGTACTGATATTACTGCAAAGTGCGCGTGTCTTGCAGTGTGATGTCATTGTTAAATGGGCGTGCCTTGCAGTAGTTTGTTTTGTAGAGGCTTTTATCCAAAACATCATACAATTGAGAGAGCTGGGTCAGGCGGTCCCTGGGGCATTTGGGGTGAAGAGCTTTGCCGACCCTGGGAAGCAGCGAGCTTCTGATCATGGCACCCTAAGACGCTGAGTCACACTCGGCAAGAAAAAACGCTGCCGGTAATAGGAGCCGAAGCGGGAAATAGTTTGTGTGAGGCCGCGTGTATGGAACCGTCCTCACTATGTTAAGGGGACAGTGGCATTTTACCACAATAATGAATTGTTTTGGTATCTTTCTCCCAAGATTTTTGTTTGCAGGATCGGCAAGGGTGGAAGCAGATGGGCGCGCACATGTGGAACCTATGTAGAGTCTTTATTTATATTTATTGCCCTTTTGTCCCTTGTGGTAGGGTGGTACCCTTATATCCAGAGGGGAATGGTAGCTCCCAATTAGAGGGGCGGGGACAAGGGTTTATAAGATGGTGGAAGGGTTAGTTTCTTTTTTTCTGGGGCCCAGCTACTTGTGTGCTCTTGGAGTGGGAGGTCCTTAGGTGTGTGGGGACTAGAGGCCACAGTTCAGTCTGGTGTACTTGTTTTTTTTATTTGTTTGATAGTTATTTGTATTAGTTTTCCTTTGTTTGTTTTCTTTATTTTTTCTCTTGTTTTTGGAGCATTTGGTGGGAGAAGCCAAAACATGAGCTGATGCCTAAATAAATCACCAATCCCAAGTTTTTTTTGGATGTTTTATTGTCTTTGCCCGACCCTGAGACCTCTCGACACTTTACCCCACGACATTTGGTGGCAGCGGTGGGATCCAGTGTTCTGCCAGGGTCGGTGCTTTGCATTGTGATGTCACAGCCAAGTGGAATGCAACCACCAGTGACACGAAGCAAGGCTGGCATAGGTACTATTGTGGTACCTTCAGTAGTAGAGGAAGGTGATGTGGCATCTAGGCCATACTCAGCACCCCCAGATGACCGTCTGCTGAGGCTTGAGACTGCACTAACCTCATTCATTCAGGCGCAGCAATCGAGAGATGACAGATTGGAGCGAGAGTCACAGCGTCAGGACCAAAGGTGGAGGTCACTGCACCATCAGTTTCAGCAACTACAGTTGTTAGTGAGCATGGAGCACGTGGGTCCCCAGCCAGCAGCGGGAGTGGTAGACCCCTCACTGGACTCCGCGTCATTGCCTGAGCTTCGTCAGGGTTCTGCGCAGGTGGCATCTCGCTCAGCCAGCTCTACATCTGAGGCCCTAAGTCAGGTGGGCTTCCCTCCACCGGTGCACCTTGGGTGGGGTCCCCCTAAGATGGCCCCGTATACTGAGGATGAGGACATTGAGCATTACTTGACCACGTTTGAACCAGGGCTGTGGAGTCGGAGTCGGAGTGGAGGAGTCGGAGTCGGAGACAATTTTGGGTACCTGGAGTTGGAGTCGGCAAAAAGTTAACCGACTCCGACTCCTACTAAATTTAAATGGGAATTAAAAAAGTAAGTTGAAATGTCCCAATTCACAAACAGTCATAATGAACTACTTCTCTGCTGTAAGAATAAAGCCCAATGCATGCAGTGCATAATGTTACCACAAAACGAACATGTCAAGTAACCATGAAGCATGCTTTTCATTGACTGTATGCGTCACTATATGGGATGTAATGCACAGGTAAGGTGCGGCACCGCTTTCCATTGTGTCGTGTTCCACTGTTACAGGGAACTGTGAACCTAGCCTAAAGCCCCGCATACATTTACAGATGCACTGCCGATTTTTCGGCCGTTCAACGAGTCATCACGCGTCAAACGCCTGAAAAATCATCTGGTGTGTTCTCAGCTCCGTCGGCTCCCCTTCGCTATGCTCTACCCTTGAAACCTTGTTTTCATTGTGTTTGTCTTTAATCTGGCATTATAGTAGAGTGTTGGCTTCCTAGCCAGTAGTTCTGTGGTGAAATGACATGTATGTTGCCTTCCTTTCCTTCAATGGATGTAGAAAATACATTAGCATAGTATATACATACAGAGGAGTCGGAGTCGGGGAGTCGGAGTTGGAGTCGGAAGATTTAGAAACTGAGGAGTCGGAGTCGGAGTCGGAGCATTTATCTACCGACTCCACAGCCCTGGTTTGAACGGATTGCATTAGCAAACCAATGGATAAGGGACAGCTGGGCTTTGTATCTGGTTCCTTTGTTGTCGGGGAAGGCCCGTCCTGCCTATGTGGCAATGGATGTTCAGGATACCAGAGACTATGATAAAGTGAAACAGGCCATCTTAACTAAAACCCCGAAGAACAGGTGCGCCACGGCCACAGCGCGAACTGTAATGCAGCATTTAACACACTGAAGCCGCGACACAGTAACATTTAAAGGCCGCTTGTTTATAATGTGAGTATTTTCTTTGATTACCTGCCGCCCCCTTAAATAGCTTAACGTTTCCACACTTATGATGTCCTTTAGGTATATAGAGCGCGCACCTCATCTGAACAAGTGGGGCAAGGAGGGGGGGCGTATAAAATCAAGTCCACTAGTGTGTTTTGAAACACTCAGATAACCTCATAATTTTTATAAACAGTCGAAGCACGTTGACATTCGGTTAATGCCTAAATATGAAATACGGGGGGGGGGGGGTAGCGACCTCAAACCGCAACGTTCACTGCGAACTCAATATCGTTTGCCTCGTCTAAAATCCACATTTTTGTTTTGTAAAGACACGTACATAATTCAGACTTATATTAATAGTGTTTTATTGGTTTTTTTTTTATTGTGTGCGATTATTTCCACATTTTTAATGAAAAATTCCATTAATCGGGGCGATGAACGTGCATTTTTACTCGTCAGGAATTCAGATCTTAAGGCAGATTACCACCCCACAAATCGAGCCCAAGTTTCTTTGCTCAGATTCACCCCCTTTTCCGTTTCACCAATAGAATTAATCATTAATAACCTGCCGTGGCTGGCGTATTAGGTTTCCATGCTCCGTGCTACTTCTTGCGGCACCGGGGGACCGATCTGCTTGAAGCGGTCACTCACCAAGCCCAGGTGCCCCAGCAGCCAGTTGCGTTTGCGGGGCAGCGCGAAGCACCGCAGTCTCCTGGCGTTTCTCCAGTACTTCAGCAGCGCCCAGCAGACCCGGAGCGAAAGGACGAGCAGAAGCGAGAAGAGGCACAACTGGCAGACCCCCCAGACGGAGGAGAGTAGGGGCAGGAAACGGCCCAACAACCCTTCATACTTCATCGCCATCCTGTGAGGTAGACAGGGCACAAAAAGCATGTTGAGTTATACGATATGCACGATACGTCATGGAATCCCCTGCGTTGCTGCTCAGATAATCCTTAATACTGGGATTAATGATTCGGGGATTAGAACACCGAGGATACCATTTATAAAACCTTAGGAAATCAATATACACTGCAATACAATTTCTAAATTATTCCAGAAGCATTACTACAATTAAACAGAGAATGCATTTATCGGATATCCTTGTATAACCCACCCCGTGAATATACTTGTGTAATCTTGAAAAGTAGCTCTTCGTAGTGCAGTTGTCACAACGGCGGCGGAATCTTCAGAACTGCACAGTATTCACCACACGTCCGATCATCGCTGAGATGGTTGTTGAACAGACTTCAGTTTCTGGGTTTTGTAAGAAGCCAACTTCCCTAAAGATGCTTTGCTCGCTGTAGACTAAAGGCGTTCTTGCGGCACAGGCTGCTTTCTAACTTCCTGATTTTGGTGAATGCAAGCTGGTAATGATCATAGCTAGACCGTCTATGCAGCCCGGAGCCCGAGAGAAGCCGAAGTAAATGTTAAGCAAGTACCTTCTACCAAACATTAATATTATGTTACACTGCCGGTAAAGGAGGCATGCAACTATTGAATCGCCCCTGGTGAATTTTCCGTCAACTTTACCTGAAATAAATCAAGTGTATATTTAATAATATACACTTTTGCATTAGTGTTTATAACATTACTGAGAACAATGTTTATTTATCAAATGCACAGTTACAGCGGCAGCTGCAGGCAATGAAATGAACTTACACGCGGAAATTACTTCTAGTTATGTTAAAGCCTATCAAACCAGTACCGGACTATTCAGGATAGATTAGATTAGATTAGATTAGATTAGATTAGATTAGACTTTATTAATCCCACAATGGGGAAATTCTTTGAGAAAACAGCAGCAATAATGAAAAAAGACAGTACAAAAAAAGGACAGGATCCATAGGATCAGCAAAAAAATAACAATACAGATAATAAAAACAATAGAAAACAATTTCTAAAACTGTAAAAATATATAAGTAAAAATGTAAGAAAAAAAGAAACATACACAATGCTAGGTATATGGATAGCAGCTGCTGAAATATATATATATATATATATATATATATATATATATATATATATATATATATACACATACATACATATACACACACACACACACACACACACACACAGATATACATATATTACACACATATTTACATATACAGGGATTATATATATATTGATTATGTGGTCACTGCAGTGATGTGTTGTAAAGTCTAATAGCTGTGGGGAGGAATGATCGACGGAAGCGCTCCTTCTTGCACTGAGGGTGTAACAGTCTTGTGCTGAAGGAGCTGCTCAGAGCCTCCACAGTGTGGTGCAGGGGGTGGGAGGGGTTATCCATAATAGATGACAGTTTTAATAGCATCCTTCTGTTCGCCACCTCCTCGATGGTGTCCAGTGTGCAGCCCAGGACAGAGCCAGCTTTCTTAACAAGCTTGTTAAGTTTTTTCCTGTCTCTGTCCGAGCTACTCCCTGCCCAGCACACAACAGCGTAGAGAACTACTGAGGCCACTACTGTGTCATAAAAAGTCCGTAGGAGTTCTCTGTACACCCCGAAGGACCTCAGTCTCCTCAACAGGTGGAGGCGACTTTGGCCCTTCCTATACAGGGCAACTGTGTTTGTTGACCAGTCCAATTTATTATTGAGATGAACACCCAGGTATTTAAAAGTGTCCACAATATCAATGTCCGAGCCTGGATGCTCACAGGAGTATGCACTGAAGTGTTCCTTCTGAAGTCGAGCACCAGCTCCTTTGTCTTACTGGTGTTCAGTAGCAAGTGATACCCGCCGTACAGTCGATCTAGTTGTGTTCCACATGTTAAATTTACGATTCGGCATCTTATTAGTCAATTCCGCTGTCAATCACGAGCGGTCAGGCAACGTGCAGGTAGGTGCGCGCTCCTCTCCGCGGTGGAAAAGGTTTCTCTGATAACCTGGAGCGTGCTTGTTGGCATATCGACAAAACTGTCGGTGCAGCGGTGAGAAAGATCAGGAGAAGACTAACAATAAAGGAATTATTATATCGGAGGAAAATTAATTCACACAACACGTTATTAACTACATGAACTGGGAACAATCTCCGTTCCTTTTATCGCACACACATACATATACACTTATGTATATACTTCGAGCATGCGCATCACTACTCAAATGCCCCCTACCGTACAATCAAATTATAACAGACCATATACAATTGAGAGCATACATTTACATTCACGTGTAAACAGGTACATTTTTGGAAATCTCTGCATAGAAACATACCGCAGCGAAATAAAACTTATACTTTTTAACTACCTGACATTTCTTTTTTTAAAACGAATGTAGACTAAAGGGATTATACGTTTATTCTATGCTCCGTAAGAGAGGAAATGTTAAACGAGTGTATTTTTTTAAATGAGAATTACATGTACGTGTTGGCCTATACTATATGAGTGAATATTGCAAGGAACTCGGTTGCCATAAACTTATAAAGATATGCCGGCCTTGGATAGGTTAGTAATTGTTTTGTTATGTTTAATGAGCAAACCAGGACGATGAGCTGTGCTTTGATTGTGACTCATATTGGTGGGTAGTGGTGGGCGGATCGATCCAAGCATGGATAATATCGATAATGATGTTGGTGTTGATATTGATCAATACCAGTTTAACGAGATCGATACTTCAGTTTGCATTTCTCTCCCAAATGTACTGCGGTGTCTGTGTTCGCGCTGCTGCTCTCGATTGGCGCTCCCGGCTGTCACGTGACTGAACGGCGCGCGCCACGCAGACAGGTTGACTTGCGCGCGCGAGCGGGCACACACACACACACACACACACTACATTATTTACAATATAGTATTGTATTAGTGGGCCGCCGAACCATGCTGCCAATAATTAAACAGAAGAGATAGTTCGGGGTTTAATCACCAGATGGCTTTTATTACACCCGTACTACTACACCCACACACTCGCACTGCCCACCGTGCACATCGCCCCGTTTACTCCTCATACACACGGTGGAAGCGCGGACACACATACACACACCATGCACAACAATAACCATTAACCACTATACATGACATAACACACAGCACATTTATAATCACACAAGCGATTACTGAGAACTATTTACAAGCTGGCGTCAGTCCAACACGCCGAGCTGCCTTCGCGCTACAGTATTTATTTACTTATAGACTTTGCCCAAAATCTGTCCTGGGTTTTAACTAATCAAAATAGCCACTAAACAAAATAATGTATTTACTGCACAGACACAGTAAAATATAATTTGACCTCATTAACTTTATTCTGATATACTTGAAATATCTTCAGTTGGAAAGATGTCTTAGAAACTCCAAGTGTCTTGACACAGAGTCATTGTGTGTAGTATCAGGTGAAATGGTAATTTTATTTTTATAATTTCTAAATTGCCTTTAAACGCAGTGGCCTGAGACTCAGTCTAGGTTTCTGGGTCCTCATTTCACTGTATGGTTCAGGTGCCATCCTACTGGGAAAAGCCTAGCTGTGTCCATTTATTGTGAGGCCTCAGTTATGCAGCTAGAAACTAAATATAATAATCAAAATGCAGTTCTGAAGCTTTAAATGCACTTTTATTCTTCATTGTTGTTGTGCCTGTAATGTCTGTGTTTTTATGTACACTACCAGACAAAAGTTTTTGCACACAATGAGATTTTCTACATTTGCGTGTTACTTAACATTTATTATATTATTAATATTTATTTATTTATTTTATATTTTTATTTACTTCCTCAAAAGAAGGAGAGGGAGGGGGGGGAAACAAAGGAGAAGAAGGGGGGAAGAGAGAGAGAGGGAGAGAGAGGAGAAGAAGAGAAAAAAAAATGAAGAAAAGAAAAAAACAAAACAGATAATCTGCTTCCATGTCTGCTGAAAAGAGAAAGACAACATCTGTACTAATCACAACGACCATCAAACGTTAAATGTTGTTGAACAGCACACACAACCAGCATGTCCTTGCACACACAACACAGAAACAACAGCCGATCAAGACAGTGTGTCCGTGAGCACCTGTGTGCACACCTGTGTGTGTCAGCGCGCTGGTGTTCCTAAGGTTTCTCCATGTAAATGTCTAGTAGTGTGTGTGGGGAGCCACAGCCCCGCCCACCCAGGACATGAAGCCGACACGGAGGAGACCCGGGCCCCAGACATCCAGAGGCCCCCCAGGGCACGGGAACCCTAGGAGGACCACCGCAGGCACAATTGCAGCCCCCACCCAGAAAAGGGCAGAGGAGCGCTCCGGAGGGGGGCCATCCGGCAGCCACATCGCAGGAGCCCCAGGGGGCCGTGGCGGCGAGCACGCAGGCTCCGTCGGCAGCCGGCCACACCAGGGCAGACCGGGCCCAGAGGTCCAAGGGCCCCCCCACCCCCCAGCTGGGACTCGGCAGAGCCGGAAGGACCAGGCCCCGACAGGCAACCGCCGAGAGTGAGCCAGCACACACCAGAGCATCCAGCCCCAGACATCGAGAACCACCAACGCATCGGCAGCCAGGAGTGTGGCGGGGGGGCAATAGAGCCTGAGATGTTATTTCAGGTGGAGTCTAAGACCCAACCTGACACATGCGTATAGACAAACAGGCGCACACATACACAAGCATACGTTCCCACCCTCATGCACACATAAACAAACATTCACCGATTCGCCCAACATGAAGACACACAGAAATGAACGCCGTACACACACTCACACTCCCCATATATACTCTATACTCCGAGATCCAGGCACCACCTCCCCCAGAGGGGCAATCTGCCACCAGACCTCGGAGATAGATCCCTTTTTTCCTCTGGCATGGGGACAAGAAGACCACCCCGGACTCCACCGCAGCCGAGAAGCCCACCAGCCCAGACCCCGACCGGACGGCCAGCTCCCCCCAGCATTTAGGGATGGGGAGGAAAGGATCGGTGGGGGGGCAAAGTACCCCCCCTCTGGAGCCAGCTCCCCCACTGACCCCCATAAGCACCCCTGTTCCCCGAAATCCATCCAGGGCGGGAGGGCCGAGGCCCATCCAGTCCGGGGGCCCAGAGCAGCGGCACCACCAGGCACCACAGAGCCTGGGGCAGCCAAGCAGACCCCACCACAGAGGGAAAAACTACACCCACCCCACCATTCAGTCAACTCCCAGACTACATAAGACAATAGACACCCAGGTTGGGTCCATTCTCCTCCTCTATTGGATTCCCCCCCCCCCGCAGAGTGGATACCCCTAAGGCAGGGACCACCTGCGGACAGATGGTAACAACCTCCCCGCCAGCTAAAGAGGCCCCCAGCCCCTCCAATGCGCCGAAGGTCCCCGCGCCGGGGCCGGGCCCCAGTGCACGCGCCAACCCACACCCCGGCGACACACCCACCAGGACCCAAGCCCCCCCAGCCCAGCCGGAACCCCAGCCCGGAGGCAGAGCGCCCCCAGAACCCCAAGCCCGCCCCGGACCCACCCAGGAGCAGCACGGCCGCCAGGCCGGCAACCTACGTCCCCCGGCACAGGCTACCCCAGCAGCGCTGCATGCAGCCGCCAGAAAGACGCCACCCAAGAGCCACCAAAGCCCCATCCAGGCCAGGACCGCAGTCCCAGCGCCTAACCCCCCCAGAACCCCCCCCCCCCCAGGGAACCTCCAGACGCCCCGAGCCCATATGCCCCCCCCCCACACCAACAACAAAGACCGAAGTGGGACAAACCTACGACCCCCCACCGCCACTAGGTGATGGAGCTGATCAAAGGAGCCCAGAGAGATTGGTCTAATGTGGCGGCAGAAGCTGTAACGAGACTAATATGGTCAAGCAAACTCTCTCTATATTGGTTGATATTAAGGTTATTTTTATTTTTCCAGTTCATGAGGACAGTCTTCTTAGCAATGCATAAAGCGGTGAAAGCCATGTGGGTTGTGTTAATCTCTGTAGTGACACCATCTAGCTCGCCTAACAAGCAGACTGAAGGAGAGGCTGGAATGGTACATTTCAGACACTTTGATAAGTCCTCACAAATCCTGCCCCAGAACATCTGAGCAGGTGGACAGAACCAAAGAGCATGGATGTAATTGTCAGGTCATTTGCTACTGGAGATGACAGTGTGAGCAGTTGTTAGAAGACGTAAAACCCATCCTGAACATCCGATGCCCTGTATAGTGCACTCTATGCAGGATTTTGTATTGTATTAATTGTAAATTGGGACTTCTAATCAGTTCAAAGGTTTTTAAGCATGTCTTAGACCAGAAATTGTGGTCCCAGCTGATTGATAAATCTGCCTCCCATTTTGCAACAGGAAGGGATATTGAATCATCCATTTTCGAAAGTGTCCTGTATATTTTAGACAGTAATTTGGGGGTTTTGAGATTAAGGAATTCTGCCACACTTGGTGGTATTTGTAATTTGATTTGATTAGACTTGAATTTCCTTTTTACTATAGATTTAACTTGTTGATATTCTAAAAATCTATTCTTGTTAATCCCATGTCTTTTAACTAATAAGTCAAAGGGGATAAAGTGTATTTCTTCGAATATATGTTCCAAGTATTTAATACCTTTACAACTCCAATCCGGGAAATTTATCATATTATTGTTTAGTATAGTATGTCAGGGTTGTTCCAGATGGGAGTACGTTTGCATGGGATTAATGAAGACTCAGTCGTTCTTAGAAACTCCCACCATGCTGTCAGAGAAGAGCTGATACTGATGCTTTTGAAGCATTCGTGTCGTTTAATGTTTGAGCTAATGAATGGTAGATCCGAAATCTCTATGTTATTGCATAGAGCCTGTTCTACGTCCAGCCAAGGTTCATCTAAGAGGGTATGTTTTAGCCACCCTGAGATGTTTTGAAGCCTGTTGGCTAAGAAGTAGTGGTGAAAGTTAGGCAGATCTAGTCCTCCTTTGTCCTTGCTCCTTTGCAGCGTTTTTAAGCTAATACGCGGTGGTTTATCTTTCCAAAGGAATTTAGAGATGGCGGAGTCCAGGGATCTAAACCAGTCAGGTGATGGTTTACTTGTAATCATTGCAAATAAATAATTAATTCTTGGTAACACCATCATTTTTATTGATGCAACCCTTCCCATGAGTGATATGGGCAGGGACTTCCATCTAACCAGCTCATCCTCTACCTTCTTTAAAAGTGGGACGTGGTTTAATTTAGTTAAATCTGCCAGCCTAAGTGGAACATTAATACCTAAATATTTAATATCCCCAGATTGCAGTGGAGTGGAGGAAGAGTTCTGAAAGGAGCAGTTAATTGGAAGAACTGTAGATTTTAACCAGTTTATTGAATAATCTGAGACTCTTGAGAAAGAGTTTATTAATGTAATTACCTGAGACAGAGTGGTTTGTGAATGCTGGAGAAAGAGTAACACATCCTCCGCATAAAAACTGACCTTATGTTCTACATTCTTACATTTAATGCCTTTAATCACTATAGCCTGTCTAATTGCTGCTGCTAGTGGTTCAATAAAAATTGCAAACAGTGAGGGGGAGAGAGGGCATCCCTGCCTGGTGCCCCTCTTGAGACAGAAGCTAGAGGATGTTTGGTCATTTGTCCTAACACATGCTGCTGGGGAACTATATAATATTTTTAACCAGCTTATGAAAGAGGTTCCAAAACCAAATTTGTGTAATGCTGCAAATAAAAAATTCCAGTTAACTCTATCGAATGCTTTTTCTGCATCTAGAGACAATATTGTAATTTGAAGGTTTTTATTGCACGAATAGTCTATCAGATTAAGTCAAGTGCTCAACTCATGCTTGTTCATCATTAATGAAAATTGATGCATCTTTCATCTCCAGTAGCTACAGCATTTGTGCATGATTTGTACTTCAGTAATAATAACCGAGTTACTGCTAAGTATCTGTGCCCCCTCAAGTAAAGTGTTACTGCTTTTTCCTCTTCTGAGAGGAAGTAACTGTTTTTGCCGACCTCATAACCAAGCCCTGGGGGCAGCTTGGCATTACACATATATCAATATTTATTTATATAACACCACAGGGTTTACAAAGTGCCCAACAGACACTTGAACTGAAGAAAAAAAAACAAGTTAATGACAGGGAATTAAAATAAACACAAAAGAAGTGAGAAAGTATTTGCAAAAAATAATTTATTAAAATAACTGATTATCTTAGATTATTATAATAAGTAATAAGTAATTAATTATAGGATGTAAAAAAGTAAAAATACTAATACTTCTATATATACAAAACTCATATAATATATTAGCCAATACATGAGGTCCAAAAGACCTTCACCAGTATCTACAGCCAGAACGATAAGTGCATTGAACATAGACTGTAGAAGCCGGAAGAATCTATGCCATTTGGTGGTAGATGGCTTTTGGTCTGGTGGCCCCTGTCCTTGTCCGCCCCAGTCCGGGTCCTCCTCAAATGACCCATGTCCTCCTCCGCCCAAGTCTGGGTCATCCACAAGTAGCCCCTGCCCTCCTCCATCCTTCTCCATGACCTCTACATGTAGCCCTTGTACTGGTTTGCCCATCTCCTGGACCTTCCCAGTAGGCTCCTGTCCTTTTCCACCCTTCTCCATATCCTCTACAGGTGGACCTTGCTTTTGTTCGCCTACATTCTGGGTCTCCCCAGTAGGCTCCTGTATTCCTCCATCCTTCTCCATGTCCTGTTTAGGTAGCCCTTGTACTGGTTTGACCATCTCTTGGTCCTCCCCAGTAGGCTCCTGTCCTTCGCTCCTCTCCCTGTCCTCGACAGGTTTAATGTCTGTCTTTGGAGCTTCAGTTTGTTCTGGGGCCAGTTTCACCAATTCACTTCCTGATTTGGTGCTTTTAGGACCTGGGCTCTGATTCTCTGTGCCCTTCGCCAAGACACCGCTGGCTTCATCCATGCTGAGCACAGCTTTATCTTTTTTGCCAAGCTTTCTCAGCTTCCTCCACACTCTGAGGTGAGCGGGCTTTTTCTTTGGGCCCTGAAGCTTTTCTTTCTTCAGTCCCTGCTGCTTTGTGCAACTCAAGCCCATGCTGTTTTCTTTCTGCCTCTTCCTTCTCTGATGAAAATGTAATGTGGGTGAAAAGAAGCCAAGTCGATTTTTCAGGAGTGTCTGCTCTGAAATTGTCGCCAAGACTGTCATGTGAAGGTGAAATCACCCTTTATATAGGAAACAGAACTAGAAGTTCTAGAACTTCATTGACCAATCAGTGATGTCTTCCACCATTACATAATGTGCCGACATCACAAGCCATATAAGGCATTTGACATTATATTGTTTATACCAAAACAGGATTGCTGGTTGACATTTAAAATCAGTACTTTATTTTTAAAGTACTGTACAGTACTGTACTTTCCCAAATGAAAGATATTATGATGTTTGACTGATTTATTCAGGCTGCATCTCGACGTTCCTCATCACGGTTTTGACACATGGCGGGGTCGCGTAATAAATGAAACGAAAATTTGTTTATTCTATTTTATTTAATTTTTTGGGGGGGTGGGGAGTTTTTCGAAGGCCGCAGTCGACACGCGCAGGTCGCCTGACTCAGCAGCTGCAGCGATATAGTGTCTTCATGGCAACGGGGGTAATAAACACTGCCGGAGGCCGCAAGTTTGAAATCTGACTCAAAATCCTTAAAAGCAAATCTCGCCACTCGGCAGCCATCCGGGCAGTTATTTTATGAATATTTAAATGCTGTCCCTAAGAACAAGCTATCATAAAAACTTTTTTGAAGGATTTCTTTTTTCATAGTAAAAGAAGGCTTGATGCGGCCATCCGGGGGACATCCTCCGTCTGTCCCTTGTTTGCTGGGCTTCTTTGTGCCCTTTTTTCCAAGCCCACCCCCCGAGGACCATACGAAGTGACCGTACACTGCTGCGAGTAACATTCGTGGGCGTTACGGGGTGTGGCAGCGACGCGGAGCCGAGTCTGGTGACTTCGGCGCCTCAGTTTATGTCTCCTCTTGTTCCTGACAGTTTCGTAAGTCTCTTGCATTTTTTTCGAAATAAATTCGCTACGTCAACGCGTGCCGTTCGAGATTTTAAAAAATCAGCTCGTGAAATCTTTTCTAGAGATCAGAGAATTTATTAAGTGGAAATGTTTGATGCTGCCTATAGGGTCAGAGGTTGGAAGTTTGATGGTTACTTGCGTAGATCGTGCGAATGATGGACTTTTTGGCTGATTGTGTGTTTTTCCCTCTAGGTTTTTCGGTTTCTTTTCTTTACTTTACCACTGCTTAGGCTAAAAATAATATATATAGAGTGTAATTTATTAATATTGCCGCTTTTTACGGTGTAGGTACCCGATAGGTACATTTTTGGTAATCCCTGCATAGTAACATACTGCAGCGAAATAAAACTTCTACTTTTTAACTCCCTGACATTTCTTTTTTTAAAACGTATGGATTTTTTTCCCCAGAAAACTACTCTTATAAGTTGTATATATTCAGTGATTTTGTAGACTAAAGGGATTATACGTTTATTCTAGCTCCGTAAGAGAGAAAATGGTAAAGGAGTGTATTTTTTTAAATGAGAATTAAATGTACGTGTTGGCCTGTACTATATGAGTGAATATTGCAATGAACTCGGTTGCCATAAAGAAATGCCGGCCTTGGATAGGTTAGTAATTGTTTTCTTATGTTTAATGAGCAAACCAGGACGATGAGCTGTGCTTTGATTGTGACTCATATTGGTGGGTAGTGGTGGGCGGATCGATCCAAGCATGGATAATATCGATAATAATGTTGGTGTTGATATTGATCAATACCAGTTTAATGAGATCGATACTTCAGTTAGCATTTCTCTCCCAAATGTACTGCGGTGTCTGTGTTCGCGCTGCTGCTCTCGATTGGCGCTCCCGGCTGTCACGTGACTGAACGGCGCGCGCCACGCAGACAGGTTGACTTGCGCGCGCGCGCGGGCACACACACACACACACACACACACTACATTATTTACAATAAAGTATTGAATTAAATGTGCTGTGTGTTATGTCATGTATAGTGGTTAATGGTTATTGTTGTGCATGGTGTGTGTATGTGTGTCCGCGCTTCCACCGTGTATATGAGGAGTAAACGGGGCGATGTGCACGGTGGGCAGTGCGAGGGTGTAGTAGTACGGGTGTAATAAAAGCCATCTGGTGATTAAACCCCGAACTATCTCTTCTGTTTAATTATTGGCAGCAAGACGTAAAACCCATCCTGAACATCCGATGCCCTGTATAGTGCACTCTATGCAGGATTTTTGTATTGTATTAATTGTAAATTGGGACTTCTAATCAGTTCAAAGGTTTTTAAACATGTCTTAGACCAGAAATTGTGGTCCCAGCTGATTGATAAATCTGCCTCCCATTTTGCAACAGGAAGGGATATTGATTCATCCATTTTGGAAAGTGTCCTGTATATTTTAGACAGTAATTTGGGGGTTTTGAGATTAAGGAATTCTGCCACAATTGGTGGTATTTGTAATTTGATTTGATTAGACTTGAATTTCCTTTTTACTATAGATTTAACTTGGTGATATTCTAAAAATCTATTCTTGTTAATCCCATGTCTTTTAACTAATAAGTCAAAGGGGATAAAGTGTATTTCTTCGAATATATGTTCCAAGTATTTAATACCTTTACAACTCCAATCCGGGAAATTTATCATATTATTGTTTAGTATAGTATGTCAGGGTTGTTCCAGATGGGAGTACGTTTGCATGGGATTAATGAAGACTCAGTCGTTCTTAGAAACTCCCACCATGCTGTCAGAGAAGAGCTGATACTGATGCTTTTGAAGCATTCGTGTCGTTTAATGTTTGAGCTAATGAATGGTAGATCCGAAATCTCTATGTTATTGCATAGAGCCTGTTCTACGTCTAGCCAAGGTTCATCTAAGAGGGTATGTTTTAGCCACCCTGAGATGTTTTGAAGCCTGTTGGCTAAGAAGTAGTGGTGAAAGTTAGGCAGATCTAGTCCTCCTTTGTCCTTGGTCCTTTGCAGCGTTTTTAAGCTAATACGCGGTGGTTTATCTTTCCAAAGGAATTTAGAGATGGCGGAGTGCAGGGATCTAAACCAGTCAGGTGATGGTTTACTTGGAATCATTGCAAATAAATAATTAATTCTTGGTAACACCATCATTTTTATTGATGCAACCCTTCCCATGAGTGATATGGGCAGGGACTTCCATCTAACCAGCTCATCCTCTACCTTCTTTAAAAGTGGGATGTGGTTTAATTTAGTTAAATCTGCCAGCCTAAGTGGAACATTAATACCTAAATATTTAATATCCCCAGATTGCAGTGGAGTGGAGGAAGAGTTCTGAAAGGAGCAGTTAATTGGAAGAACTGTAGATTTTAACCAGTTTATTGAATAATCTGAGACTCTTGAGAAAGAGTTTATTAATGTAATTACCTCAGAGAGACTGATTTGTGAATGCTGGAGAAAGAGTAACACATCATCCACATAAAGACTGACCTTATGTTCTACATTCTTGCATTTAATGCCTTTAATCACTATAGCCTGTCTAATTGCTGCTGCTAGTGGTTCAATAAAAATTGCAAAGAGTGAGGGGGAGAGAGGGCATCCCTGCCTGGTGCCCCTCTTGAGACAGAAGCTAGAGGATGTTTGGTCATTTGTCCTAACACATGCTGTTGGGGAACTATATAATATTTTTAACCAGCTTATGAAAGAGGTTCCAAAACCAAATTTGTGTAATGCTGCAAATAAAAAATTCCAGTTAACTCTATCGAATGCTTTTTCTGCATCTAGAGACAATATTATGATTTGAAGGTTTTTATTGCACGAATAGTCTATCAGATTAAGTAATCTACGTGTGTTTGTTGATGAGTGCCTCCCTTTTATGAAACCAGTTTGGTCAGGATGAATTATGTGAGGGGTTATCTTCTCTATTCTTTTTGAGAGAACTTTGCAGATTATTTTAAGGTCAACATTAATAAGGGATATTGGACGATAGCTGGCAGGCAATATAGGTTCTTTGCCTGGTTTTAACAAGAGACTAATGTTGGCAGAATTCATATTTGGTGGTAGTCTACCATTTTCCTTGGTTTCCTGCAACATTCTGTAGAATGTTGGTGACAGAATTGCCCAGAATTCTTTATAGAATTCTGCTGGAAATCCATCGGGGCCTGGAGCCTTATTATTGGGCATACTGTTCAAAGCTTCCTGGAGTTCACTTGGTGTCAGCGGAGAATCCAGTGCCATCGTTTGATTATCTGATCATTTCGGAAGGGTTATACTATCAAGAAACTGGTCAATTTCGTCTTTAGATGGGTTTATCTGTGGTGAGTATAAAGATTTGTAAAAGTCCCTGAAAGTGTTGTTTGTTCTATCAGGGTCATATACTGTATCCCCGGTTAAGTCTTTAACAGCACATATAGTTGTTTTCTCTTTATTTATTTTGAACTGGTTTGCTAGAAATTTACCTGATTTGTTACCATGTTCATAATTTTGCCATCGAAGTCTTTGTGCTAAGAATTGAGTTCTTTTATTAATAATTTCATTTAATTCTAATTTTGCTTTTAAGTATTTCCTGTTCCGGGGATGATATATAGGCTTCTTCTAAGGATTTTATGGTTTCTTCTAATTCCTGAATATACTTGTTTTCTCTTTTCTTTTTATGTGATGAGAATGAGATTATTTTACCTCTCATCACAGCTTTGCCTGCTTCCCAGAGAATAGATGCTGATGTTCCAGGCAGGTCATTATAGTCTAAATATAAAGCCCACTCTTTTTTGAAATAGTAAAATCTCCATCTTTAAGCAAAGATGTATTAAATCTCCAGTTTCTAATTGGTGGAATGGCCTTCTTATTTATTAGGGTTAAAGATACAGGAGCATGATCGCTGACAGCTATAGGGTGTATCTCAGTGTCTGAAATGTCACTCAGCAGTGAGCTGCTGACTAGGAAATAATCCAGACGGGAGTACGAGTGATGGACGTGTGAGAAGAAAGTATATTCCCTACGGTTGGGGTGAAGAGAACGCCATGCATCGCGAAGACCATAGTCGCTCATGTACTGCTTAACTATATTTATGGATTCCCAATTGCGCTGAGCAGCTGTACTGAGCCCGTCCATTTCTTTATTTAGTGCGAAGTTGAGGTCGCCCCCAAGAACGAGTGCGCTATCTAGGTGTTCAGAGAGTGCGGTAAAGAAAACGTGGAAGAATGAAGGGTTATCAACATTTGGACCATATACAGTATACTAACAATACATAACTTTTTGTTAAGTATAGATAATTTAATGATTATAAATCTACCCTCTGGATCTATAATTGTGTTGAGTACTGTGAAATTAACATTTCTATGTATTAAAATTGCTACCCCCCTTTGCCTAGAGTTATAACAAGCTGAGAACACATTAGGAAACTCAGGTGTTTTAAGTTCATCTGTAGTAGTGGTTGAACGACTTTAGATTTTTTAAAGTCGACTTTTATGTGATTGAAGTCCAGTCGACGTCGACTAGTCGCTGGTGACGTCATCATTAAAACGATGCAAAAGTTTTGCAACATGCCACAATTTGTAATTTATTGACAGGAACAAAATATACAAATGCTGTTAGACAGCTCATAACACATTGCAAAAACAATGCAACAGCACTGGCTAATTTTAGTGCCAACAAATGCACAGTCAACACAATAAACACTGCACTTACTAAAAATATAAAAACGACAAATAGTTTATGCAAAAGTAATGCATACCGTCGTCAGAACAGAACACTAATTCATATGAAGTGATTTCATAACTCTCGAACGAGAAAGGCTATAAGCCTACTCACTGTCAGAGTCCTGCTCAGTCACATAATTTACTTTTTTATCCTGGTTTGCGTGCAAGAAAATGAGGGCGTTGACATGGGCTGGATGCAGGCTCGCACGCTGTCGCGTAATTGTATTCCCAGCGAGTGAAAAGATTCTCTCGCTTGGGGTGCTGGTAGCTGGAACAGCTAAGTAGCTTTTGCTAATATGCCGCTGCTTTTCTGAAATGACCCACTAGGTTCCTGATCGGTGCACGTGTGACGTGTCGTGTAAGGCTGCCATGTTTTTCACGTCAAAATCACATGATCCACGCAGCGCGACTAGTCGACTTCAATCAAAAAGCGTCATGACAGAGTATTAAGGTCGACCAGTCGACTAGTCGACTAGTCGGTGCAACCCCTAATCTGTAGATGTGGCAGGGCACATCTACATCTTCAGCATCTACATTTATTAAAAATACACTTAATATTCTTTGCTAAAAAATAAATGTACACCATTTGATTACCTTTATTAGCAAGAAAATGTCATATCTTTGATTCATCAAAGTAACCTCCTCTAGCAGTTATAACAGCAGAGAAACAACAAAAATCCTGAAGGGTTAGGAGTATGAGTTTGCTTGTTTTCAGGTATGGAAGATAAGGATAGATGTGCATGTGTTGAACCATGATGGCAATATCATGGATGCAGCGAGCATCGAGGCTATCACAGCACTGTGCCACTTCCGACGACCAGACGTCGGAATTCAGGGAGAAGAGGTGACCATCGTGAGTATCACTGAACTGTCATGTCATCTTCAGGGTCTTGCACTTACCTTAAATAGTAGAAATCCCTGTACCATCTGCATCTTGTTCAGTTCCTCCACCAACAGATGATGCACATTGTATGTAAATATTTGATTAAGGAAGTGTCCACGGTGTTGCTTTTCATGAAAATATATGAAGCTGCATGTTAGTAATATCTGTGGTTCTGTGGCTTATTTTGTTAAATCTGATGTGCGCTGCAGTACTTTGGCAAAATGTAAATGCGTAATTTTACAGGTTCTTCGATGTAACAAGTGTCAAGGTCTGTGAGATAACAGAACTAATCAATAAAGCCTTGGAAAATGACAAGAAAGTTAAGTATGTATTTGGAATTTTATTTCAAAAGGCCTCTCCTTTGATGTTTAAACCATTGATCTAGGTGAGAAGTTTTTCTCTTAGCTGAAATTGTACACTATTGGTACCAGTTGCTTACCATTATTTTTAAAGACACAGTATTTGTCAGTAACCTCATATAAAAGCAAAGTCATTCAGACGCATAACATTTCCCTTCAAAATCACTGAGGATGGGTTCAGGGTTCAGATGTTGAGGACTGTGATTTGAATAGTCCTGTCCTATGTTTACCCAAAACACTTGGCTGCATTAGCCACCCTTAATTTGTATACCTGGAGGAAACCCCATGATGACACGGGGAGAACATGCAAACGCCACACGCATGGAACCCTGTCGGAAACTTGAGCCCAGGTCCCAGAGGCGTGAAGCAATCACTGCACCAATCACTGCACCACTGCTAGCCAGCCTTATTGTACAACAGTGACAAGGATTTGTGCAGTGTGCTGATGAAGGCCAAAGCCAGCCCAGCTGTCTGCACCAGCATCTGCGCTGAGTACTGCAAGAACCTGGGATTGAACCAACAGCCATGAGATCATCAGGCTAACGCGCTCCCAACTGAGCTACTCCGGCCTGGTCAGCATTGAGTAACATTGCCGGTTAGACTGGGGGGTGCTACTGTATATCAGTTAATTCTGCAAACCTTTGCAAACTACTGGAGGAACAAATAATAAATAACACAAGTCAAGTGCTCAACTCATGCTTGTTCATCATTAATGAAAATTGATGCATCTTTCATCTCCAGTAGCTACAGCATTTGTGCATGATTTGTACTTCAGTAATAATAACCGAGTTACTGCTAAGTATCTGTGCCCCCTCAAGTAAAGTGTTACTGCTTTTTCCTCTTCTGAGAGGAAGTAACTGTTTTTGCCGACCTCATAACCAAGCCCTGGGGGCAGCTTGGCATTACACATATATCAATATTTATTTATATAACACCACAGGGTTTACAAAGTGCCCAACAGACACTTGAACTGAAGAAAAAAAAACAAGTTAATGACAGGGAATTAAAATAAACACAAAAGAAGTGAGAAAGTATTTGCAAAAAATAATTTATTAAAATAACTGATTATCTTAGATTATTATAATAAGTAATAAGTAATTAATTATAGGATGTAAACATTAATTAATTAAAAGTAAAAATACTAATACTTCTATATATACAAAACTCATATAATATATTAGCCAATACATGAGGTCCAAAAGACCTTCACCAGTATCTACAGCCAGAACGATAAGTGCATTGAACATAGACTGTAGAAGCCGGAAGAATCTATGCCATTTGGTGGTAGATGGCTTTTGGTCTGGTGGCCCCTGTCCTTGTCCGCCCCAGTCCGGGTCCTCCTCAAATGACCCATGTCCTCCTCCGCCCAAGTCTGGGTCATCCACAAGTAGCCCCTGCCCTCCTCCATCCTTCTCCATGACCTCTACATGTAGCCCTTGTACTGGTTTGCCCATCTCCTGGACCTTCCCAGTAGGCTCCTGTCCTTTTCCACCCTTCTCCATATCCTCTACAGGTGGACCTTGCTTTTGTTCGCCTACATTCTGGGTCTCCCCAGTAGGCTCCTGTATTCCTCCATCCTTCTCCATGTCCTGTTTAGGTAGCCCTTGTACTGGTTTGACCATCTCTTGGTCCTCCCCAGTAGGCTCCTGTCCTTCGCTCCTCTCCCTGTCCTCGACAGGTTTAATGTCTGTCTTTGGAGCTTCAGTTTGTTCTGGGGCCAGTTTCACCAATTCACTTCCTGATTTGGTGCTTTTAGGACCTGGGCTCTGATTCTCTGTGCCCTTGGCCAAGACACCGCTGGCTTCATCCATGCTGAGCACAGCTTTATCTTTTTTGCCAAGCTTTTTCAGCTTCCTCCACACTCTGAGGTGAGCGGGCTTTTTCTTTGGGCCCTGAAGCTTTTCTTTCTTCAGTCCCTGCTGCTTCGTGCAACTCAAGCCCATGCTGTTTTCTTTCTGCCTCTTCCTTCTCTGATGAAAATGTAATGTGGGTGAAAAGAAGCCAAGTCGATTTTTCAGGAGTGTCTGCTCTGAAATTGTCGCCAAGACTGTCATGTGAAGGTGAAATCACCCTTTATATAGGAAACAGAACTAGAAGTTCTAGAACTTCATTGACCAATCAGTGATGTCTTCCACCATTACATAATGTGCCGACATCACAAGCCATATAAGGCATTTGACATTATATTGTTTATACCAAAACAGGATCGCTGGTTGACATTTAAAATCAGTACTTTATTTTTAAAGTACTGTACAGTACTGTACTTTCCCAAATGAAAGATATTATGATGTTTGACTGATTTATTCAGGCTGCATCTCGACGTTCCTCATCACGGTTTTGACACATGGCGGGGTCGCGTAATAAATGAAACGAAAATTTGTTTATTCTATTTTATTTAATTTTTTGGGGGGGGTGGGGAGTTTTTCGAAGGCCGCAGTCGACACGCGCAGGTCGCCTGACTCAGCAGCTGCAGCGATATAGTGTCTTCATGGCAACGGGGGTAATAAACACTGCCGGAGGCCGCAAGTTTGAAATCTGACTCAAAATCCTTAAAAGCAAATCTCGCCACTCGGCAGCCATCCGGGCAGTTATTTTATGAATATTTAAATGCTGTCCCTAAGAACAAGCTATCATAAAAACTTTTTTGAAGGATTTCTTTTTTCATAGTAAAAGAAGGCTTGATGCGGCCATCCGGGGGACATCCTCCGTCTGTCCCTTGTTTGCTGGGCTTCTTTGTGCCCTTTTTTCCAAGCCCACCCCCCGAGGACCATACGAAGTGACCGTACACTGCTGCGAGTTATGCTACGTTCACACCGCGAGCGTCAAAGACTCCAGCCGTCGCTCCCGCCGCCCTGAACGCGACGCTAGCCAACGCCGGAGACGCTCTCTGACGTCATATAGTGGGCGGGGACAAGGCCGCTCAGAATGCCAGGCTCTGAGAACTTTTTAAAGGGGTCGCAAAACAAACAAACGTGTAGCTTATATCTTTGCACCGACTCCTGATAGGACATAATTTGTCAAATAAATATTGTTGTGAGCCAGTTATTTGCATTCCCACTTAAAATCAAGCGTTCTGGAGGGAAAATGTTACCTATAATAGTGTAGCGCTTCTTTTCAAATTTACCTTGGATCACAATGGATGATCGCCAAGTAGTTACTTGTGCTTTATGTTTCTTTAGTTAACATAAATAGTACTTAAAATGTTTCACGACAGTTCTACTAAAACACATAATTATGTTTTGACAAACACTAATGCTATAAATAGGTTTAACATTACCGACAATTTGCACTGTTTTCTATGCTATGGCGCCAAAATTACTACTGATCTCCTTCCTTTTTCACAAAAAAATATATTATGCACTTCACCATCTCACCTAGAACACCGATTGTTTCGGACACTCTGGTCCATGCCTCATTTTTTTTTATTTATGTCCCTGTATGCAAACAGAGACACATCATATATAACTGGGTACCCGGCCAGAGCAATAATAAGTCTCTCCTCCATTGTGCCTAGGAACGGTTGGGTCGGAACAAAAGTTTACACGCTTATGTTCTGCGGCGCTCTCTTTAGCGGAGCATCTCTACATTCCCATTGGTTGCCGCCCAACCGCGTCACAGCTCATTACCATAAAGTTGACTGGATTCAACTTCTGTCTGACGCTCCCGCCGCCCAGATCGCAACGCGCCGCGCCGCGCCGCTCCTCGACGCCTCCCGACGCTCCCTCCCATAGAGAATGAATGACTTCCGGTCGCTTTGACGCTCTCGCCGCTCGCAGTGTGAACGTAGCATAACATTCGTGGGCGTTACGGGGTGTGGCAGCGACGCGGAGCCGAGTCTGGTGACTTCGGCGCCTCAGTTTATGTCTCCTCTTGTTCCTGACAGTTTCGTAAGTCTCTTGCATTTTTTTCGAAATAAATTCGCTACGTCAACGCGTGCCGTTCGAGATTTTAAAAAATCAGCTCGTGAAATCTTTTCTAGAGATCAGAGAATTTATTAAGTGGAAATGTTTGATGCTGCCTATAGGGTCAGAGGTTGGAAGTTTGATGGTTACTTGCGTAGATCGTGCGAATGATGGACTTTTTGGCTGATTGTGTGTTTTTCCCTCTAGGTTTTTCGGTTTCTTTTCTTTACTTTACCACTGCTTAGGCTAAAAATAATATATATAGTGTAATTTATTAATATTGCCGCTTTTTACGGTGTAGGTACCCGATAGGTACATTTTTGGTAATCCCTGCATAGTAACATACTGCAGCGAAATAAAACTTCTACTTTTTAACTCCCTGACATTTCTTTTTTTAAAACGTATGGATTTTTTTCCCCAGAAAACTACTCTTATAAGTTGTATATATTCAGTGATTTTGTAGACTAAAGGGATTATACGTTTATTCTAGCTCCGTAAGAGAGAAAATGGTAAAGGAGTGTATTTTTTTAAATGAGAATTAAATGTACGTGTTGGCCTGTACTATATGAGTGAATATTGCAATGAACTCGGTTGCCATAAAGAAATGCCGGCCTTGGATAGGTTAGTAATTGTTTTCTTATGTTTAATGAGCAAACCAGGACGATGAGCTGTGCTTTGATTGTGACTCATATTGGTGGGTAGTGGTGGGCGGATCGATCCAAGCATGGATAATATCGATAATAATGTTGGTGTTGATATTGATCAATACCAGTTTAATGAGATCGATACTTCAGTTAGCATTTCTCTCCCAAATGTACTGCGGTGTCTGTGTTCGCGCTGCTGCTCTCGATTGGCGCTCCCGGCTGTCACGTGACTGAACGGCGCGCGCCACGCAGACAGGTTGACTTGCGCGCGCGCGCGGGCACACACACACACACACACACACACTACATTATTTACAATAAAGTATTGAATTAAATGTGCTGTGTGTTATGTCATGTATAGTGGTTAATGGTTATTGTTGTGCATGGTGTGTGTATGTGTGTCCGCGCTTCCACCGTGTATATGAGGAGTAAACGGGGCGATGTGCACGGTGGGCAGTGCGAGGGTGTAGTAGTACGGGTGTAATAAAAGCCATCTGGTGATTAAACCCCGAACTATCTCTTCTGTTTAATTATTGGCAGCAAGACGTAAAACCCATCCTGAACATCCGATGCCCTGTATAGTGCACTCTATGCAGGATTTTTGTATTGTATTAATTGTAAATTGGGACTTCTAATCAGTTCAAAGGTTTTTAAACATGTCTTAGACCAGAAATTGTGGTCCCAGCTGATTGATAAATCTGCCTCCCATTTTGCAACAGGAAGGGATATTGATTCATCCATTTTGGAAAGTGTCCTGTATATTTTAGACAGTAATTTGGGGGTTTTGAGATTAAGGAATTCTGCCACAATTGGTGGTATTTGTAATTTGATTTGATTAGACTTGAATTTCCTTTTTACTATAGATTTAACTTGGTGATATTCTAAAAATCTATTCTTGTTAATCCCATGTCTTTTAACTAATAAGTCAAAGGGGATAAAGTGTATTTCTTCGAATATATGTTCCAAGTATTTAATACCTTTACAACTCCAATCCGGGAAATTTATCATATTATTGTTTAGTATAGTATGTCAGGGTTGTTCCAGATGGGAGTACGTTTGCATGGGATTAATGAAGACTCAGTCGTTCTTAGAAACTCCCACCATGCTGTCAGAGAAGAGCTGATACTGATGCTTTTGAAGCATTCGTGTCGTTTAATGTTTGAGCTAATGAATGGTAGATCCGAAATCTCTATGTTATTGCATAGAGCCTGTTCTACGTCTAGCCAAGGTTCATCTAAGAGGGTATGTTTTAGCCACCCTGAGATGTTTTGAAGCCTGTTGGCTAAGAAGTAGTGGTGAAAGTTAGGCAGATCTAGTCCTCCTTTGTCCTTGGTCCTTTGCAGCGTTTTTAAGCTAATACGCGGTGGTTTATCTTTCCAAAGGAATTTAGAGATGGCGGAGTGCAGGGATCTAAACCAGTCAGGTGATGGTTTACTTGGAATCATTGCAAATAAATAATTAATTCTTGGTAACACCATCATTTTTATTGATGCAACCCTTCCCATGAGTGATATGGGCAGGGACTTCCATCTAACCAGCTCATCCTCTACCTTCTTTAAAAGTGGGATGTGGTTTAATTTAGTTAAATCTGCCAGCCTAAGTGGAACATTAATACCTAAATATTTAATATCCCCAGATTGCAGTGGAGTGGAGGAAGAGTTCTGAAAGGAGCAGTTAATTGGAAGAACTGTAGATTTTAACCAGTTTATTGAATAATCTGAGACTCTTGAGAAAGAGTTTATTAATGTAATTACCTCAGAGAGACTGATTTGTGAATGCTGGAGAAAGAGTAACACATCATCCACATAAAGACTGACCTTATGTTCTACATTCTTGCATTTAATGCCTTTAATCACTATAGCCTGTCTAATTGCTGCTGCTAGTGGTTCAATAAAAATTGCAAAGAGTGAGGGGGAGAGAGGGCATCCCTGCCTGGTGCCCCTCTTGAGACAGAAGCTAGAGGATGTTTGGTCATTTGTCCTAACACATGCTGTTGGGGAACTATATAATATTTTTAACCAGCTTATGAAAGAGGTTCCAAAACCAAATTTGTGTAATGCTGCAAATAAAAAATTCCAGTTAACTCTATCGAATGCTTTTTCTGCATCTAGAGACAATATTATGATTTGAAGGTTTTTATTGCACGAATAGTCTATCAGATTAAGTAATCTACGTGTGTTTGTTGATGAGTGCCTCCCTTTTATGAAACCAGTTTGGTCAGGATGAATTATGTGAGGGGTTATCTTCTCTATTCTTTTTGAGAGAACTTTGCAGATTATTTTAAGGTCAACATTAATAAGGGATATTGGACGATAGCTGGCAGGCAATATAGGTTCTTTGCCTGGTTTTAACAAGAGACTAATGTTGGCAGAATTCATATTTGGTGGTAGTCTACCATTTTCCTTGGTTTCCTGCAACATTCTGTAGAATGTTGGTGACAGAATTGCCCAGAATTCTTTATAGAATTCTGCTGGAAATCCATCGGGGCCTGGAGCCTTATTATTGGGCATACTGTTCAAAGCTTCCTGGAGTTCACTTGGTGTCAGCGGAGAATCCAGTGCCATCGTTTGATTATCTGATCATTTCGGAAGGGTTATACTATCAAGAAACTGGTCAATTTCGTCTTTAGATGGGTTTATCTGTGGTGAGTATAAAGATTTGTAAAAGTCCCTGAAAGTGTTGTTTGTTCTATCAGGGTCATATACTGTATCCCCGGTTAAGTCTTTAACAGCACATATAGTTGTTTTCTCTTTATTTATTTTGAACTGGTTTGCTAGAAATTTACCTGATTTGTTACCATGTTCATAATTTTGCCATCGAAGTCTTTGTGCTAAGAATTGAGTTCTTTTATTAATAATTTCATTTAATTCTAATTTTGCTTTTAAGTATTTCCTGTTCCGGGGATGATATATAGGCTTCTTCTAAGGATTTTATGGTTTCTTCTAATTCCTGAATATACTTGTTTTCTCTTTTCTTTTTATGTGATGAGAATGAGATTATTTTACCTCTCATCACAGCTTTGCCTGCTTCCCAGAGAATAGATGCTGATGTTCCAGGCAGGTCATTATAGTCTAAATATAAAGCCCACTCTTTTTTGAAATAGTAAAATCTCCATCTTTAAGCAAAGATGTATTAAATCTCCAGTTTCTAATTGGTGGAATGGCCTTCTTATTTATTAGGGTTAAAGATACAGGAGCATGATCGCTGACTGCTATAGGGTGTATCTCAGTGTCTGAAATGTCACTCAGCAGTGAGCTGCTGACTAGGAAATAATCCAGACGGGAGTACGAGTGATGGACGTGTGAGAAGAAAGTATATTCCCTACGGTTGGGGTGAAGAGAACGCCATGCATCGCGAAGACCATAGTCGCTCATGTACTGCTTAACTATATTTATGGATTCCCAATTGCGCTGAGCAGCTGTACTGAGCCCGTCCATTTCTTTATTTAGTGCGAAGTTGAGGTCGCCCCCAAGAACGAGTGCGCTATCTAGGTGTTCAGAGAGTGCGGTAAAGAAAACGTGGAAGAATGAAGGGTTATCAACATTTGGACCATATACAGTATACTAACAATACATAACTTTTTGTTAAGTATAGATAATTTAATGATTATAAATCTACCCTCTGGATCTATAATTGTGTTGAGTACTGTGAAATTAACATTTCTATGTATTAAAATTGCTACCCCCCTTTGCCTAGAGTTATAACAAGCTGAGAACACATTAGGAAACTCAGGTGTTTTAAGTTCATCTGTAGTAGTGGTTGAACGACTTTAGATTTTTTAAAGTCGACTTTTATGTGATTGAAGTCCAGTCGACGTCGACTAGTCGCTGGTGACGTCATCATTAAAACGATGCAAAAGTTTTGCAACATGCCACAATTTGTAATTTATTGACAGGAACAAAATATACAAATGCTGTTAGACAGCTCATAACACATTGCAAAAACAATGCAACAGCACTGGCTAATTTTAGTGCCAACAAATGCACAGTCAACACAATAAACACTGCACTTACTAAAAATATAAAAACGACAAATAGTTTATGCAAAAGTAATGCATACCGTCGTCAGAACAGAACACTAATTCATATGAAGTGATTTCATAACTCTCGAACGAGAAAGGCTATAAGCCTACTCACTGTCAGAGTCCTGCTCAGTCACATAATTTACTTTTTTATCCTGGTTTGCGTGCAAGAAAATGAGGGCGTTGACATGGGCTGGATGCAGGCTCGCACGCTGTCGCGTAATTGTATTCCCAGCGAGTGAAAAGATTCTCTCGCTTGGGGTGCTGGTAGCTGGAACAGCTAAGTAGCTTTTGCTAATATGCCGCTGCTTTTCTGAAATGACCCACTAGGTTCCTGATCGGTGCACGTGTGACGTGTCGTGTAAGGCTGCCATGTTTTTCACGTCAAAATCACATGATCCACGCAGCGCGACTAGTCGACTTCAATCAAAAAGCGTCATGACAGAGTATTAAGGTCGACCAGTCGACTAGTCGACTAGTCGGTGCAACCCCTAATCTGTAGATGTGGCAGGGCACATCTACATCTTCAGCATCTACATTTATTAAAAATACACTTAATATTCTTTGCTAAAAAATAAATGTACACCATTTGATTACCTTTATTAGCAAGAAAATGTCATATCTTTGATTCATCAAAGTAACCTCCTCTAGCAGTTATAACAGCAGAGAAACAACAAAAATCCTGAAGGGTTAGGAGTATGAGTTTGCTTGTTTTCAGGTATGGAAGATAAGGATAGATGTGCATGTGTTGAACCATGATGGCAATATCATGGATGCAGCGAGCATCGAGGCTATCACAGCACTGTGCCACTTCCGACGACCAGACGTCGGAATTCAGGGAGAAGAGGTGACCATCGTGAGTATCACTGAACTGTCATGTCATCTTCAGGGTCTTGCACTTACCTTAAATAGTAGAAATCCCTGTACCATCTGCATCTTGTTCAGTTCCTCCACCAACAGATGATGCACATTGTATGTAAATATTTGATTAAGGAAGTGTCCACGGTGTTGCTTTTCATGAAAATATATGAAGCTGCATGTTAGTAATATCTGTGGTTCTGTGGCTTATTTTGTTAAATCTGATGTGCGCTGCAGTACTTTGGCAAAATGTAAATGCGTAATTTTACAGGTTCTTCGATGTAACAAGTGTCAAGGTCTGTGAGATAACAGAACTAATCAATAAAGCCTTGGAAAATGACAAGAAAGTTAAGTATGTATTTGGAATTTTATTTCAAAAGGCCTCTCCTTTGATGTTTAAACCATTGATCTAGGTGAGAAGTTTTTCTCTTAGCTGAAATTGTACACTATTGGTACCAGTTGCTTACCATTATTTTTAAAGACACAGTATTTGTCAGTAACCTCATATAAAAGCAAAGTCATTCAGACGCATAACATTTCCCTTCAAAATCACTGAGGATGGGTTCAGGGTTCAGATGTTGAGGACTGTGATTTGAATAGTCCTGTCCTATGTTTACCCAAAACACTTGGCTGCATTAGCCACCCTTAATTTGTATACCTGGAGGAAACCCCATGATGACACGGGGAGAACATGCAAACGCCACACGCATGGAACCCTGTCGGAAACTTGAGCCCAGGTCCCAGAGGCGTGAAGCAATCACTGCACCAATCACTGCACCACTGCTAGCCAGCCTTATTGTACAACAGTGACAAGGATTTGTGCAGTGTGCTGATGAAGGCCAAAGCCAGCCCAGCTGTCTGCACCAGCATCTGCGCTGAGTACTGCAAGAACCTGGGATTGAACCAACAGCCATGAGATCATCAGGCTAACGCGCTCCCAACTGAGCTACTCCGGCCTGGTCAGCATTGAGTAACATTGCCGGTTAGACTGGGGGGTGCTACTGTATATCAGTTAATTCTGCAAACCTTTGCAAACTACTGGAGGAACAAATAATAAATAACACAAGTCAAGTGCTCAACTCATGCTTGTTCATCATTAATGAAAATTGATGCATCTTTCATCTCCAGTAGCTACAGCATTTGTGCATGATTTGTACTTCAGTAATAATAACCGAGTTACTGCTAAGTATCTGTGCCCCCTCAAGTAAAGTGTTACTGCTTTTTCCTCTTCTGAGAGGAAGTAACTGTTTTTGCCGACCTCATAACCAAGCCCTGGGGGCAGCTTGGCATTACACATATATCAATATTTATTTATATAACACCACAGGGTTTACAAAGTGCCCAACAGACACTTGAACTGAAGAAAAAAAAACAAGTTAATGACAGGGAATTAAAATAAACACAAAAGAAGTGAGAAAGTATTTGCAAAAAATAATTTATTAAAATAACTGATTATCTTAGATTATTATAATAAGTAATAAGTAATTAATTATAGGATGTAAACATTAATTAATTAAAAGTAAAAATACTAATACTTCTATATATACAAAACTCATATAATATATTAGCCAATACATGAGGTCCAAAAGACCTTCACCAGTATCTACAGCCAGAACGATAAGTGCATTGAACATAGACTGTAGAAGCCGGAAGAATCTATGCCATTTGGTGGTAGATGGCTTTTGGTCTGGTGGCCCCTGTCCTTGTCCGCCCCAGTCCGGGTCCTCCTCAAATGACCCATGTCCTCCTCCGCCCAAGTCTGGGTCATCCACAAGTAGCCCCTGCCCTCCTCCATCCTTCTCCATGACCTCTACATGTAGCCCTTGTACTGGTTTGCCCATCTCCTGGACCTTCCCAGTAGGCTCCTGTCCTTTTCCACCCTTCTCCATATCCTCTACAGGTGGACCTTGCTTTTGTTCGCCTACATTCTGGGTCTCCCCAGTAGGCTCCTGTATTCCTCCATCCTTCTCCATGTCCTGTTTAGGTAGCCCTTGTACTGGTTTGACCATCTCTTGGTCCTCCCCAGTAGGCTCCTGTCCTTCGCTCCTCTCCCTGTCCTCGACAGGTTTAATGTCTGTCTTTGGAGCTTCAGTTTGTTCTGGGGCCAGTTTCACCAATTCACTTCCTGATTTGGTGCTTTTAGGACCTGGGCTCTGATTCTCTGTGCCCTTGGCCAAGACACCGCTGGCTTCATCCATGCTGAGCACAGCTTTATCTTTTTTGCCAAGCTTTTTCAGCTTCCTCCACACTCTGAGGTGAGCGGGCTTTTTCTTTGGGCCCTGAAGCTTTTCTTTCTTCAGTCCCTGCTGCTTCGTGCAACTCAAGCCCATGCTGTTTTCTTTCTGCCTCTTCCTTCTCTGATGAAAATGTAATGTGGGTGAAAAGAAGCCAAGTCGATTTTTCAGGAGTGTCTGCTCTGAAATTGTCGCCAAGACTGTCATGTGAAGGTGAAATCACCCTTTATATAGGAAACAGAACTAGAAGTTCTAGAACTTCATTGACCAATCAGTGATGTCTTCCACCATTACATAATGTGCCGACATCACAAGCCATATAAGGCATTTGACATTATATTGTTTATACCAAAACAGGATTGCTGGTTGACATTTAAAATCAGTACTTTATTTTTAAAGTACTGTACAGTACTGTACTTTCCCAAATGAAAGATATTATGATGTTTGACTGATTTATTCAGGCTGCATCTCGACGTTCCTCATCACGGTTTTGACACATGGCGGGGTCGCGTAATAAATGAAACGAAAATTTGTTTATTCTATTTTATTTAATTTTTTGGGGGGGGTGGGGAGTTTTTCGAAGGCCGCAGTCGACACGCGCAGGTCGCCTGACTCAGCAGCTGCAGCGATATAGTGTCTTCATGGCAACGGGGGTAATAAACACTGCCGGAGGCCGCAAGTTTGAAATCTGACTCAAAATCCTTAAAAGCAAATCTCGCCACTCGGCAGCCATCCGGGCAGTTATTTTATGAATATTTAAATGCTGTCCCTAAGAACAAGCTATCATAAAAACTTTTTTGAAGGATTTCTTTTTTCATAGTAAAAGAAGGCTTGATGCGGCCATCCGGGGGACATCCTCCGTCTGTCCCTTGTTTGCTGGGCTTCTTTGTGCCCTTTTTTCCAAGCCCACCCCCCGAGGACCATACGAAGTGACCGTACACTGCTGCGAGTAACATTCGTGGGCGTTACGGGGTGTGGCAGCGACGCGGAGCCGAGTCTGGTGACTTCGGCGCCTCAGTTTATGTCTCCTCTTGTTCCTGACAGTTTCGTAAGTCTCTTGCATTTTTTTCGAAATAAATTCGCTACGTCAACGCGTGCCGTTCGAGATTTTAAAAAATCAGCTCGTGAAATCTTTTCTAGAGATCAGAGAATTTATTAAGTGGAAATGTTTGATGCTGCCTATAGGGTCAGAGGTTGGAAGTTTGATGGTTACTTGCGTAGATCGTGCGAATGATGGACTTTTTGGCTGATTGTGTGTTTTTCCCTCTAGGTTTTTCGGTTTCTTTTCTTTACTTTACCACTGCTTAGGCTAAAAATAATATATATAGAGTGTAATTTATTAATATTGCCGCTTTTTACGGTGTAGGTACCCGATAGGTACATTTTTGGTAATCCCTGCATAGTAACATACTGCAGCGAAATAAAACTTCTACTTTTTAACTCCCTGACATTTCTTTTTTTAAAACGTATGGATTTTTTTCCCCAGAAAACTACTCTTATAAGTTGTATATATTCAGTGATTTTGTAGACTAAAGGGATTATACGTTTATTCTAGCTCCGTAAGAGAGAAAATGGTAAAGGAGTGTATTTTTTTAAATGAGAATTAAATGTACGTGTTGGCCTGTACTATATGAGTGAATATTGCAATGAACTGGGTTGCCATAAAGAAATGCCGGCCTTGGATAGGTTAGTAATTGTTTTCTTATGTTTAATGAGCAAACCAGGACGATGAGCTGTGCTTTGATTGTGACTCATATTGGTGGGTAGTGGTGGGCGGATCGATCCAAGCATGGATAATATCGATAATAATGTTGGTGTTGATATTGATCAATACCAGTTTAATGAGATCGATACTTCAGTTAGCATTTCTCTCCCAAATGTACTGCGGTGTCTGTGTTCGCGCTGCTGCTCTCGATTGGCGCTCCCGGCTGTCACGTGACTGAACGGCGCGCGCCACGCAGACAGGTTGACTTGCGCGCGCGCGCGGGCACACACACACACACACACACACACTACATTATTTACAATAAAGTATTGAATTAAATGTGCTGTGTGTTATGTCATGTATAGTGGTTAATGGTTATTGTTGTGCATGGTGTGTGTATGTGTGTCCGCGCTTCCACCGTGTATATGAGGAGTAAACGGGGCGATGTGCACGGTGGGCAGTGCGAGGGTGTAGTAGTACGGGTGTAATAAAAGCCATCTGGTGATTAAACCCCGAACTATCTCTTCTGTTTAATTATTGGCAGCAAGACGTAAAACCCATCCTGAACATCCGATGCCCTGTATAGTGCACTCTATGCAGGATTTTTGTATTGTATTAATTGTAAATTGGGACTTCTAATCAGTTCAAAGGTTTTTAAACATGTCTTAGACCAGAAATTGTGGTCCCAACTGATTGATAAATCTGCCTCCCATTTTGCAACAGGAAGGGATATTGATTCATCCATTTTGGAAAGTGTCCTGTATATTTTAGACAGTAATTTGGGGGTTTTGAGATTAAGGAATTCTGCCACAATTGGTGGTATTTGTAATTTGATTTGATTAGACTTGAATTTCCTTTTTACTATAGATTTAACTTGGTGATATTCTAAAAATCTATTCTTGTTAATCCCATGTCTTTTAACTAATAAGTCAAAGGGGATAAAGTGTATTTCTTCGAATATATGTTCCAAGTATTTAATACCTTTACAACTCCAATCCGGGAAATTTATCATATTATTGTTTAGTATAGTATGTCAGGGTTGTTCCAGATGGGAGTACGTTTGCATGGGATTAATGAAGACTCAGTCGTTCTTAGAAACTCCCACCATGCTGTCAGAGAAGAGCTGATACTGATGCTTTTGAAGCATTCGTGTCGTTTAATGTTTGAGCTAATGAATGGTAGATCCGAAATCTCTATGTTATTGCATAGAGCCTGTTCTACGTCTAGCCAAGGTTCATCTAAGAGGGTATGTTTTAGCCACCCTGAGATGTTTTGAAGCCTGTTGGCTAAGAAGTAGTGGTGAAAGTTAGGCAGATCTAGTCCTCCTTTGTCCTTGGTCCTTTGCAGCGTTTTTAAGCTAATACGCGGTGGTTTATCTTTCCAAAGGAATTTAGAGATGGCGGAGTGCAGGGATCTAAACCAGTCAGGTGATGGTTTACTTGGAATCATTGCAAATAAATAATTAATTCTTGGTAACACCATCATTTTTATTGATGCAACCCTTCCCATGAGTGATATGGGCAGGGACTTCCATCTAACCAGCTCATCCTCTACCTTCTTTAAAAGTGGGATGTGGTTTAATTTAGTTAAATCTGCCAGCCTAAGTGGAACATTAATACCTAAATATTTAATATCCCCAGATTGCAGTGGAGTGGAGGAAGAGTTCTGAAAGGAGCAGTTAATTGGAAGAACTGTAGATTTTAACCAGTTTATTGAATAATCTGAGACTCTTGAGAAAGAGTTTATTAATGTAATTACCTGAGAGAGAGTGGTTTGTGAATGCTGGAGAAAGAGTAACACATCATCCACATAAAGACTGACCTTATGTTCTACATTCTTGCATTTAATGCCTTTAATCACTATAGCCTGTCTAATTGCTGCTGCTAGTGGTTCAATAAAAATTGCAAACAGTGAGGGGGAGAGAGGGCATCCCTGCCTGGTGCCCCTCTTGAGACAGAAGCTAGAGGATGTTTGGTCATTTGTCCTAACACATGCTGTTGGGGAACTATATAATATTTTTAACCAGCTTATGAAAGAGGTTCCAAAACCAAATTTGTGTAATGCTGCAAATAAAAAATTCCAGTTAACTCTATCGAATGCTTTTTATGCATCTAGAGACAATATTATGATTTGAAGGTTTTTATTGCACGAATAGTCTATCAGATTAAGTAATCTACGTGTGTTTGTTGATGAGTGCCTCCCTTTTATGAAACCAGTTTGGTCAGGATGAATTATGTGAGGGGTTATCTTCTCTATTCTTTTTGAGAGAACTTTGCAGATTATTTTAAGGTCAACATTAATAAGGGATATTGGACGATAGCTGGCAGGCAATATAGGTTCTTTGCCTGGTTTTAACAAGAGACTAATGTTGGCAGAATTCATATTTGGTGGTAGTCTACCATTTTCCTTGGTTTCCTGCAACATTCTGTAGAATGTTGGTGACAGAATTGCCCAGAATTCTTTATAGAATTCTGCTGGAAATCCATCGGGGCCTGGAGCCTTATTATTGGGCATACTGTTCAAAGCTTCCTGGAGTTCACTTGGTGTCAGCGGAGAATCCAGTGCCATCGTTTGATTATCTGATCATTTCGGAAGGGTTATACTATCAAGAAACTGGTCAATTTCGTCTTTAGATGGGTTTATCTGTGGTGAGTATAAAGATTTGTAAAAGTCCCTGAAAGTGTTGTTTGTTCTATCAGGGTCATATACTGTATCCCCGGTTAAGTCTTTAACAGCACATATAGTTGTTTTCTCTTTATTTATTTTTAACTGGTTTGCTAGAAATTTACCTGATTTGTTACCATGTTCATAATTTTGCCATCGAAGTCTTTGTGCTAAGAATTGAGTTCTTTTATTAATAATTTCATTTAATTCTAATTTTGCTTTACGTATTTTGTTCAGTATTTCCTGTTCCGGGGATGATATATAGGCTTCTTCTAAGGATTTTATGGTTTCTTCTAATTCCTGAATATACTTGTTTTCTCTTTTCTTTTTATGTGATGAGAATGAGATTATTTTACCTCTCATCACAGCTTTGCCTGCTTCCCAGAGAATAGATGCTGATGTTCCAGGCAGGTCATTATAGTCTAAATATAAAGCCCACTCTTTTTTGAAATAGTAAAATCTCCATCTTTAAGCAAAGATGTATTAAATCTCCAGTTTCTAATTGGTGGAATGGCCTTCTTATTTATTAGGGTTAAAGATACAGGAGCATGATCGCTGACAGCTATAGGGTGTATCTCAGTGTCTGAAATGTCACTCAGCAGTGAGCTGCTGACTAGGAAATAATCCAGACGGGAGTACGAGTGATGGACGTGTGAGAAGAAAGTATATTCCCTACGGTTGGGGTGAAGAGAACGCCATGCATCGCGAAGACCATAGTCGCTCATGTACTGCTTAACTATATTTATGGATTCCCAATTGCGCTGAGCAGCTGTACTGAGCCTATCCATTTCTTTATTTAGTGCGAAGTTGAGGTCACCCCCAAGAACGAGTGCGCTATCTAGGTGTTCAGAGAGTGCGGTAAAGAAAACGTGGAAGAATGAAGGGTTATCAACATTTGGACGATATACAATATACTAACAATACATAACTTTTTGTTAAGTATAGATAATTTAATGATTATAAATCTACCCTCTGGATCTATAATTGTGTTGAGTACTGTGAAATTAACATTTCTATGTATTAAAATTGCTACCCCCCTTTGCCTAGAGTTATAACAAGCTGAGAACACATTAGGAAACTCAGGTGTTTTAAGTTCATCTGTAGATGTGGCAGGGCACATCTACATCTTCAGCATCTACATTTATTAAAAATACACTTAATATTCTCTGCTAAAAAATAAATGTACACCATTTGATTACCTTTATTAGCAAGAAAATGTCATATCTTTGATTCATCAAAGTAACCTCCTCTAGCAGTTATAACAGCAGAGAAACAACAAAAATCCTGAAGGGTTAGGAGTATCAGTTTGCTTGTTTTCAGGTATGGAAGATAAGGATAGATGTGCATGTGTTGAACCATGATGGCAATATCATGGATGCAGCGAGCATAGAGGCTATCACAGCACTGTGCCACTTCCGACGACCAGACGTCGGAATTCAGGGAGAAGAGGTGACCATCGTGAGTATCACTGAACTGTCATGTCATCTTCAGGGTCTTGCACTTACCTTAAATAGTAGAAATCCCTGTACCATCTGCATCTTGTTCAGTTCCTCCACCAACAGATGATGCACATTGTATGTAAATATTTGATTAAGGAAGTGTCCACGGTGTTGCTTTTCATGAAAATATATGAAGCTGCATGTTAGTAATATCTGTGGTTCTGTGGCTTATTTTGTTAAATCTGATGTGCGCTGCAGTACTTTGGCAAAATGTAAATGCGTAATTTTACAGGTTCTTCGATGTAACAAGTGTCAAGGTCTGTGAGATAACAGAACTAATCAATAAAGCCTTGGAAAATGACAGGAAAGTTAAGTATGTATTTGGAATTTTATTTCAAAAGGCCTCTCCTTTGATGTTTAAACCATTGATCTAGGTGAGAAGTTTTTCTCTTAGCTGAAATTGTACACTATTGGTACCAGTTGCTTACCATTATTTTTAAAGACACAGTATTTGTCAGTAACCTCATATAAAAGCAAAGTCATTCAGACGCATAACATTTCCCTTCAAAATCACTGAGGATGGGTTCAGGGTTCAGATTTGTGCAGTGTGCTGATGAAGGCCAAAGCCAGCCCAGCTGTCTGCACCAGCATCTGCGCTGAGTACTGCAAGAACCTGGGATTGAACCAACAGCCATGAGATCATCAGGCTAACGCGCTCCCAACTGAGCTACTCCGGCCTGGTCAGCATTGAGTAACATTGCCGGTTAGACTGGGGGGTGCTACTGTATATCAGTTAATTCTGCAAACCTTTGCAAACTACTGGAGGAACAAATAATAAATAACACAAGTCAAGTGCTCAACTCATGCTTGTTCATCATTAATGAAAATTGATGCATCTTTCATCTCCAGTAGCTACAGCATTTGTGCATGATTTGTACTTCAGTAATAATAACCGAGTTACTGCTAAGTATCTGTGCCCCCTCAAGTAAAGTGTTACTGCTTTTTCCTCTTCTGAGAGGAAGTAACTGTTTTTGCCGACCTCATAACCAAGCCCTGGGGGCAGCTTGGCATTACACATATATCAATATTTATTTATATAACATCACAGGGTTTACAAAGTGCCCAACAGACACTTGAACTGAAGAAAAAAAAACAAGTTAATGACAGGGAATTAAAATAAACACAAAAGAAGTGAGAAAGTATTTGCAAAAAATAATTTATTAAAATAACTGATTATCTTAGATTATTATAATAAGTAATAAGTAATTAATTATAGGATGTAAACATTAATTAATTAAAAATAAAAATACTAATATTTGTATATATACTAAAGTCATATAATATACTAGCCAAAAAAAGAGGTCCAAAAGACCTTCACCAGTATCTACAGCCAGAATGATAAGTGCATTGAACATAGACTGTAGAAGCCGGAAGAATCTATGCCATTTGGTGGTAGATGGCTTTTGGTCTGGTGGCCCCTGTCCTTGTCCGCCCCAGTCCGGGTCCTCCTCAAATGACCCATGTCCTCCTCCGCCCAAGTCTGGGTCATCCACAAGTAGCCCCTGCCCTCCTTCATCCTTCTCCATGACCTCTACATGTAGCCCTTGTACTGGTTTGCCCATCTCCTGGACCTTCCCAGTAGGCTCCTGTCCTTTTCCACCCTTCTCCATATCCTCTACAGGTGGACCTTGCTTTTGTTCGCCTACATTCTGGGTCTCCCCAGTAGGCTCCTGTATTCCTCCATCCTTCTCCATGTCCTGTTTAGGTAGCCCTTGTACTGGTTTGACCATCTCTTGGTCCTCCCCAGTAGGCTCCTGTCCTTCGCTCCTCTCCCTGTCCTCGACAGGTTTAATGTCTGTCTTTGGAGCTTCAGTTTGTTCTGGGGCCAGTTTCACCAATTCACTTCCTGATTTGGTGCTTTTAGGACCTGGGCTCTGATTCTCTGTGCCCTTGGCCAAGACACCGCTGGCTTCATCCATGCTGAGCACAGCTTTATCTTTTTTGCCAAGCTTTCTCAGCTTCCTCCACACTCTGAGGTGAGCGGGCTTTTTCTTTGGGCCCTGAAGCTTTTCTTTCTTCAGTCCCTGCTGCTTTGTGCAACTCAAGCCCATGCTGTTTTCTTTCTGCCTCTTCCTTCTCTGATGAAAATGTAATGTGGGTGAAAAGAAGCCAAGTCGATTTTTCAGGAGTGTCTGCTCTGAAATTGTCGCCAAGACTGTCATGTGAAGCTGAAATCACCCTTTATATAGGAAACAGAACTAGAAGTTCTAGAACTTCATTGACCAATCAGTGATGTCTTCCACCATTACATAATGTGCCGACATCACAAGCCATATAAGGCATTTGACATTATATTGTTTATACCAAAACAGGATTGCTGGTTGACATTTAAAATCAGTACTTTATTTTTAAAGTACTGTACAGTACTGTACTTTCCCAAATGAAAGATATTATGATGTTTGACTGATTTATTCAGGCTGCATCTCGACGTTCCTCATCACGGTTTTGACACATGGCGGGGTCGCGTAATAAATGAAACGAAAATTTGTTTATTCTATTTTATTTAATTTTTTGGGGGGGGTGGGGAGTTTTTCGAAGGCCGCAGTCGACACGCGCAGGTCGCCTGACTCAGCAGCTGCAGCGATATAGTGTCTTCATGGCAACGGGGGTAATAAACACTGCCGGAGGCCGCAAGTTTGAAATCTGACTCAAAATCCTTAAAAGCAAATGTTACGGGCTTAGGCACCAGTAAACAAGGGGAGCTCCAAGGGCTCTGGCTCTGCACAGCCAATCCATTTTCTAACAGATAATCCACTTCTATGGACATGATCTGACGCTTATGTGGATTCACACGGTAAAAATTCTGTTTAACTGGAGATGTAATGGACACAACAATATCATGTTTAAGAACTGTGGTCTGACGTGGCACATCAGTAAATAGATCAGGGAAACTATTCACTAAGTTTCTCACATCCTCACACTGTTCTGCTGATAAATGAGCCAACAACTGGTCTAGGTTGTCCAGCATCTCAGTATTTTTCATTCTGGCAGTTAAAACAGAGACCTCACAAGGCACATCTCTGTGATCCTCAGTATCACTGTGCAACATTGACATAGCAAGGACAGGCTGGGCAGTCTCTGACATCACAGCAGCAGTACGAGTAGAATATAATTTCAACATGTTAACATGGCATGTTCTGGTTTTTCGTTTCCTATCAGGAGTGGAGATCACATAATTTGTAGGGCTAATCCTAGTTCTAACCAAATAAGGACCGGAGAACCTTGTGTGAAGAGAGGAACCAGAGGAGGGTAACAACACCAATACTTGGTCACCTGGATGAAATTCACGAACAACAGCACGCTGATCATACCGTCTCTTCATCCTCTTTTGAGAGGACAAAAGAGCCTGGTTAGCAGCCTCACATGCAGCCTGTAACCTGTCCCGAAATTTCTCCACATAAGAAAGAACATCCATCTGAACTGGCTTTTCCGCCAACAACTGGTCTTTAAAAAGCTTTAATGGGCCCCGCACAGAGTGCCCAAATACCAGCTCTGCTGGGCTAAAACCAGTTGATTCCTGCACCATTTCGCGCATTGCAAACATAAGCAGAGGCAACCCCTCATCCCACTCACGTCCACACTCCAGACAAAAAATCCGTAGCCGGGTTTTTAGAGTCTGATGGAATCTCTCCAGAGCCCCTTGTGACTGTGGGTGAAACGCAGAAGATGTCACATGCTCAATCTTTAAGGTTTGTAGTATCTGAGCGAACAATTTTCATGTAAAATTAGAACCTTGGTCGGACTGAATGATCTTTGGTAACCCAAACATAGAGCAAAACTGCAGTATAGCTCGGGAAACAGACTTGGCAGTGATTGTCCGCAACGGAACCGCCTCAGGAAATCTTGTAATCATGCACATTATTGTAAGTATGTATTGCTTTCCAGATTACGTTTTCGGGAGAGGTCCCACACAATCAATCAGCAAACGATCAAATGGCTCTCCCACAACAGGTATGGGATGGAGAGGAGCCTTAGGGATGACCTGGTTAGGTTTTCCCACCACTTGACATGCATGACATGTCTTACAATAATTAACCACATCAGCCTTCAGCCCAGGCCAAAAGAAATGATGAAGGATGCGCTGGTAGGTCTTGTTAATACCTAAATGACCTGACATCACATGATCATGCGCCAGTTCCAACACATAGCGCCTAGAAACAGCAGGTACAACAATCTGGTGAACACTTTCACCAACAACACCACGGAGAGGGGTCCACTTCCTACACAGCAAACCATCAAGCACATAATATCCACATGGACACTCATCTAATTTGTCCTGTTCCACTACTGATGAGAAGAGGCGCAAGATGGTTTGGTCCTCTCTTTGGGCCTTACAGAATTCCTCTCTCCGAACAGGCAATGCCAAAGATCCTGTAAACAGCTCCTGGACAGTAGTCTTCACCTGTCCCTTAGAACCTTGTGAGTCCACAACTGGCCTGTTCCCACGATCCAAAGCATTTTTTTCAGTTGCATCGAATACACTGGACAACTCCAGATCATCACCATACTTCCTTGCTTGAGCACGGGTCAACACACAAGTGGGGAAAACAGAGGGGTACTCCCTTGTTAGACCATCATTAGCCCTAACCGGGATTGTAATAACCTCTGGCAGGGGAAACACTTTCCCACCAGCCACATCGTTTCCCAAAATTATGTCAACACCCTTGACAGGGAACTCACTCAGAACTCCCAACCGAGTGAACCCAGAAAACAAAGATGAAGTAAGAAAGGCCTGATGCAAGGGCACCCTTAATAGATTCAAACCAATACCTCGCACAACCACATGTGAACCACAAAAGGACTTATCAGTGAAGTCAAGAACTTTGTCCAACACAAATGACTGGGCTGCCCCAGTGTCCCGCAGTATCCTAACAGCAACAGGTACCTCAGCTTCAGAAACCGATAAAAACCCATCTGCAATAAATGGCTTGAATGTCTCCTCAACATCAGTCTGATGCACAGTCTAGGCACTGGCCTACTACATGCTGTCTGGTGCCCACCCCTGTCCCTCCCATCCCCTGGCATCGCTGCCAAAAATTGCCTGCTAGGCCTCAAATTGATACATACCCTTACTCCCCACTAGGGCTTGTGAAAGTCTCCACGACTTATCAGAGACCTGACATGGTCCACAGTTTTATTTCTAACCCTAGTGAGGGATTACTTAGGCCTAGTGAGGCACTCTAAAGGATACCCTGGATGGATAGCTCTTGTAACAATTTGTTTAAACCCTAGTGGGGATGATATATAAGCCTAGTTGGTATTAGTTACAACTCTGTGTCCCATATACTTACCCTGATAAGTCGTGGAGACTTTCACAAGCCCTAGTGGGGAGTAAGGGTATGTATCAATTTGAGGCCTAGCAGGCAATTTTTGGCAGCGATGCCAGGGGATGGGAGGGACAGGGGTGGGCACCAGACAGCATGTAGTAGGCCAGTGCCTCCTTGGGGTTGTTTCCTAACCCCAAACCCCTACCCCACCCCTAACCTTAACCCTAAATCCCCTTCCCTAACCCTAAGACCCTCTCCCCCAACCCCAACTCTAAAACCTAACCTTGCCCGTGCCACCATGCTGTCACACGGTGCCCGCCCGCTTCCCCCATCCCCTTGGAAGCATCATTTAGCTGCATAAAAATAAAACAATAATGTACTTACCTGGACACCTATCCACCTACTTACCTGGAATCCGGAAACATCCGCGACCTGGAATAATAAAAACCAACGTTTGATGCGCTGGGCGCTGTTTCTGCAACCATTTAACTTGTCAATTGTGCACAAAAAGGGGACTGAGAATCTTGTTGCTGATGCCCTATCACGGGTATATGGACAGTAAACTGCGAGCAGTTCCGTTTTTGGTGGGGAGGTGTTACGGGCTTGCCCGTTATTTTCTTTCCTTCTTTTCCTCGATACCTGTTCCTCTCCTGTCCTGTAGGGGGCGATATGACATCTGGAGGCGTGGTGGAAGGAAGTCCAGAGAGAGATGATAAAGGTCAGAAGAAGAAGACCGAGGAGAGAGGATTGTGCTTGTTTTCTCTGTTGTGCTTTGGTACATTATGCCTATTGTGTTGTGAGGGTTTTCCCCAGCGTTGGCCTGTGACACTGTGCACATATTTGTGTTGTATTGTACTTTGTTAGTTTTTGCCCATCATTGTTGGAAGGGGGTAAGCGCCATCTCATTTGTACTTCTCCTTTGTTCTTGTTTTTGTGTAGTTAGGGAGATAGGGCAGATGCATGTCTTTTCTTTTCTTTTCTTTTCTTTCTTTTGGTTAGGTCAGTATAGAGTGTGTGTTGGGGTGGAGACATTTTGGGATTATGTTTGTTATTTTGGCGTGGCTTACCCCTGGAGTTATGGTTTGACTTTTATTTCCTATATGTGTAGGTTTATGTTAGCGGGAGAAACACAATAAATTGCACAGCACTGGTGGACATGGACTGTAGTAATTTGGTTTTCTTTTAGGGACCCGGTGGTGTTGTTACGTGTTGTAGATAGCAGCCATCCGGGCAGTTATTTTATGAATATTTAAATGCTGTCCCTAAGAACAAGCTATCATAAAAACTTTTTTGAAGGATTTCTTTTTTCATAGTAAAAGAAGGCTTGATGCGGCCATCCGGGGGACATCCTCCGTCTGTCCCTTGTTTGCTGGGCTTCTTTGTGCCCTTTTTTCCAAGCCCACCCCCCGAGGACCATACGAAGTGACCGTACACTGCTGCGAGTAACATTCGTGGGCGTTACGGGGTGTGGCAGCGACGCGGAGCCGAGTCTGGTGACTTCGGCGCCTCAGTTTATGTCTCCTCTTGTTCCTGACAGTTTCGTAAGTCTCTTGCATTTTTTTCGAAATAAATTCGCTACGTCAACGCGTGCCGTTCGAGATTTTAAAAAATCAGCTCGTGAAATCTTTTCTAGAGATCAGAGAATTTATTAAGTGGAAATGTTTGATGCTGCCTATAGGGTCAGAGGTTGGAAGTTTGATGGTTACTTGCGTAGATCGTGCGAATGATGGACTTTTTGGCTGATTGTGTGTTTTTCCCTCTAGGTTTTTCGGTTTCTTTTCTTTACTTTACCACTGCTTAGGCTAAAAATAATATATATAGAGTGTAATTTATTAATATTGCCGCTTTTTACGGTGTAGGTACCCGATAGGTACATTTTTGGTAATCCCTGCATAGTAACATACTGCAGCGAAATAAAACTTCTACTTTTTAACTCCCTGACATTTCTTTTTTTAAAACGTATGGATTTTTTTCCCCAGAAAACTACTCTTATAAGTTGTATATATTCAGTGATTTTGTAGACTAAAGGGATTATACGTTTATTCTAGCTCCGTAAGAGAGAAAATGGTAAAGGAGTGTATTTTTTTAAATGAGAATTAAATGTACGTGTTGGCCTGTACTATATGAGTGAATATTGCAATGAACTCGGTTGCCATAAAGAAATGCCGGCCTTGGATAGGTTAGTAATTGTTTTCTTATGTTTAATGAGCAAACCAGGACGATGAGCTGTGCTTTGATTGTGACTCATATTGGTGGGTAGTGGTGGGCGGATCGATCCAAGCATGGATAATATCGATAATAATGTTGGTGTTGATATTGATCAATACCAGTTTAATGAGATCGATACTTCAGTTAGCATTTCTCTCCCAAATGTACTGCGGTGTCTGTGTTCGCGCTGCTGCTCTCGATTGGCGCTCCCGGCTGTCACGTGACTGAACGGCGCGCGCCACGCAGACAGGTTGACTTGCGCGCGCGCGCGGGCACACACACACACACACACACACACTACATTATTTACAATAAAGTATTGAATTAAATGTGCTGTGTGTTATGTCATGTATAGTGGTTAATGGTTATTGTTGTGCATGGTGTGTGTATGTGTGTCCGCGCTTCCACCGTGTATATGAGGAGTAAACGGGGCGATGTGCACGGTGGGCAGTGCGAGGGTGTAGTAGTACGGGTGTAATAAAAGCCATCTGGTGATTAAACCCCGAACTATCTCTTCTGTTTAATTATTGGCAGCAAGACGTAAAACCCATCCTGAACATCCGATGCCCTGTATAGTGCACTCTATGCAGGATTTTTGTATTGTATTAATTGTAAATTGGGACTTCTAATCAGTTCAAAGGTTTTTAAACATGTCTTAGACCAGAAATTGTGGTCCCAGCTGATTGATAAATCTGCCTCCCATTTTGCAACAGGAAGGGATATTGATTCATCCATTTTGGAAAGTGTCCTGTATATTTTAGACAGTAATTTGGGGGTTTTGAGATTAAGGAATTCTGCCACAATTGGTGGTATTTGTAATTTGATTTGATTAGACTTGAATTTCCTTTTTACTATAGATTTAACTTGGTGATATTCTAAAAATCTATTCTTGTTAATCCCATGTCTTTTAACTAATAAGTCAAAGGGGATAAAGTGTATTTCTTCGAATATATGTTCCAAGTATTTAATACCTTTACAACTCCAATCCGGGAAATTTATCATATTATTGTTTAGTATAGTATGTCAGGGTTGTTCCAGATGGGAGTACGTTTGCATGGGATTAATGAAGACTCAGTCGTTCTTAGAAACTCCCACCATGCTGTCAGAGAAGAGCTGATACTGATGCTTTTGAAGCATTCGTGTCGTTTAATGTTTGAGCTAATGAATGGTAGATCCGAAATCTCTATGTTATTGCATAGAGCCTGTTCTACGTCTAGCCAAGGTTCATCTAAGAGGGTATGTTTTAGCCACCCTGAGATGTTTTGAAGCCTGTTGGCTAAGAAGTAGTGGTGAAAGTTAGGCAGATCTAGTCCTCCTTTGTCCTTGGTCCTTTGCAGCGTTTTTAAGCTAATACGCGGTGGTTTATCTTTCCAAAGGAATTTAGAGATGGCGGAGTGCAGGGATCTAAACCAGTCAGGTGATGGTTTACTTGGAATCATTGCAAATAAATAATTAATTCTTGGTAACACCATCATTTTTATTGATGCAACCCTTCCCATGAGTGATATGGGCAGGGACTTCCATCTAACCAGCTCATCCTCTACCTTCTTTAAAAGTGGGATGTGGTTTAATTTAGTTAAATCTGCCAGCCTAAGTGGAACATTAATACCTAAATATTTAATATCCCCAGATTGCAGTGGAGTGGAGGAAGAGTTCTGAAAGGAGCAGTTAATTGGAAGAACTGTAGATTTTAACCAGTTTATTGAATAATCTGAGACTCTTGAGAAAGAGTTTATTAATGTAATTACCTGAGAGAGAGTGGTTTGTGAATGCTGGAGAAAGAGTAACACATCATCCACATAAAGACTGACCTTATGTTCTACATTCTTGCATTTAATGCCTTTAATCACTATAGCCTGTCTAATTGCTGCTGCTAGTGGTTCAATAAAAATTGCAAACAGTGAGGGGGAGAGAGGGCATCCCTGCCTGGTGCCCCTCTTGAGACAGAAGCTAGAGGATGTTTGGTCATTTGTCCTAACACATGCTGTTGGGGAACTATATAATATTTTTAACCAGCTTATGCAACTTTGCAGATTATTTTAAGGTCAACATTAATAAGGGATATTGGACGATAGCTGGCAGGCAATATAGGTTCTTTGCCTGGTTTTAACAAGAGACTAATGTTGGCAGAATTCATATTTGGTGGTAGTCTACCATTTTCCTTGGTTTCCTGCAACATTCTGTAGAATGTTGGTGACAGAATTGCCCAGAATTCTTTATAGAATTCTGCTGGAAATCCATCGGGGCCTGGAGCCTTATTATTGGGCATACTGTTCAAAGCTTCCTGGAGTTCACTTGGTGTCAGCGGAGAATCCAGTGCCATCGTTTGATTATCTGATCATTTCGGAAGGGTTATACTATCAAGAAACTGGTCAATTTCGTCTTTAGATGGGTTTATCTGTGGTGAGTATAAAGATTTGTAAAAGTCCCTGAAAGTGTTGTTTGTTCTATCAGGGTCATATACTGTATCCCCGGTTAAGTCTTTAACAGCACATATAGTTGTTTTCTCTTTATTTATTTTTAACTGGTTTGCTAGAAATTTACCTGATTTGTTACCATGTTCATAATTTTGCCATCGAAGTCTTTGTGCTAAGAATTGAGTTCTTTTATTAATAATTTCATTTAATTCTAATTTTGCTTTTAAGTATTTCCTGTTCCGGGGATGATATATAGGCTTCTTCTAAGGATTTTATGGTTTCTTCTAATTCCTGAATATACTTGTTTTCTCTTTTCTTTTTATGTGATGAGAATGAGATTATTTTACCTCTCATCACAGCTTTGCCTGCTTCCCAGAGAATAGATGCTGATGTTCCAGGCAGGTCATTATAGTCTAAATATAAAGCCCACTCTTTTTTGAAATAGTAAAATCTCCATCTTTAAGCAAAGATGTATTAAATCTCCAGTTTCTAATTGGTGGAATGGCCTTCTTATTTATTAGGGTTAAAGATACAGGAGCATGATCGCTGACTGCTATAGGGTGTATCTCAGTGTCTGAAATGTCACTCAGCAGTGAGCTGCTGACTAGGAAATAATCCAGACGGGAGTACGAGTGATGGACGTGTGAGAAGAAAGTATATTCCCTACGGTTGGGGTGAAGAGAACGCCATGCATCGCGAAGACCATAGTCGCTCATGTACTGCTTAACTATATTTATGGATTCCCAATTGCGCTGAGCAGCTGTACTGAGCCCGTCCATTTCTTTATTTAGTGCGAAGTTGAGGTCGCCCCCAAGAACGAGTGCGCTATCTAGGTGTTCAGAGAGTGCGGTAAAGAAAACGTGGAAGAATGAAGGGTTATCAACATTTGGACCATATACAGTATACTAACAATACATAACTTTTTGTTAAGTATAGATAATTTAATGATTATAAATCTACCCTCTGGATCTATAATTGTGTTGAGTACTGTGAAATTAACATTTCTATGTATTAAAATTGCTACCCCCCTTTGCCTAGAGTTATAACAAGCTGAGAACACATTAGGAAACTCAGGTGTTTTAAGTTCATCTGTAGTAGTGGTTGAACGACTTTAGATTTTTTAAAGTCGACTTTTATGTGATTGAAGTCCAGTCGACGTCGACTAGTCGCTGGTGACGTCATCATTAAAACGATGCAAAAGTTTTGCAACATGCCACAATTTGTAATTTATTGACAGGAACAAAATATACAAATGCTGTTAGACAGCTCATAACACATTGCAAAAACAATGCAACAGCACTGGCTAATTTTAGTGCCAACAAATGCACAGTCAACACAATAAACACTGCACTTACTAAAAATATAAAAACGACAAATAGTTTATGCAAAAGTAATGCATACCGTCGTCAGAACAGAACACTAATTCATATGAAGTGATTTCATAACTCTCGAACGAGAAAGGCTATAAGCCTACTCACTGTCAGAGTCCTGCTCAGTCACATAATTTACTTTTTTATCCTGGTTTGCGTGCAAGAAAATGAGGGCGTTGACATGGGCTGGATGCAGGCTCGCACGCTGTCGCGTAATTGTATTCCCAGCGAGTGAAAAGATTCTCTCGCTTGGGGTGCTGGTAGCTGGAACAGCTAAGTAGCTTTTGCTAATATGCCGCTGCTTTTCTGAAATGACCCACTAGGTTCCTGATCGGTGCACGTGTGACGTGTCGTGTAAGGCTGCCATGTTTTTCACGTCAAAATCACATGATCCACGCAGCGCGACTAGTCGACTTCAATCAAAAAGCGTCATGACAGAGTATTAAGGTCGACCAGTCGACTAGTCGACTAGTCGGTGCAACCCCTAATCTGTAGATGTGGCAGGGCACATCTACATCTTCAGCATCTACATTTATTAAAAATACACTTAATATTCTTTGCTAAAAAATAAATGTACACCATTTGATTACCTTTATTAGCAAGAAAATGTCATATCTTTGATTCATCAAAGTAACCTCCTCTAGCAGTTATAACAGCAGAGAAACAACAAAAATCCTGAAGGGTTAGGAGTATGAGTTTGCTTGTTTTCAGGTATGGAAGATAAGGATAGATGTGCATGTGTTGAACCATGATGGCAATATCATGGATGCAGCGAGCATCGAGGCTATCACAGCACTGTGCCACTTCCGACGACCAGACGTCGGAATTCAGGGAGAAGAGGTGACCATCGTGAGTATCACTGAACTGTCATGTCATCTTCAGGGTCTTGCACTTACCTTAAATAGTAGAAATCCCTGTACCATCTGCATCTTGTTCAGTTCCTCCACCAACAGATGATGCACATTGTATGTAAATATTTGATTAAGGAAGTGTCCACGGTGTTGCTTTTCATGAAAATATATGAAGCTGCATGTTAGTAATATCTGTGGTTCTGTGGCTTATTTTGTTAAATCTGATGTGCGCTGCAGTACTTTGGCAAAATGTAAATGCGTAATTTTACAGGTTCTTCGATGTAACAAGATTGCAAGTGTCAAGGTCTGTGAGATAACAGAACTAATCAATAAAGCCTTGGAAAATGACAGGAAAGTTAAGTATGTATTTGGAATTTTATTTCAAAAGGCCTCTCCTTTGATGTTTAAACCATTGATCTAGGTGAGAAGTTTTTCTCTTAGCTGAAATTGTACACTATTGGTACCAGTTGCTTACCATTATTTTTAAAGACACAGTATTTGTCAGTAACCTCATATAAAAGCAAAGTCATTCAGACGCATAACATTTCCCTTCAAAATCACTGAGGATGGGTTCAGGGTTCAGATGTTGAGGACTGTGATTTGAATAGTCCTGTCCTATGTTTACCCAAAACACTTGGCTGCATTAGCCACCCTTAATTTGTATACCTGGAGGAAACCCCATGATGACACGGGGAGAACATGCAAACGCCACACGCATGGAACCCTGTCGGAAACTTGAGCCCAGGTCCCAGAGGCGTGAAGCAATCACTGCACCAATCACTGCACCACCGCTAGCCAGCCTTATTGTACAACAGTGACAAGGATTTGTGCAGTGTGCTGATGAAGGCCAAAGCCAGCCCAGCTGTCTGCACCAGCATCTGCGCTGAGTACTGCAAGAACCTGGGATTGAACCAACAGCCATGAGATCATCAGGCTAACGCGCTCCCAACTGAGCTACTCCGGCCTGGTCAGCATTGAGTAACATTGCCGGTTAGACTGGGGGGTGCTACTGTATATCAGTTAATTCTGCAAACCTTTGCAAACTACTGGAGGAACAAATAATAAATAACACAAGTCAAGTGCTCAACTCATGCTTGTTCATCATTAATGAAAATTGATGCATCTTTCATCTCCAGTAGCTACAGCATTTGTGCATGATTTGTACTTCAGTAATAATAACCGAGTTACTGCTAAGTATCTGTGCCCCCTCAAGTAAAGTGTTACTGCTTTTTCCTCTTCTGAGAGGAAGTAACTGTTTTTGCCGACCTCATAACCAAGCCCTGGGGGCAGCTTGGCATTACACATATATCAATATTTATTTATATAACACCACAGGGTTTACAAAGTGCCCAACAGACACTTGAACTGAAGAAAAAAAAACAAGTTAATGACAGGGAATTAAAATAAACACAAAAGAAGTGAGAAAGTATTTGCAAAAAATAATTTATTAAAATAACTGATTATCTTAGATTATTATAATAAGTAATAAGTAATTAATTATAGGATGTAAAAAAGTAAAAATACTAATACTTCTATATATACAAAACTCATATAATATATTAGCCAATACATGAGGTCCAAAAGACCTTCACCAGTATCTACAGCCAGAATGATAAGTGCATTGAACATAGACTGTAGAAGCCGGAAGAATCTATGCCATTTGGTGGTAGATGGCTTTTGGTCTGGTGGCCCCTGTCCTTGTCCGCCCCAGTCCGGGTCCTCCTCAAATGACCCATGTCCTCCTCCGCCCAAGTCTGGGTCATCCACAAGTAGCCCCTGCCCTCCTTCATCCTTCTCCATGACCTCTACATGTAGCCCTTGTACTGGTTTGCCCATCTCCTGGACCTTCCCAGTAGGCTCCTGTCCTTTTCCACCCTTCTCCATATCCTCTACAGGTGGACCTTGCTTTTGTTCGCCTACATTCTGGGTCTCCCCAGTAGGCTCCTGTATTCCTCCATCCTTCTCCATGTCCTGTTTAGGTAGCCCTTGTACTGGTTTGACCATCTCTTGGTCCTCCCCAGTAGGCTCCTGTCCTTCGCTCCTCTCCCTGTCCTCGACAGGTTTAATGTCTGTCTTTGGAGCTTCAGTTTGTTCTGGGGCCAGTTTCACCAATTCACTTCCTGATTTGGTGCTTTTAGGACCTGGGCTCTGATTCTCTGTGCCCTTGGCCAAGACACCGCTGGCTTCATCCATGCTGAGCACAGCTTTATCTTTTTTGCCAAGCTTTCTCAGCTTCCTCCACACTCTGAGGTGAGCGGGCTTTTTCTTTGGGCCCTGAAGCTTTTCTTTCTTCAGTCCCTGCTGCTTTGTGCAACTCAAGCCCATGCTGTTTTCTTTCTGCCTCTTCCTTCTCTGATGAAAATGTAATGTGGGTGAAAAGAAGCCAAGTCGATTTTTCAGGAGTGTCTGCTCTGAAATTGTCGCCAAGACTGTCATGTGAAGGTGAAATCACCCTTTATATAGGAAACAGAACTAGAAGTTCTAGAACTTCATTGACCAATCAGTGATGTCTTCCACCATTACATAATGTGCCGACATCACAAGCCATATAAGGCATTTGACATTATATTGTTTATACCAATACAGGATTGCTGGTTGACATTTAAAATCAGTACTTTATTTTTAAAGTACTGTACAGTACTGTACTTTCCCAAATGAAAGATATTATGATGTACAGTAATAATAACCGAGTTACTGCTAAGTATCTGTGCCCCCTCAAGTAAAGTGTTACTGCTTTTTCCTCTTTTGAGAGGAAGTAACTGTTTTTGCCGACCTCATAACCAAGCCCTGGGGGCAGCTTGGCATTTCACATATATCAATATTTATTTATATAACACCACAGGGTTTACAAAGTGCCCAACAGACACTTGAACTGAAGAAAAAAAAACAAGTTAATGACAGGGAATTAAAATAAACATTAATTTATTATGGAATAAACATTAATTTATTAAAAGTAAAAATACTAATACTTGTATATATACAAAACTCATATAATATATTAGCCAATACATGAGGTCCAAAAGACCTTCACCAGTATCTACAGCCAGAACGATAAGTGCATTGAACATAGACTGTAGAAGCCGGAAGAATCTATGCCATTTGGTGGTAGATGGCTTTTGGTCTGGTGGCCCCTGTCCTTGTCCGCCCCAGTCCGGATCCTCCTCAGATGACCCATGTCCTCCTCCGCCCAAGTCTGGGTCATCCACAAGTAGCCCCTGCCCTCCTCCATCCTTCTCCATGTCCTCTACAGGTAGCCCTTGTACTGGTTTGCCCATCTCCTGGACCTCCCCAGTAGGCTCCTGTCCTTTTCCACCCTTCTCCATGTCCTCTACAGGTAGCCGTTGTACTGGTTTGCCCATCTCCTGGACCTCCCCAGTAGGCTCCTGTCCTCCTCCATCCTTCTTCATGTCCTTTACAGGTAGCCCTTGTACTGGTTTGCCCATCTCTTGGTCCTCCCCAGTAGGCTCCTGTCCTTCGCTCCTCTCCCTGTCCTCGACAGGTTTAATGTCTGTCTTTGGAGCTTCATTTTGTTCTGGGATCAGTTTCACCAATTCACTTCCTGATTTGGTGCTTTTAGGACCTGGGCTCTGATTCTCTGTGCCCTTGGCCAAGACACCGCTGGCTTCATCCATGCTGAGCACAGCTTTATTGTTTTTTCCAAGCTTTCTCAGCTTCCTCCACACTCTGAGGTGAGCGGGCTTTTTCTTTGGGCCCTGAAGCTTTTCTTTCTTCAGTCCCTGCTGCTTTGTGCAACTCAAGCCCATGCTGTTTTCTTTCTGCCTCTTCCTTCTCTGATGAAAATGACAGAATGTGAAGGTGAAATCACAAATCCCCGTTCGAGATTTTAAACAATAAGCTCATGAAATCTTTTCTAGAGATCAGAGAATTTATTAAGTGGAAATGCTTGATGCTGCCTTTAGGGTCAGAGGTTGGAAGTTTGATGGTTACTTGCGTAGATCGTGCGAATTATGGACTTTTTGGCTGATTGTTTTTCGGTTTCTTCACTTTACCACGGCTTAGGCTATAATATATAGAGTGTAATTTATGAATATTGCCGCTTTTTACGGTGTAGGTACCCGATAGGTACTGTTGGCATATCAACAAAACTGTCGGTGCAGCGGTGAGAAAAATCAGGAGAAGACTAACAATGAAGGAATTATAATTTCGGAGGGAAAATAAATTCACACAACACGTTATTAACTATATGAACTGGGAACAATCTCCGTTCCTTTTATCGCACACACATACATATACACTTATATACACTTCGAGCATGCGCATCACTACTCAAATGCCCCCTACCGTACAATCAAATTATGACAGACCATATACAATTGAGAGCATACATTTACATTCACATGTTAACACCCCCAATTGCTCTCACATTGCTAACTTAAACATGTTCTTACAGTATTATCACTGTACCGTCTACCATAATAATCAACACATGAATTTACATACCAAAAATAAATCCCTTAAACTTTCCTAACTTCACCTTTGCTGCAGGTTTTGTGATAAGGTCAGCAACCATCTCGTCTGTTGGACAATAGTCCAGTGTAATTTTTCCTTCATTTAACATGGATCTGATGTAGTGGCATTTGATATCTATGTGTTTACACCTCTGCCTGCTTACAGGGTTCTTTGCTAGGGCAATTGCACCTTGATTATCTTCATAAATTTTCACTGGTGCATAACACGTTTCCTCATCTATTGTATGTAATAGCTGAGTAAGGTACACACTCTCCTGTGTCGTGTCAGTAAGTGCCATTTACTCAGCCTCACATGTGGACAGAGCAACTGTAGATTGTTTCTTTGTTTTCCATGAAATCAAACCTCCAGTTTCACTCAAACTGAAACAATATCCAGTCATGCTCCGTCTGTCATTTGAATCTGCTGCCCAACCTGCGTCACTATAGGCCTGCAGTTTTAGGTTATTCTTACACTTTCTGTAACACATTCCATAACCAACTGTGCCTTTTAAATATCGTAACACATGTTTTGCTGTCACCCAATGTTGATCACAGGGGTTAGACAGGTACTGTGACAATTTGCTGACTATAAAACTTAAGTCTGGTCTGGTACAAGTTGTCACATAAATTAAACTTCCAACTAACTCCCTGAATTTCCTGGAATCAACAAACACATCATCTTCAGTATAATTCAGTTTCTGCTCACATGGTGTTAGTCTGGATTATTGATTCTGTCATTTCAAACTTTCCTAAGAGTTTCTGAATATATCTCTTTTGGCTCATCTTTACAAAACCGTCTCCTAATTCAACATCTATACCCAAGAAATGTCCCAGTTTTCCGAGGTCTTTTATTTTAAACTTCTGTGTCAGCATTTCTTTCACAGTTTGCATTGCACTCTCATCACTTGCAGCAACTATCAAATCATCAACCCAAATAATAAGAATTACTTTGTCACATCTCATTTCTTTAGTGTACACACAATGGTCAGCTGGACTTTGTATGAATCCATTTTCACACAAGTGATCGTGTAACATTTTGTTCCAATTTCTGCCTGATTGTTTTAATCCATACAATGACTTCTCCAATTTGTATACCAATTTTTCATTTTTCTCTGATTCAACTTCAAATCCTTCTGGCTGTTCCATGTACACTTCACAGTCTATCGGTGCATGTAAATATGCAGTCTTTACATCCATTTGATGTAACACCATGTCATTTTGTGCTGCAATCTGCATTAACACTCTAATGCTCGTCATGTTAGCTGTTGGTGAAAAGGTTTCTCTGTAGTCAACTCCAGCTACCTGACTATACCCTTTTGCTACATACCTTGCTTTGTACGTCTCCGAACCATCAGGGTTGTCTTTAATTATATATACCCACCTTCCCCCCACTGCATTTTTACCTTCGGGTAAGGTGCTCAAAGTGAACGTGTCATTTTCTCTCAGTGAGTGCATCTCCTCTTTCATAGCATCCATCCACTTATTGGACTGAATAGAATTTACAGCTTCTGGAAATGTCTGTGGTATATTACTAATTAACCTGTAACAATAGTCAATATTGGTCAGTATTTGGTCATCCGTGTTATCATCAGTCTCATAGTCATTCAAGTACCCTGGCTTCCTATGCTCTCTGCTGGGGTAGCGTCTATCAGAACTGTCTGTACAAATTTGGCTGCCCTGAGTCGGTACTTGATTCTCTTTCAGTGACTTCTAGGATGTCACTGGTCCTACGGATCTGTCTAGTGTCGGCTTTCCTCCTCATGTCATCGTCACTACAGTCATCAACATTTATCTGCACTGCTGTACTCTTTTCAACAAATTTCACAAGCCTGTGCTTCAGGACCTTACCGGTATCTGGATAGTACACTAGGTAGGCGGGGCTATATTTGTCGTATCCAACAAAAACTCCCTTCTCACACCTAGAATCTAATTTCTTTTTGTCTTGCCTGTATGCAAAACACACTGTTCCAAATGTTTGCATCCTAGAAATGTTAGGCCTCTTTCCAGTCAACATAAAGTACGGTGTTTGTTTAGTACGACTACAGTAACACCGGTTCCGGACTACTGCTGCTGTGTACCGCATACACACACATGTCTTTGGGTAAGTTACTCTCAATGATCATGCACCTAGCCATATCGAAAAGTGTTCTCCACTGGCGTTCTGCAGTGCCATTTTGGTGTGGTGAATAAGGAGCTGATGTTTCATGCCTAATCCCACTTCTGGTTAGTAGTGACTTAAATTCTCTATTTACAAACTCTGTACCATTGTCAGATCGTATGCATTTAATTTTACCATAAGCTGCCGTGTCTGCAATGAGCTTCTCCAAAGCTGCTGTAGTGTCACTTTTGTTTTTCAGAAAATATACAAATACTGTACTGGAAAAATCATCAGTAAAAATCATTGCATATTTATGAGGGGCATAAATATGCAATGATTTTTACTGATGATTTTTTTATTTTTTATTTTTCTTGATGCTGGCTCAATTGGACCTGCTAAATCTGTGTGCACTAGTCCTAGTGCTTCACTAGCTCTACTGTAAGGGTTTCTGTTTCTACTCTGAATGAATTTTCCCTTAACGCACACTTCACAGTTAAGGGAAGACTTATCAACTTTACCCTTAATATTCATGCCATCAACAACATATTTTAACTTAAGAATGTCGTCGAAATTGCAGTGTCCAAGAACCTCGTGCCACTTCTGTATACTCTGACAACTATTACAATTGTCATCACTTTCATCATTAATTGTGTTTAAGAAATAAAGTCTGTTATATTCCTTAATGTCAAATTCATTACCATCTTTAAGCTTAATTTTATCTTTCCCCTTCTGGAAGATCACCCTGGCGCCATTCGCTGCCACTGCCTTCACGGAAAAAATGTCCTGTGGATACGAGGGAATGTATAACGCGTCTGTCAGCGTCGCTGTACAACGTCGTCCTCTGCTGTCCCCCAGCTTTACTAGTGCGTCACCTCTCTGTTGCGCCACTCCTATGATTCTTGTTCCGTCCGCCAATTCCATGGTGTGTTTATCCGGTTGGAAATCACTGTCAAACGCTTGAAACTTCTTAATATCGGTAATGATGTGTGACGTCGCGCCTGTATCGACCATCAGGCCCTTCAGTTCCATTCTCGGTTGCGTCGTGTTTTCACTTGTCTTGAAAACGAAACTATATTCGGTGTCCTTCTCAGCCATCTGCTTGGCGTTGTCTTTATCACGCGGTCTCCTTCTGCACGTTGAGTCTCTGTGAGTCTGCTGTGCATCGGAGCACCAGGCCTTTCTTGTGCTTGTAATTTCATCACGTTGTCCTCTGTTGCACAAGCACTATATTTCTCCGTGTCTTCATAACTCCTCAACCTTGTTTTAAACTCGGCAAACGTTATAGTGTTGTCGCAGGGTATATACAGAAATCCAGAGGTTAAATTTAACACTTTTTAATACCTTTTTTAATACTTTCTCAATATTTTTTAAAACCCGCACGGCATTGAGTTGCAACCGTTTTTAAACAAGTTTCAAACTGATTTAAAGATTTATAATGTTCCACAATTTTGGCCTGTACAACAGAATTTAAATAGGGAACATGGGTCAACAGAATAAATTTAGTGACTGTGATTTTGAAAACATCTTGCATTTAACTTCTTCAGTCACAAGTCCATATCTTTATCCACTAGGCTATTCATGGCAAGTGCCTTAATTGTTTGGCTTTTTCTTCAATGAGTTTGTCGATTTGCACCAGTTGACTAACTGCTCTCATCCATGCATTCCTGATTTAGGAGTTGTGCATCGCATATGCGAAAAGAGAGCGCTGACTGTCATTATCATAAATTTATCACGCTGATTTAAACTCGTATTGACCAGTAAACGACAAGAAACATAAATAACACAATCAACAAAAATCTGCTGCCAAGTCAATCAGTACTTGTACTGATCGCTTGCTCCATTTTAACTGCGGTTCCCGAAGAGAACTCTATCGGCAATCTATGGCTCATCCTGCTAGTCCCGGATGTAGAGGGTTGAATTTCGGACCGTATTTTAAACCTGAAATTGTGGCAGCGTATTTGAAACAGCGAAAATAACGGGACTGAATATTGTAAAGCAGAAATAAGAGGACTGAATGTTACTGCTTGAATAATAAAGATGCGAATAAAACACATGGAATATTTTAAACTGAATTTGTTCTTTTGAAATTTATTTTGAGGCGAAATTAAATTAACTGAATTCATGTGGTTGAATTATAAACATGCACTTTAAAATACGTATCTTTTGGAACTGAATTTTGGAAGCCGAATATTTTTGTACTGAATATTTAAGCAATGAAATTACGATTGAAATGTTTTCAGTTGAAATGTTCAATGTTTAAATGTATGCACATATTAAATTACAGTCCCCAAAAATCGAATAAAAAATGCGTTTTTATTCGATAAGTGTAATTACCAATGAAACTATCAGCATTCCACCAACAAGTCTTATTATGTTGGAAATTGGCACACACACACAATTTCACACCCCACAATACTCCGATATGGAATAACAAATATATCCTACATAGGAACAAGTCCCTATTTTTTGAGGAATGGGTAAGTAGAAATATTTGGTCAGTAGTGGATTTAATGGATGAGAGTGGTAATATGTTAGACTATAACTCATTCACTTTAAAGCAGGGATTTGCCTGTGACCCAAAACAATTCTTTACTGTTATTAATGCAATACCTTCAGGTATAAAAATGTTAATGAGATGTTACCTTTCCTATTCCAAAATTACTGCTGTCCTTCCGTTGTTATATGTTGGTGATATTGAAATAGAAAATAAACTCTGCACTAATAAATACTTAAGACGAATTATCATTCAATCAAACTACCCTTGTCAAATATTAAGAAATAAATTAGACCACACATTTGATAAAAATACTGTTAAGTACTTTAGAACAGCCTATTTGAAACTCCCTATTCTCCCCAAGGTAAAAGAAATGCAGTTTAAAATACTAAATGATATATATCCCTCCAATATCTTTTTGCATTCAAAATTTAATTTTGAAAATATACCTTGTTACCTATGCAAACATTTATATGAAGATACAGAACATATATTCTTTACATGTAGTTCGTCCCAGTCTTTTTGGAAAGCTTGGCAAGAATGGATGGCAGAGAAGCGTGTGATTACTGATAGTTTCACTTTAACTTTAAAAAAGATAATATACGGGATAACCAAAGAGTGTGCTGTTTTATATGATTTGATTAATATTATTCTGTTATTAGCGAAATACTTTATACATAAATGCCGATATTTTAAAACTACCCCTTTGTTTTTTGTGTTTAAAAAAGACCTGAAAAACTTTTCAGATGCCCTTAGTAAATTGAAAAATTCAAAGGCAGTAAACTTGCTTGATCTGTTTGTATTATATAAGCTGTGATCCCTTTTTTTATTATTACTGTTCTCGTTTAGTCTCTATTTCCTATCTGTATACTTGATTCTCCTTCTTGGAATATTTTGTTATACACATTGCATGGAATCTAATATGGTTGGATTGTGTTGAGCCTTCCATACTGTAATTTTGACAACTTGCTGTATTCAATTCTTTTTGTACTCAATAAAAAAAAAAAAAAAAAAAAAAAAAAAATGAAGTAATGAGCTAATCCACATTTAAAATAATTTGCGAGAAATTTTGCAGATAAACTTTAAAACACAAATGGACAATTTGTAGTTAAAAAAAATCTAAAATTTAATACCTCGTAAATTTGCGTGTAATACCTTTTAATACTTTTTAATGGCTTTAATTTTTGCTTATGTGATTTACTACCTTTTAATACTTTTTAAAACCCCTCGGACACCCTGTGTCGCCTTGCGTTACATGCGCAACAAATGGTTTGAACTTTTCAGGCAGTCCTTTTAAGACCATTGCTATTAAAAGTCCATCACCTAAGGTTTCCCCTGCGTTTCGTAGGGCCGTAATGGCATTTTCTGCACGAATGATATAATCAGTCACGCTTTCTCCCTGCGTTTTCTGTAACAAAATCAAATCTGTATATAAGCTAATTATTCGTGTTTTGCCCTTACCTGCATAATAGTCTCTTAAAATCTGTAACGCTTTTCTGCCGTCATCTGCAGCTTCTCGCATAACGAGGGAGAGACTTTTATCATCTAGAAATTGTATTAACTCGGAATTTCCCATAGTTCATAATTTTTTTCATCTCCGTCAAACACTAACCTGTTCCATCGGTTAGTTTGTTCCCTCAACCTGGGTTTAACAGCTTGTGCGTCGGCCATGTCTACCATGCTGTCTTCTCGAACTTTCGCGGTAATTTTCTCACACGAGTCCTGGGCCCATAACCTGTTGGCATATCGACAAAACTGTCGGTGCAGCGGTGAGAAAAATCAGGAGAAGACTAACAATAAAGGAATTATAATATCGGAGGAAAATAAATTCACACAAAACGATATTAACTATATGAACTGGGAACAATCTCCGTTCCTTTTATCGCACACACATACATATACACTTCGAGCATGCGCATCACTACTCAAATGCCCCCTACCGTACAATCAAATTATAACAGACCATATACAATTGAGAGCATACATTTACATTCACATGTTAACAGTGCTTAGCTTGTTGCTAACGATCAAGCTATACAGTATTGTCTTTTCAGACTGATGCACATGATACGTGCTGCCAAGCGATACACTAGCAGATGCAGGGAGCGCAGGTCAGGTCAGGACAGGTTGGGGAGCATGTACTGATGCAGTGCGCTGCCGCACCCACCACACAGCAAAACTCCTCGGGATCCCAGCTGGTGACCCCCCAGGCAGACAAGCGGTCCAGTCCCACCCTCCGGAAGTAGCCATCCATCTGCCGCAGCCAGGTGTTACGTGGGCATCCCCTCTGCCTAGTCCAGCCACTCGGGTCCTCAGCAATGACGATCCTGTGAGCCAGATCACCCTCAGAGAAATGTGCCACATGGCCATAGTGCCGTAACTGACGCTCCCTCACAATGCAGGTAATGTGCCTCATTCGGGACTCCTCTATCAACCGCTCATTCGACACAAAGTAAACCAGCGGTACCCAAGGATTCTCCGAAGAGACACAGTAGCAAAGGAGTCCAGTCTTCATATCAGCTCACTGGACAGCGTCCATGTCTCACAGCCATACAGCAAGACAGGGAGCATCAGGACTCTAAAGACTTGAACCTTCGTCCTCTTGCAAAGATATCAGGAGTGCCACACACCCCTTTCCAGTGACCTCATGACCCCCCCATGCTCTTCCAATCCGTCTGCTGCATGAATGTCACTGCCGATGTAGGTAAATCTCTCGACATGGTCCTCATTCTCCCCGCAGACAGACACACTACTGATGGCTGTGCCCAAAAAGTCATTAAATGCCTGGATCTTGGTCTTTAACCAGGACACCCACAATCCCAGACACTCAGACTCCTCGCTCAGTCTCTCGAGAGCCCCAATCAGGGCCTGCATTGACTCCTCTAAGATCACAGCATCGTCGGCAATGTCAAGATCAGTAAATCTTTCTTCACCAACAGTCGCCCCACAGCTGCTGGACCCCACAACCCTGCCCAACACTCAGTCCATACAAGCAGAGCAAGAGCAAGAACACACCCCTGACAAACCCCAGAATCAACTGGGAAGAATGGGGAGGTTCTCCCTCCACTCTGGAGACTGTAAGTCTCCGAGGAACAGACTCAGATGTGCGTAATGCTTAGATTCCTCTGTAAGCAGGATGTGGGTCACTAGACAACAGATAGTGTGTCACCTGCTCACAGATTTGTTTAACAAACTACCTGCCCTCACAGCCGTCCTTCTCAGTTCCCAGTACAGACTAGAATTGCCATCAAGTCGTGCACTGTGACTCCTCTCGATAATATCCAGGGTGCCCTGTGAGATGAAGCACCTCATTCTGGGAACCCTGGCAACACCAACACAGCCCTTGACAACCTTCAGGCTCTTATCACGGAAGGTCTCCAACATCACCTTCAGTCAGCAGTCGCACCCAAGTCTGCAAGTTCCTCACATAAACTGTGTGCAAACTCATCAGAAACAGCCTGATCTTGGAACCTGGCCAAGTCCACCCTCATTCTATTAGTAGGTGATAGACTATTGGATCTAAGCCAAGTCTTCAGTGTAGCAACAACAAGTCTGGTCAGAATTCACAAACTGGGCACTTCTGTAGACCCTGCAGTTTTGCAGGAGCTTCCAGCATCTGTCACGAGCCCAAAATTTTCCCCTGCAAATCGGAGGACCGTCTGCAGGGCTGGATGCAGTTTAACGTCATACCCAGGACACAGGGAGTGCAGGAAATTGAAAAATATGCATCATAGTCCTACCTAGTTCCAACTCAAAAAATTTACCATGGGGGACCCATATTTCTTCAACTTGAAAGTTGCTATCCTAGTGGAAGCCCAGGGTGATGTTTTACCAGAGAGCCCAGAATTTCTAGCAACGCCCCTGCGTACAACTAAAATTAAGTCCATTTTGTACATTTGCATAACTTCCTTAAGCCTTCTTACATGTTCTTACCTATAATAAGTCATTCTTTTGAATGTAAGATTGAGCGCAATAGGTCTTTTTCTGCATTTTGTTAAAGAAAAAGCAAAGTCGGCAAAAACATACAAACGGTCAGAATACACGGGAACTTCGGAGCACATACCTGTGAACCCTGACAAACACGAATTTACATGGGAAATTAGCTTCAGGTGCTGAAACTGTTAATCGGGCTTTGGGAAGATCTGCGCTAGCTCACGGAACTGGTTCCGTGATTCATTCCACCCAGTAATTTTTGGCCTGCTACAATTTTTTTGTCTAGATTATTGGAAAAGAAAATTCCCCTCAACTTTTGCCATTTTTAGCTGATTTAATCTGAAACCCTTCAGGTTTCAAAGCACTAAACCATCGATCCAGTGGACTATGAACTATTGATTTTATACTGATGATATATTGTACTGATGTTTAGCGCCCCCTCATGACCAGTGTCATTAATGTGAATTGTATCGTTAATGCTTTACTGACTCATGACAATGGAGCCATTATAATTACATATTATAATTGTGAATATGAGTAATTGCATGCACAATTTTTCTTTACAATATATTGTATATATAATTGTATGCTATATACATAAATCAAAATAGTAGGTCTACTGTATGCTTATTTTGAGAACCACACTTCAGAACACAGTCACCTCATCTGAGGACAGGCCTGGACCACAGAAACTAAACAAGCAGTGTCTGACATTGACTGAATGTACTTGAATATATTTTTTTAGATCAAGAACTTGCCTGACAGGTATAGGATAATGGTACCTTTCTGTCCATCTTCCAAGCTTTTATCCAGGTCAGAGTCATTTGGGGGTCACCTCGGGCAGTGTAGGGCTCTCTGGGTCGCCTGGGGGTCACCTCGGGCAGTATAGGGCTCTCTGGGTCACCTGGGGGTCACCTCGGGCAGTGTAGGGCTCTCTGGGTCGCCTGGGGGTCACCTCGGGCAGTGTAGGGCTCTCTGGGTCGCCTGGGGGTCACCTCGGGCAGTGTAGGGCTCTCTTGGTCGCCTTGGGGTCACCTCGGGCAGTGTAGGGCTCTCTTGGTCGCCTGGGGGTCACCTCGGGCAGTGTAGGGCTCTCTGGGTCGCCTGGGGGTCACCTCATGCAGTGTAGGGCTCTCTGGGTCGCCTGGGGGTCACCTCGGGCAGTGTAGGGCTCTCTGGGTCGCCTGGGGGTCACCTCGGGCAGTGTAGGGCTCTCTGGGTCGCCTGGGGGTCACCTCGGGCAGTGTAGGGCTCTCTGGGTCGCCTGGGGGTCACCTCGGGCAGTGTAGGGCTCTCTTGGTCGCCTGGGGGTCACCTCGGGCAGTGTAGGGCTCTCTGGGTCGCCTGGGGGTCACCTCGGGCAGTGTAGGGCTCTCTGGGTCGCCTGGGGGTCACCTCGGGCAGTGTAGGGCTCTCTTGGTCGCCTTGGGGTCACCTCGGGCAGTGTAGGGCTCTCTTGGTCGCCTGGGGGTCACCTCGGGCAGTGTAGGGCTCTCTGGGTCGCCTGGGGGTCACCTCATGCAGTGTAGGGCTCTCTGGGTCGCCTGGGGGTCACCTCGGGCAGTGTAGGGCTCTCTGGGTCGCCTGGGGGTCACCTCGGGCAGTGTAGGGCTCTCTGGGTCGCCTGGGGGTCACCTCGGGCAGTGTAGGGCTCTCTGGGTCGCCTGGGGGTCACCTCGGGCAGTGTAGGGCTCTCTTGGTCGCCTGGGGGTCACCTCGGGCAGTGTAGGGCTCTCTGGGTCGCCTGGGGGTCACCTCGGGCAGTGTAGGGCTCTCTGGGTCGCCTGGGGGTCACCTCGGGCAGTGTAGGGCTCTCTGGGTCGCCTGGGGGTCACCTCGGGCAGTGTAGGGCTCTCTGGGTCGCCTGGGGGTCACCTCGGGCAGTGTAGGGCTCTCTGGGTCGCCTGGGGGTCACCTCGGGCAGTGTAGGGCTCTCTGGGTCGCCTGGGGGTCACCTCGGGCAGTGTAGGGCTCTCTTGGTCGCCTGGGGGTCACCTCGGGCAGTGTAGGGCTCTCTGGGTCGCCTGGGGGTCACCTCGGGCAGTGTAGGGCTCTCTGGGCCGCCTGGGGGTCACCTCGGGCAGTGTAGGGCTCTCTGGGTCGCCTGGGGGTCACCTCGGGCAGTGTAGGGCTCTCTGGGTCGCCTGGGGGTCACCTCGGGCAGTGTAGGGCTCTCTGGGTCGCCTGGGGGTCACCTCGGGCAGTGTAGGGCTCTCTGGGTCGCCTGGGGGTCACCTCGGGCAGTGTAGGGCTCTCTGGGTCGCCTGGGGGTCACCTCGGGCAGTGTAGGGCTCTCTGGGTCGCCTGGGGGTCACCTCGGGCAGTGTAGGGCTCTCTGGGTCGCCTGGGGGTCACCTCGGGCAGTGTAGGGCTCTCTGGGTCGCCTGGGGGTCACCTCGGGCAGTGTAGGGCTCTCTTGGTCGCCTGGGGGTCACCTCGGGCAGTGTAGGGCTCTCTGGGTCGCCTGGGGGTCACCTCGGGCAGTGTAGGGCTCTCTGGGCCGCCTGGGGGTCACCTCGGGCAGTGTAGGGCTCTCTGGGTCGCCTGGGGGTCACCTCGGGCAGTGTAGGGCTCTCTGGGTCGCCTGGGGGTCACCTCGGGCAGTGTAGGGCTCTCTGGGTCGCCTGGGGGTCACCTCGGGCAGTGTAGGGCTCTCTGGGTCGCCTGGGGGTCACCTCGGGCAGTGTAGGGCTCTCTGGGTCGCCTGGGGGTCACCTCGGGCAGTGTAGGGCTCTCTGGGTCGCCTGGGGGTCACCTCGGGCAGTGTAGGGCTCTCTGGGTCGCCTGGGGGCCACCTCGGGCAGTGTAGGGCTATCTGGGTCGCCTGGGGGTCACCTCGGGCAGTGTAGGGCTCTCTTGGTCGCCTGGGGGCCACCTCGGGCAGTGTAGGGCTCTCTGGGTCGCCTGGGGGTCACCTCGGGCAGTGTAGGGCTCTCTTGGTCGCCTGGGGGTCACCTCGGGCAGTGTAGGGCTATCTGGGTCGCCTGGGGGTCACCTCGGGCAGTGTAGGGCTCTCTTGGTCGCCTGGGGGCCACCTCGGGCAGTGTAGGGCTCTCTGGGTCGCCTGGGGGTCACCTCGGGCAGTGTAGGGCTCTCTTGGTCGCCTGGGGGTCACCTCGGGCAGTGTAGGGCTATCTGGGTCGCCTGGGGGTCACCTCGGGCAGTGTAGGGCTCTCTTGGTCGCCTGGGGGCCACCTCGGGCAGTGTAGGGCTCTCTGGGTCGCCTGGGGGTCACCTCGGGCAGTGTAGGGCTCTCTTGGTCGCCTGGGGGTCACCTCGGGCAGTGTAGGGCTCTCTGGGTCGCCTGGGGGTCACCTCGGGCAGTGTAGGGCTCTCTGGGTCGCCTGGGGGTCACCTCGGGCAGTGTAGGGCTCTCTGGGTCGCCTGGGGGTCACCTCGGGCAGTGTAGGGCTCTCTGGGTCGCCTGGGGGTCACCTCGGGCAGTGTAGGGCTCTCTGGGTCGCCTGGGGGTCACCTCGGGCAGTGTAGGGCTCTCTGGGTCGCCTGGGGGTCACCTCGGGCAGTGTAGGGCTCTCTTGGTCGCCTGGGGGTCACCTCGGGCAGTGTAGGGCTCTCTGGGTCGCCTGGGGGTCACCTCGGGCAGTGTAGGGCTCTCTGGGTCGCCTGGGGGTCACCTCGGGCAGTGTAGGGCTCTCTGGGTCGCCTGGGGGTCACCTCGGGCAGTGTAGGGCTCTCTGGGTCGCCTGGGGGTCACCTCGGGCAGTGTAGGGCTCTCTGGGTCGCCTGGGGGTCACCTCGGGCAGTGTAGGGCTCTCTTGGTCGCTTGGGGGTCACCTCGGGCAGTGTAGATGAGATGTCTGTCCATCGCAGTGCTTGAATACACTGTATCAGCAAATTTGGACTATGAGAGGAAATTCACATGACACGTGGCTAACATGCAAACTGCACACACACACAAGTACGCACATATGCACATACACACACACACACACGCATCTACCAGTGAGTGGAGGTGTGATTTTACACCCACCATGCCAAACAAGTGTAGAATTCCAACATGGAAAAATTAAAAAACAGAATTTGCATTATTTTTTGTTGTGTGTGGAATCTAGGGTCCATATTTTGGAGGTTTAAGTTTTATGCATCACCGATCTTTTATACGAAATACTGTAACGAAACAGGTGACAGTGAAGCAGTGTGTGTCTAGTTTGCCTACTGTAGAGTGTGTATGCAAAATTACATGCCTCATACAATGAAGGAAACACACAGGCAAACACATTCAAAGCCAATATGAAATGCCTTAAATCAAGGGCTGTACAATGATGGTTTAATCGAATGGTCGTAAGATAACTTTATGGAGTAAAAATGAAAGACATTCGCCAGAAGAGCTGTCGCGCGGTGGGAGCCTGGCATTCTGACCTGCCACTTGTACGTATAATATAGAGAAAGGAGCCATTGGGGACATACGTGGGCGGGGTCACGCGTCCGCCGGCTGTTCCTGAGTGTGCTGCCAGCTTCCCACTTTCTTCTCTTCTTGTTTATCCTTGCGACGGTTAAATGCTGACATGAGAGTAACAATAAGACACGAATCGCTAAAAAGGGGAGACTGGGAGCTTTTGGAGTTTCGCGCCGTCAAAGGAGCAGGTTCTGCATGGAAACTTGCCGAAGCCTTTGAGAAGCCTGGACAGAAATGTGGTCCCCAGCTTGGCAAAGTCAAAATTCTGATGGGTTTACAGTGGGATTTAAGACTGATTAATGATTATCTCAAACTCAATGCGCCCATCCGCCCTACCTAATAAAACAGCCCAAAAGCAGCAAAGCTGTAAGCCTGAGGGATGCAGTCCAGCCCAGTCTGACCGTGTCCCCGGTAGCCGGCGGAGTTTGCAAGCTGGCGCCGATCCAGGGCACAGAGCCGGTAACATCAGCAAGTCAGCAGGCTGCTCGTGATAGACTCTGCAGCTGGCTTATAACAGTTACTGGAAGAACTTAAAGAAGTGACGACAGCACAAATAGTTGGAAACCTTAAGTATTCTTCTATGTGAACGATAATAATAAACATATATTCTGCGACAAATTCTATGGAGTATTCAGACCAGCGACATTGTCATAGGTTTTCCATTTATTTCAGGTGGCAAGTATGCAGTATATACAAACTGTACTTCGCCTGTGTTGCGGTCGAGTTATGGCGGATCTGGACACATTTTGAGGTGGGTTCTGCTCGGAAGCTTGGAAAGTCGTGAGTAAACGTTTCCTGATGCCTTTCCAGGTGCCCGGCAGCCGGCTGGCTCTGCGTCGCTGAGCGGCGGGAACTCTATTGCAAACCCTCTGTGGCAGAAAGGAACGTATTGCTCACCCTTTGCACTTTCGGCTAGTTATCTACAAGTCTAAAACAGCTTCAGCTGTCATTATGTTGAGTATACGCCAACGTTTTTCACTAATAGACTAATTTAAACCACAACATTATGGTTGTTTTTATTTTCAGTACTAGAATAATAATTCACATTCTTCCTCAGTTAAATGTTCATGCAGACTTAATTACTGAATGTTTTGTTACAGGCGTTTCAGTGGCATAAAATGGTAAACATTAAGGAGGATTACGATAATGTCGGTGGAATGCGACTACGATCGAACGGAATCTGTTTAATGTACCGCCAGAGGGCGCTGTCGCACAGCTGAACTTGCTCCCTACTGACAGCCTCGGAATCTGGCCTGATAAAGCAGCTGCGCTGCCTCGCCACTTGGAAGCGACCCAAAAGTGTAGAAACCAGAAAAAGCCCCCATCCTCAGCACATCCTCTTCCGCTTCCTGAACATCAGGCAACAATGTAACATAATGCGCCAATGCATCGATTCATAGCAATTCATTCATGTCGATATTAAGGCGATGATTTAACGTCTCCAGGAAATCCATCTGACCATTTACGGACAAGTCGAGTAATTACGCTTTTCAGCTATGCTACTTAAGTTTAATGAAGATCAGTGAATTATAAATCGGTATTAATGAATTACCTACCAAGCTAGAACACGGTTTATAATTCAGTTAGAGTTCTGTAATGTGTCACATTGACGCTTGAAATATTCAATAACACAAAGGTATTTTCTCAAACACACACATAACCAATTTCGCGCCCCCTCCCGTCCTTTGTTTCCTCTATAAAGATACCCCCCCCCCCCCTTTTTTTTCTTGGCAGCAAACATGTTTTGCTTCGGGCTGAATTTCCTTGAAATTATCTCACACTCACGAACGCGGTCTATTTCTGGCCTTAAACAGCGGACGAAGAAAAAAATAAATAAAACAAATGTTGGTGTGGGCGTGGCGGCATATGGGGCTGTTTGGGATTATATTTGGGAATAGAGGGAGACAAGGTTAATGTCACCAGTGTCACCGCTGTCATATCCTGTGTCTCACACGCACTTCTGTCGTTAAGTGTTACCTCTTACTGCGCCGCCTCTGACTCAGGGGGCCAGATTAAACCGGACCTCCATCCATCCCCTCAGCCAGCATGTGAATTCCTGTTCAAAATGTAATTAGCTATTTGTGTAAGTTTCACGGTCGGAAAGACGCGCTAATGATCACAGCTGTCACTCCGTTGCGAGGTCAATGAAAACTCTGCGGCCAGTGACCGTTATAAGACCAATGGGTGAAATTTCAAGAACAGTATCGCCCAGAATGTTATTTCTGTGGTTCATTTTCGCTCCGCACAAGGGTCGACATCTATTTGTCTTAATAAAATATAAGAATACCACGGCTAATTCAGATCTTAAAAGGAATTAGACTGCATTTTCAAGAAGAGCCAACTTAATTGTCCCACAATGTACTGTAATAAAATCCTGATACTTTTTACATTCTGGGGACATTTTCCCGTCTCCACAAGGGAAAATTCAATTTTACGATAATCTCTGAATGCAATCCAAAAAACAGCCAACATGGCCACAGAAGTACTGTATTGTGTTTGATTAATTTTATTTTAGTTAATGATAGGGCTCGGTAAGAGGAAAGGTTGTCTTTAGGGATATGCCCTTTAAGATGAATGGAGATTCCCCACAAAGATATAGATACCTAATCTCTCTCTTTCTCTGTTTGTGTGCACTGTGTGTGTGTGTGCACTCTGTGTGTGCGTGCGTGTGTGTATGTGCACTCTGTGTGTCTGTGTGCCTGCGCGCGCCCGGGGCACTCTGGTTCCCTCCTTGTACTGCGACATGCATTTAGCCTAATTGGCGCCTCTAAATCGCCCACCACCCAGCGCGTACCGCCTGCTTTGTGAGCCAAGCTGCCTGGGACTGACCACAGTACATCGCGTTAATTAGCTGCTCTGCCGGCCAGTCATTCAGGGTGACCCTCTTTACCATTTTTACGGCCAGTCCGAATGAATTACCCTGATAAAGGGTTTAACCGAAAGAGCCTGTGGGAAGCGTTGCATGTCCTTTCCTCGGCGGCCGATGTCGGTGTGCAGTGCATGTTCTGGGTGACTTTCTGAGCTACAAAGTGGAACGGGCCCCATTGAAAGGTTCAGCTGTTTTTTCTGTATTAATTCAGCTGCGGATCTTTTTAGTGTGTAATCGCGGGATTCTTGAGACCATTAATTGTTTTCGTTAAATGTCTGAGATAAATTCTCGATTTTAACGTTTTCTTTTTAAAATGTCAATTATTATTCAAGTTTAGCCCACGCTGGGAAAAACATACTTAGCCCTAATTATACAAGATCTGGGGAATTCTGAACTACAGCTCCCATAAACGCAGGATCACTCTGGAGCCCCTTTCTCTGCTGGAGGAGGTTTGAAAAAAAGTTTGGGAAAGAATCCCTGGAATTTGTTTCCTGTGAAATTTCTCCGGGGGAACGGGACAGGCGGAGCTGGCTGCAGAGGCATGGAGGCGCAGGGAGACGCTGCCTTCCCCGACACGCCTGCGTCCCATGTGCAGATCCGCGGCGTTCGGCTCATCTAACAGCGGCGGCGTCTCCTTCTCTACATCCCGATCGGCGCAGCACGTAGGGCGCTCAGATCATGGCAGAACCTCTGCTGAAGAGGACTTTCTCTCGGCTTCGAGGCAGAGACAGATCCCGGAGGAAAACAGACCCGAAGCCTGAGGGTAAGTGTGATGGGCAACATTACATGCGTTAATTATATACAATTTATAATAAGTTAATATAGTTAATGTTGTAATATTTAGTACATTACGACCGACAATATAGCAACCAGTGTATCAGACATGAGAAAAGAGCATCGAAATATAGCCTAGTTTTCGAAATCTGTTTTTCGTTCTGCTGGGCACTTTAGCACAGAAGGGCATTCCAAGTATTTTAATAATTATTATGATTCATATTAATAATGTTTTGTTACTGTCCTCTTACCTGCATGTTGCCGTATGCATTAAATGGGAACGTAGTCGTTCGCCGTACAAACATATTTGGTCATTTTTAATAATTAACATGACAGTGCCTACGTGCCGTTGGGGAATGGTAGCCTTCCAAAATAAAACTTGTGTTGCAACCGGGACAGCGAGCCGTCACTGTGCGTGTTTACATTTTCCGCATTCATGTCGCTGAAGCTTGTCGTGCAACCATGAAGTGCCACTTTCACACGGGGCCGAGGTGCTGCAGAGCCCAGCGCTGGGAATATACCCCGTACCCTTAGCTGCGATAAGGAGACGGACACGCGTCTGTCTGCAGATATGCCCTCCTTACATAAGTGAAACGTCCAACTGCCGGAGCCGCTGCTCTGCTTGGGAGGGGCCTCCTCCAGATACCTGTCAGTCGGACGTTGGCCTGTAATTTAATCGTGAACCAGCCATGTGTAGCTAATAAAGTGCGAAGAGCAGATGAACATGTATCAGGTTTATTTTATTGTATTATTTTGCTTCAGCTTGGCTTCCGACTTATATAAAACTTTCCCCGTGTCTCAGTACGTTGACACATCAGTAAACCAAACTGCGGCCGTAGCCAGACTCCACCAGCATGCAATGTGCTGCTCCTTCGGGTCCCCGGGCCAATTTGAACGGGGACGCCGTATCCGCGCTGTGCGCGCCCCTCGTGAACCCGCTTCAGAAAGGCGCGCGCGCTGACGCACCGGGTAGTATAGTAGCTGGCGATGTTGGCCAGCTGAAAGGACCACTGTGATATTTTTTCCTCTACTTCTCTTCTTATAACTTTTTTTCCACAGTGTGGTCTCTGTATACCATTCCTGAAACGCCCCTTTATGTCAATACATAGACCTGCTTTAATCATATAGTCTTGGTTTGTTGTTTTTCTTACTCACTCTGTAAGTTTGAGTGCTGAATGTTGAAACTTTGATTAATGCCACTTCTGTATTCATCTGTTGGGTCATACTATTGGCCTGTTTGTTAGGATGTGTTGACTTGTGTATTTTTAACAGCTTTTATATGTATAAAATGATAATTTATTGTCATAATGTTACTTGCCATATCATATTTGACACGATGTCTGTGCTGCTGAACACAGTGTATGAATGCTGATGTTTACACAGTGTTCAGGTTCCAGGCACCATGAGGCCGATGTTGGTCTCGCAGTAACACCCAAGCTAGTTAGTAGCGGTGGAAAGGTCATGTTAGCGCTTTGGGATGGGGCAACATTATTCCCGATGATTCTTGCTTGAAACCAAACATTCCGTCATGTAGACCGGAAGTACGCACTAAACGAGTTGGCTAATCCTCTGCATTGCTGCGATGATGAAGCTCCCACAGTGGAATTCTTTAGTTTTCACACACCCCCTCGTTGTCTCCCTCGAGACGTACAAACACACATGTGCAGTTGAGAGCTAAGTTAGAGGTCTATCACAGGGTCAGACATTTACCCGGCAGCCTTTGGCATTTTTTTGGGGGGGGGTTTGGTGCACCTTCTAGGCCGGGGTAGGCAGCCACTGCAGGTCATGTGACTGGCACCCTGATGGGCCTATCATTATGCTTGTCACTGTAAGTGTGCCGATGGCGTAGCAGGCCACGTGGGCCTGTCATCAAGGTGCTTGTCACCTATAGTCTGCCGATGGCGGAGCAGGCCACGTGGGCCTGTCGTCATGGTGCTTGTCACCTATAGTCTGCCGATGGCGTAGCAGGCCACGTGGGCCTGTCATCAAGGTGCTTGTCACCTATAGTCTGCCGATGGCGTAGCAGGCCACGTGGGCCTGTCGTCATGGTGCTTGTCGCCTTCAGTCTGCCGATGGCGTAGCAGGCCACGTGGGCCTGTCGTCATGGTGCTTGTCGCCTTCAGTCTGCCGATGGCGTAGCAGGCCACGTGGGCCTGTCGTCATGGTGCTTGTCGCCTTCAGTCTGCCGATGGCGTAGCAGGCCACGTGGGCCTGTCGTCATGGTGCTTGTTGCTGTCAGTGTGCTTCTGGCGGAGCAGGCCACGTGGGCCTGTCGTCATGGTGCTTGTCGCCTTCAGTCTGCCGATGGCGTAGCAGGCCACGTGGGCCTGTCGTCATGGTGCTTGTCGCCTTCAGTCTGCCGATGGCGTAGCAGGCCACGTGGGCCTGTTGTCATGGTGCTTGTCGCCTTCAGTCTGCCGATGGCGTAGCAGGCCACGTGGGCCTGTCGTCATGGTGCTTGTCCCCTATAGTCTGCCGATGGCGTAGCAGGCCACGTGGGCCTGTCGTCATGGTGCTTGTCGCCTTCAGTCTGCCGATGGCGTAGCAGGCCACGTGGGCCTGTCGTCATGGTGCTTGTCGCCTTCAGTCTGCCGATGGCGTAGCAGGCCACGTGGGCCTGTCGTCATGGTGCTTGTCGCCTTCAGTCTGCCGATGGCGTAGCAGGCCACGTGGGCCTGTCGTCATGGTGCTTGTCGCCTTCAGTCTGCCGATGGCGTAGCAGGCCACGTGGGCCTGTCGTCATGGTGCTTGTCACCTATAGTCTGCCGATGGCGTAGCAGGCCACGTGGGCCTGTCGTCATGGTGCTTGTCGCCTTCAGTCTGCCGATGGCGTAGCAGGCCACGTGGGCCTGTCGTCATGGTGCTTGTCGCCTTCAGTCTGCCGATGGCGTAGCAGGCCACGTGGGCCTGTCGTCATGGTGCTTGTCGCCTTCAGTCTGCCGATGGCGTAGCAGGCCACGTGGGGCCCTGATCAGATGGTTGTTTTAACTCTGCCTGTAGTCTCTTTCATTTTCATTTTCTCTCATTTCAGCTTCTTTGTGGAAATATGTCCTCCCTCACCTCACTGCTTTACAACATCATCCTGCTCTACTCTTGCCCCCCCCCCAACCACTCCTTGTTATGCCTAAAATAGGGACAGAGGCTGGCAGACTGTGTGTGTGTGTGTGTGTGTGTGGTCCAGGTATACATTATATTATGGGGACATTTGGTCACCACAATTTGATAAAAACTTGTAATTTTTATGTTTTGGGGACCATTTTTTGGCCTCTGCAAAGGGGAAACTAAATTGTTATTAAAATCTGTGACTGCATTAAAAACCCAAAAGTCTCATATTTTGTTTGGTTACTTGTGGTTAAGGTTAGGGCTGGGTAGGGGTTAAGGGTGTCATGGTTTTGCCCATAAAAATGAATGGAGAGTCCCCACAAAGATGTGAGTACAGGTCTGTGTGTGTGTGTGTGAGAGAGTGTGTGTGTGTGTGTGTGAGAGAGAGTGTGTGTGTGTGTGTGAGAGAGAGAGTGTGTGTGTGTGTGTGAGAGAGAGAGTGTGTGTGTGTGTGTGTGAGAGAGAGAGTGTGTGTGTGTGTGTGAGAGAGAGAGTGTGTGTGTGAGAGAGAGAGTGTGTGTGTGTGTGTGTGTGAGAGAGAGAGAGTGTGTGTGTGTGAGAGAGAGAGTGTGTGTGTGTGTGTGAGAGAGAGTGTGTGTGTGTGTGTGTGAGAGAGAGAGGGTGTGTGTGTGAGAGAGAGAGTGTGTGTGTGTGTGTGAGAGAGAGTGTGTGTGTGTGTTAGCACCAGATGAGAAGCCCCCTGTATCCTGCACACTTCTCTATCTGCAGAATCGCTTCATCTTCACCCCCCCATCTCTTTGTCTCCCTCCTTCTTGCTGTCATCTGCACATGCTGGTTCCCTCACCATTCCCTCACAAACCTCTGTCGCCTGAGCCGGTCTGTGCCCCCCCCCCCGTCTGAGTCATTAACGGCCTTCGCCCCCCCGGATTCACCGAGGACAGAGGTGTGGTCACTCTCAGCCCCTCGTGGTATTAACACAGTTTCTGGGTCTGAACCCTTAATGTTCTGGAGCTGCCCCTCATGTGCCCGTCCCGCACACGCCGCTCCCCCCCCCCCACGCCGCTCCCCCCCCCCACGCCGCTCTCCCCCCCCCCCCCACGCCGCTCTCCCCCCCCCCCCCCCCACGCCGCTCTCCCTCCCGCCACTCTTCCTGCCTTTCAGTTGGTGAGTATTTTCATTTTTATTTTTTATTTTACTTCCCCTTCCTGTACGGCCTGCTAGATCGCCTACAGGAGCCATTTACGCTTTCTCTGTATAATTAGGGATGTCTTGGGACAAAAACTCGTAAACAACAGATCTTCTTGGGCTGATATCAAGCAAACTTAATTTTTTCTAAAACAAGGTCTTCAGACAGAACATAAATAAACTGAGAGAATTAAAGACAAGCTTGTTTTTCAGCAAGTATCAGTGAGAACAACAAGAACATGCTGCTGTTCTTCATGTTTGCCAGGGTGGTTCATGATCAAGGAAACCTGCTGATAAGTACCGCGGTGCTGTACCGTCGTGTCAGATTACCCAGTGCCTGAGCAGAGTACCGCGGTGCTGTACCGTCGTGCCAGATTACCCAGTGCCTGGGTTGAGTACCGCGGTGCTGTACCGTCGTGTCAGATTACCCAGTGCCTGAGCAGAGTACCGCGGTGCTGTACCGTCGTGTCAGATTACACAGTGCCTGAGCAGAGTGCCGCGGTGCTGTACCGTCGTGCCAGATTACCCAGTGCCTGGGTTGAGTACCGCGGTGCTGTACCGTCGTGTCAGATTACACAGTGCCTGAGCAGAGTACCGCGGTGCTGTACCGTCGTGTCAGATTACCCAGTGCCTGAGCAGAGTACCGCGGTGCTGTACCGTCGTGTCAGATTACCCAGTGCCTGAGCAGAGTACTGTGGTGTCCTGTCACATGTCTCCAATGTTATGGCAGAGTAGGGTTGGGTCCAGTTACTCCAGTGTTAGGGCAAGGCACCACAGTGTTGGGTCAGATTACTGTTTTGTATGTTGGGTAGCATCTGCCCACACACACAAATTATGACATCATCTCTGGGTTACCGGCAACCAAGAAATGTCCATGTATGGTCATTGGGAGCATTGCAAATTACATGCTGCTGTTCCCTCCAAATCAATAATGGCCGCTTTTTAAATTTGTCACAGAGAGTTTCGGCATCTCGTGTCTGCAGTGCCAGGGGGAGGCAGGCGGAGAAACGAGGGAGAGAAGCTTCATTTCTTGTTTGCGATCTCGGAAACACAGCGACAGCAGAAGGAACCAAAAGCACTTTTAGGAGGTAGATGTTACTGGCTATTAACTGTCAGCTGCCGCTGGTAATAAATGAAACTGAGTAACAACAGTAAAGTAAACAGCCAATCTTGGTGTTTTCCTGAAGTATCCCCCACTATCAACTGATCAGCTCAGCAAAAGGGTTCCTGCAAAACGACTGGTCTTCCTGAAATGTTGAGCTGATCTGCAAGATAGTGGTGGACCCCGTGTGTCCCGCCTGTTTTTGTGTCCGTATCGACTCTATTAAGATGGCGCTCTGCCTCTGGGCCGACAGATTTTGCCCCTGGTGACTTGAGGAGAGTCAGTTTTTCATGAGAATTTCTATGGTGGTTTGTGGGGTGCATTCTGGGAAAATTTCTGCACATCTCAGAGGAAGCCTGCAAAGGCAGGCGGGTCAGACCACAGCTCTGCCCAAAGCACTTAAATATTTTAAGTTTCATTTATTTCCATTTTTATTGTTGTTCCATTAGATTTAGGAGTGACTTTCAGAAGGAGGCTTCTTCATGGCCTTGCTCTTAGTCTGGTCGCTGGCGTGGTTTCACCCCAAACAGCTATTTCATTATTTGACTGAGGCTTTCTGGAGAAGATTCTGGTCAGAGTGCTTAGCCGTCGCTGCAGCCCGCGGGTTCCTGGTATGTGTACTGGCCAGGGGAAGGTTTGGACCCTGGAGATAGGGGAGGCGGGGGGGCGGGGTGACACCGGGGAGAGAGGACTCCATTTTAGGCTTGTGTACCGTTTGTCTTCTGGGTTTCCAGAACATTCTTACTGCCCTCTGGTCCCCCCCCCAGTTGGAATGGTCGGATCGCATTGTACATTTTGAACGCTAAACCAAAGTTACTAAAAAATGCTTAACTAATGAAATTTGAAATTTACACACTGACTTTATTCATTGAAGCAGGGAAGGGGAGCCAGCGGCCAGGCCTCCTGCTCACAGAGAGACTCCCGACCCCCCCCTCCGGCGCGACCTCAGCCGCACTTCTGTCACAAAAACCTTTTAATTCGGAATGTAAACATTTGAGTGCGGCTATTGGCCGGTGCACATATTTCCAGACAAACCAATTTGAGAGTTACGACACACACACACTCACATACACACACACACACACACACACACACACACACACTCACATACACACACACACACACACACACACACACACACATACATACACACACACACACACTCACATACACACACACACACACTCACATACACACACACACACACACACACACTCACACACACACACACACACACACACACACATACATACACACACACACAGGTGTGTCGGGGTGGAAGGGGCAGTTTGAACTAAGACTGAGTATTTGTAAGATACAAGTCTGTGTTATGTTGTTTGGGCGCTGTGATGAATAGTGAATGGGGTGGTGTGTGTGTGTGTGTGTGTGTGTCTGTGCACGCGCGTTTGCTGCCCCCCTCCAGCTGTGGGGGGGCTATAGGACAGGCCGCTCATTGACAGCCCCCCCACCCAGGCACAGCCCTCACAGAATCAGGCTGTTTGTTCCTTCTCTATCTGCCCCCCCCAACCCCCCCCAGCACGGGATGAGCCCCTCTTCCTCTCAGTTTGGAATGCATTCTGAGAATCCGCAGGGGGGGGGCAGGCTACACAGGCCATGCTGATTAATGAGCATCGGGGACCGCTCTGGCCTGGCTGACATTGCCTGTGTTTCTGTACGGTCAGATAGTGCATCAGCGCCGAGTAAATTGCCCCCCCCCCCCATGCAGCTTGGGGGGCAAATCGTGGGGTCTACAGTCGCTTGTAGCCATGGATCCTGGTGACCCAAACAGCAAGATCAGCAGGGGGCGCTCACACTCGGGGCCATGGGATCAACAGCGGGCGCGCACACTCAGGACCATGGGATCAGCAGGGGGCGCTCACACTCGGGGCCATGGGATCAGCAGGGGGCGCTCACACTCGGGGCCATGGGATCAGCAGGGGGCGCTCACACTCGGGGCCATGGGATCAGCAGGGGGCGCTCACACTCGGGGCCATGGGATCAGCAGGGGGAGCTAACACTCGGGGCCATGGGATCAGCAGGGGGCGCTAACACTCGGGGCCATGGGATCAGCAGGGGGCGCTCACACTCGGGGCCATGGGATCAGCAGGGGGCGCTCACACTCGGGGCCATGGGATCAGCAGGGGGCGCTCACACTCGGGGCCATGGGATCAGCAGGGGGCGCTCACACTCGGGGCCATGGGATCAGCAGGGGGCGCTCACACTCGGGGCCATGGGCACAGTACTGTCCATGTTCCTGCTTCCACACACGTGTTTGCGCAGACAGGCCTCCATGGATGGATGGATGGGTGGAAGGCTGTCTATTGGCCGGCAAACAGCCAGACAGGCAGGGACACAGCGTGGTGACTCAGGCCGTGCCCCCGGCCGGATGCAGCTCGCATCGGGACACGCGAGTCACATGCAGGAACACGAGGAGGACATCCAGATGTGCAGAGTGTCACGGGAAGAGCGGCCACCTCCCCCGCGCCCCCCACCTCGCCTTCCTGCTTCTCTCTTCTCCTCTCTCCTTCTAGCCTGACTCTTCCTGTAATCTTGTCTTTTTGCTTTTGTTGACAAATATGGTTCTCATTTTATTTACAATATTTCCGAGGCAGGATCCGAAGTTTGAGTACAAAAGTTCAAAAAGTCTGTTACTCTTCTCAAGCTGGCCTTGCTTTTTATTGTTCTGTACATAAAGCCTTCATTTGTTTTAAACACTCATATGAATTGAAATATAATAATAATGCAACTCGAGCTCCATGAAGTTCATAGTTTTGTAGTGCCACCGTGAAATGCAGTGTGATTTTTGCCAGACGAGAAAATAACTCTCTGTATTTGGTTGTGTTGATCCATGGTGCTGGCTAGCAGGGCTGCAGAATGAATCCCAAGTCAGTCCATTTGTCTCTGTGTTCTGGGGTCCAGCACACTTCACGGCTCTCTCTGAAAACCTCACCATGGTCTCATCACTTCCTACATCTAAACGACCAAACATCTCCAGAACCATTTCATTAACTAGCCTGAAACATATGGCATCCCGTGTGGGGATTTGTGCTAACAGCTTTCTGGCTGTGATTAAAGGTGTGTGACCTTTACCCCATGCAGCTTGGGGAGGGTTATCGCTTATTATCGCTTATTATACGGTCTGTCCACACCTAGTAAAATAAAATGACAATTAGCAATCGTGCTAATCATGTAGTAAGTAGCAGGTTATCCTCCACGGCCAGAAGGAATTTGCTGTCAAGGAATTCATCTGTACGAGATCCAGAAAACTTTCCCTAAACCTCTTCAGAAACAGTTTCAGTTAACCATTCTTGTAACTAGTCCCTCCACTAGATACATTACCATTCCTGTAACTAATTCCTGAACTAGATTCATCACCATTCTTGTAACGAGTCTCTCAGCCTGATGTCTGACCGTTCCTGCCTTGATCTTCTCTTAACCGCTTCATCACTCCTATAGCTGTTCTCCAGCTACCTTCCATGCTTGTGTCTCTCGTTTCTGTCTTGCCGTGGCAACAGCATGACCTTGAACCTTCCGGGGCATTCGGCAGCACCGAACGCTGCCGTGAGCCTTGCGGGGTCAGAGCGGAGCGGGATCGGAGCGGCGCGGGCAACTGGCGACAAGCGGCCTTGGTTTACTGAAGCTGCCGGCTGGTTATACAAGAGTTTGGATCCAATTCTCCTCTGTTTCAAAGCCTGAGGCTGCGGAGTTTTAAGTTTAATAGGCCCATGCTTAGCTATATCAAGATTAAATGAGATACTCATTGTGCTTATTTTCATTGGTTAATTGCAGCAAATAATTACCCACGGGCACAGTTACTATTATGCATTAGTGCATTTATTTATTTCTTGCAAACCTCAAAAACAGGAAAAATGGAGATGGCAGCAGTTGTGATCTTAACAATAGAAATAACATCCGTCGTTTGCCTTCCCAGACATCCCGGGGAACAACAACGTGTCATCACCCCCGGCAGAGGTCGAGGCCCCCCCATCTCAGCTGGTGCAAGACTCTGTCAGACGGGGGACCCAGATAACCGTGGCCAAGAAACAGAACTGGGCCAAGCTTCCCTCGCTGTCGTGGGACCCCCCTAGCTCAGAGGGACCTCACAGCCCAGCACCCAGAGCCCAGGACTGGGAGAACAGCTCAGGAAAAGCCCAGGTCTCACAACAGGCCTGGAGCCAGAAGACCCTAGTGGAGGATGGCCTGGAAAGCAGACATTTTGAGAGGGAGCTTGGGATCTGTGGGACTTCCTGTCAGACCTACAATGCAGGCCTTCCAGAGCTCACCCGGTCAGTGGGGGCTTGTGTTTCCTCCAGCGTTGTAAAGGTCTCTGGCCAGGGGGCCTACCTCCAGAGCCTGGAACGCAGCAGCCGTGCCTGGGTGCTCTCCAGCGGCAAGCCCCACGTGGCGGAGGAGGTGTCTTTCTCCCTCCCCAGCCGCCTGACGGAGTGGAGGCGAGGGGTGGATGGGGAGAGCAACATTTGGTACAACCCCATCCCGGAAGAGGAGGACTTGCGAGGTTTTGGAGGAGGAACGGACAGAGTCGACTACGGAGACCCCTGGAAGAGGAGGGACACTGAGGCATCATGGGAGAACCAGAGGGATGTCCAGGCCGGGGACTGCGGCCTCCCAGCGGAGAGGCGGGGCAGCAGTGGCACACAGGGGAGCCCTGGGAACCCCCCCTCCAAGGACATCGCCGTGGAAACGGCCTCAGCAGGCAGGAGGGAGATCCCAGGTACGGGTTCCGCAGCTTGGTACCATGACATCCTGGGCGGCTTGAGGCCTGACTGGGGGGCTTCAGACCCCACTCTTTTTTTTTCTTAGCCCCCCTGAAAAAGAATTTTTCTAAAACCATTTAGCAGTTAGTAGCATATACATTTTGATACATTTTGATACATTTTGTACCCAAATGTAAGCACAGGGTTTAGCTTCCCTACGGGTGAAATGCTAGAGTCGCCCCTGCAAACATAAACAACATCTAATAATCAGGAACAATAAACCAAAAAATAGTCAACAGTAACTTACAGGTGATGTACATTACCATGCAGTATGCAGTAACATGAAAGTAGGACCCCAAGCTGCTGAGATGAAATCCTCGTGACCACGAGGATGCTGGTGGGCTTCTGCTTCACCTGAAGGCAGATCTGATGTCAGTGAAGACGTCCCAGTGCAGATACTGCCGCCTTTGCGTTTGTCGTGTTCAAAGCCTGGTTCCCAGCAGTAGCGTCGGCTGTGCTGCTGTTGGCCTTCTGTGCTGTTGTTCTCAGTCGCATCCCAGCTTCGGACCCCAACATGTGGCGCACTCGTGTTTGGTCGTGGCGCTGGTGACGCGGCACAAAATCGAACAAACGTCAACCTCCTGCGGGTCTCTCTGCAAACGAAATCATGCTTCAGGAGGTGAATTTCGTAAAACGTGACGCCCGACGGAATGTTCTGAGCGTTTCCTCGGGACACCTTCGCTCTCTGAGCCGATGGCTCGCTGCCGTGTTCCAACGGTTCCGATTTTGTTCCCCATTGTGGTTCTTGAGAGGAACTCAAAGAACGTCTCAGTGTCCAGAGAAAACACAAAATCCATGGGGCGGTGGGGAGTGTGGTTTTATAGCGAGTTCCACAGTGGCCTCAGCATTTCTGGCGAGGGGCGGGCCGGCGATGAGGCTCACCTGGCATCCCCTCCCAGCCGGCCGTGTTTCAGGCCCTCCAGCTGTCAGGCTGTGGAAAATAAATCGCTGGGCTATTAGCTGGCAGATGTGGCTGTCGCCGTCGCGCACCGTCAGCAGCGGAAAGCTCCGCCTGCCAAGGAATTCCTATGGCGTAAATCAGTTCTCTTCCCTGGGGAGGCCGGGGGCGCGTGGACGGCCGATCGCAGGCCACTGTCCCCTTCAAATAATCGCTGCTGCCGACCACAGACATCCGTCCGCAAGCAGCCTTCCCTCCAGACGCCCCGCTCATTTGCGCACTTATGGGGCAGCCAGGCCTCAGAGAACAGACTGCTTTTCTGCCTAAAGAAGGCCCCATTTATTTAGATTCAAGCTCGTCTACGTAAGGGTCTGGCACCCACACCCCCCGCCCCCCACCGCTGCTCCAGTTCTTTGCTCCCAGAGCCACACTCAAGCTCTCCGACGTCGCTGCACTGGTCGTCCTTTAAGGCGCACAGAAGGTGTCTCTGAATTGCAGTTTTTGCTGTAGCTTTGTGGTAGTGGATATGTCCTGTTGAGAGACCTGAATGGAGGGTGTCCTCACCTTGCGGCGTCCAGAAAGGACTAAACAACAGCTTTAGAATGTTGATTCTTATATCAGTCTATGTCCTAATTGTTAAACTGTTTTAAAGTTTTAAAACTTTCACGAAACCAACCTTCTGTTGAGTTAACCATCACTCCTGGGTATGTTACTGCAGAAACTCGCTTCCCAAGGGTCCCACTCGGTCATCGCTATGGTAACCTGGACCTTTCCTATCTTTGTACTTCGCACTCTGACACACGCACTGCAGCTGGTGTCCGCTTCGCTCTTCACTCATTCACTATTCCGGTATTCGTTTAAAAAGGGCTTTAAAAGGTAAACTGGACTTTTTTAGCGCCTCCTGCCAGTTTTGGATATACACCCCTGCAAGTGCAGCTCTCTCTATAAATATCCCCGGAGTCATGATCAAACACAGGTTTCGGCTGTGCAGACGTCCGCTCGCGAGTCCCGTTGTGGGGCTGCTCTTTCTCGCCATTAATTGCACATAATGACCCTCCGTCTTCATCCTTTGTTTTTTGTCATTTTTTCCCCCTCAGATCTGGCCCAGCCGGAGGCCCAGGTGCCGGGGGCCGCGGCCGGGGGTGTCTGCACCGCGCAGGGACCCTCGGACAGCCCAGGGGCCCAGAAGAAGGGGGGCGGGGGCAGCAGCGTCATGGACAGGATCAAGTCCCCCGGCACGGTGCGGCGTCTGTCCCTGAAGATGCGCAAGCTGCCAGAACTGCGGCGGAAGCTGAGCCTGCGCTCCTCGCGCTCACAGCGGCATGGCCAGGGACAGGGCGGGGCTGGGGGCGGGGGCGGGGCCGGGGGCGGGGCCGGGGCCGGGGCTGGGGGCAGCTCCCCGCCCGACGCTCGCAAGGAGGCCTCCAGCAACGTCATCAGCCGCTATCACCTGGACACCAGTGCCCCAGCGCGGCCGCAGCGCTGTTCCTCTAGAGGGCGCTCTTCCGGCAAGGTCGGCTACCTGAGCGACGGCGACTCCCCCGAGCTCCTGCCCAAGCAGGGGGCCCCACCCTCACCCCAGAGCACATCCCCGCCCCCTGGGGAGGCGGGGCTAGACCCCGGTTCCTTCCAGCCGTACCGGTTGTCGGAGCAGCCGCGCTGCGCCCAGCGGGTGTCCGGGCTGCTCACAGTGCACCTGCTTGGCGCCGACCAGCTGTTCCGCTCGGCCCGGCCGGATGTGGCCCGCGAGGTGTTCTGCGCCATCCAGGTGGACGGCGTGACCCGGGCTCGCACGGCGCTGCTCGTGTGCCGTGGGGCCGCCCTCCCGCTCAATCACACCTTCAACCTGGAGCTGGAGCGCGCGCGGCTGCTCAAGCTAGTCATCCTGGCCCCACAGCCCAGCTCCCCCCCCGCCAGCACCCCCCAGGCCCCCGCCACCCCAGCCCGCAACCGAGTCTGCTGCCTGGGGGCCGTGGCTATCCCCCCACTCTTCAGAGGTGAGCCGTTCATTTCAGCTTCATGGTGCCTTGGTTAAACCCAACTTTAGCCCAGAGTTGTGAGGAAACTGCAAGGCGGCAGAGGAGAGAGAAAACCAGTTGCACTGGCCTCCAGGGGGCGCCGTGTGCCTGTGTGTGTGTGTGTGTGTGTGTGTGTGTGTGTGTGTGTGTGTAAGGAGAAGCAGGCAGTACCAATGTTTTTTACAGGGTTATGGTGACGTGGAGACCTATTGGCTGTGAAGCTGGACGAATCGTGGCAGTGTGTGGGGGTGGGGTTGTGCAGGAGGGGCCTACACCCATCACTGCAAGCTGATTGGATCAGAGCTTCAGCTGGATTGTTCAACAGATGACTGCAGTAACGCAGCGATTCCTAGAGGTGGCGTGTGTGAGGCCATCATTCCCCTGGTGAACAAACAGAGGCCTTTTCAGAGAGTGGGCGGGGCGTTTCTGTACACGGTGCGTTAAACGCACCTCATTACATCACACACTCGTATTTTTAGTTCTACGAGCTGCTTGGGGAGTGGCTGGTGTTCAGTCTGACTCGCAGAGCCGCGTGGGTGGACCTCAGACGGCTCTCTCCCGGCTTTCCGGCATGTTCCAAGCACTCAGTCTGAACTAATTGTTTCCCAAGTTTAGTCAATTTGGCATCTCAGCGTTCAGCTGTGGTTTCTTTCATGGGGGAGGGGGTTAGACCAGGATTAGACTGAAACTCCAGTGACCACTTGGTAATCTTTCCCCCCCCCCAGCAGGCTCACGCTCACAGCAGCTGTGTGTGAAGCTGGACCCGCGGGGCCTCCTCTATGTGAAGCTGACCCTCCTGGAGCAATGGGAGCCAGCCCCCCCACGACCCAGCGACCTCCAGCCAGCCAGCGTGTTTGGTGTGGAGCTGCGCCACCTGGTGGAGAAGGAGGGCACTGCGCTCAAAGTTCCCCTGTTGATCCAGAAGAGCGTGGCGGAGATTGAAAAGAGGGGACTGAAGGTGGCTGTGTGGGGCTTGGGACAGTGTCCCTCTATTGGTGACGGTGTACCTATGCGTGCTCATCGCTGACCTCTGGCGCCCCCAGGTGGTGGGCCTGTATCGTCTCTGCGGTTCGGCGGCCGTGAAGAAGGAGCTGAGGGACGCGTTTGAGCGGGACAGTGCCACGGTCACTCTGAACGAGGAGCTCTACCCGGACATCAACGTCATCACCGGTCAGTCTGCACTCGCCGCCTTCCTGCTAATCGGGGGCGGGACAGGCCAGCCCACCCCCCTGCGATATGGTACGACCCAGAAGCATGTATCATTTGTCTGGGGAGGACTTTAGCACAAGGGGCATAGGAGGGGGAAGCCAATGAATGTGCTGGTCACCTGACTGTGCCCCACCCCGGATGCCCACCCTCCCCAGTGAAACTGAAATGCAAAGGAAAGCTGACAGCAAACACCCAGCTTTGGTGCTTTAATTAGTGTTTTTTTTTACTTTAAAACAGAAGCGCTTAACTTTGTGGAGATGGAGTGTAATTTTCCAGCCTGGCATTCCAAGGCAGTTACGGAAGCTTCTGGTCTCCAGAGGCTCTTGCTGCCTGCATCTGCTTACCGTCTGACATAGGCGGCCGGCCGCCGGCTCCGTGGGGCACCTTGGCAGCACGGCCGTGTTAGCGTTAGCGGGAAAGCTAGCGCCCGCATTCCCGTCAGCGACGCCGGTCGTTACCATGGAGACGGCGTCCAAATAAAACACGGGTTAAATGATTATTCTTCCTGGGCCTGTATGTTTACAATCTAGTGGAATGGATGTTATGTTCCACGCATCTTCGGTAGCTGACTGTGTTTGTTAGAATATTCTCTGACTGCGGGGGCCAGTGTCACTCCCGGTGCTGTGACCTTCCCCGCTCACTGCCCCCTCCCCCAGGCATTCTGAAGGACTACCTTCGCGAGCTGCCCTCACCGCTCATCACGCGCACGCTCTACGACGTGGTGCTGGAGGCCATGTCTCTGCGGCCGCCCCGTGGCGCCCCCTTCAGGACGCATGTGGACCCGCAGCAGCCCCAAAGCACGGTGGCTCTGCTGGAGTGTCTCCCGGAGCCAGAGAAGGTCTCTCTCATTCTCTCTCTCTTTTCCCTCTCTTCTTCCTTTCTGGCCCTCGTTCTCATTCCCTCGCTCCCTCCCACTTTTGCCGTTTATTTGACAGTAACCGCATTCAGTCGCTGAGTCAAATATTAACGGAAAATTATTGACAACAGTCTCACAGCTGCCAGATGTGGCTCTAGCCTCAAATATGTCAGATTTATTTATTTATTTGAAATATTTTTTCCATCCCAGTCCTGTTGGAGATCAGGGTGCACTGAGGGTAGTGGGGGTACTGGGGGCCTCGCGCTCACTAGTGTGCCCTCCCTCTGTCCTGAGGCTGTGGAGTTTAACCCCATGCCCCCCCCCAAGAGAGCTATAAATCATTGTCAGCCGTTTGTGTTTTATTACAGCCAATGCCTATTAAAAATTCTGTTAACTGCTGTTTTGATTCGTTAATTTGAACAGAAGGTTACCTGCTCTGGAGATTGGGCTGTCAGATGGGGGACAGTTAAAATTTCTAGTCATTGCACAAGAAAGATGGAAATATTCCATCCATCCATCCATCCATCTATCTTCGAGCTGCTTGTATCGGCCATAGAAATGTCAGGCTTCTCTCGAATATAATGGGAGTGAATGACATTTGAATATAATGGGAGTGAATGACATTTGAGTTTAATGGGAGTGAATGACATTTGAATTTAATGGGAGCGAATGACATTCTTTCTCTGGTGATTAAAGAGCCAGAAAAATACATTAAACCACAACATCTCTGAAATCATGACTCAGTTACTGAAGATAATCTACAGAATTTGTAGGGAGCAGTTTAACGAAGGAACTATTTTCTTCTACCGAACTCCACACAGCCATCGTATCACTACCATCGTATCACTGCGCTGAAAATAGGAGCGCGAGCTGCCCGGCGATATTCCTACGCAGTGATATGGTAACTGGGTCATGATTTCTGGTACGATTTCTGGTTGAATCATTTTAAACTTTTCCTCATTCTGATGCACTCCTTTGATGTTTTGATGTTCCTGTTCCTCATTCTGATGCTCCTCTTCCTCAATTTGACCCATCTTCCTCATTCTGGCACTCCTCTCTGACGCCCCCTCTTCCTCACTCTGATGCTCCTCTTTGGCACTCCTCTTCCTCCCTTTGACACTCCTCTTTGCCCTGATACCCCTCTGCTCTGGTGCCCCCAGGCCACGCTCACCTTGCTCCTGGACCATCTCAGTCTGGTCGCTTCCTACAGCCACAGCAACCGTATGACCTGCCAGAACTTGGCAGTGTGCTTCGGACCCGTACTGCTTGCACCCAGCCAGGAATCCTGGAGACCCGGGGCCCCGGGGGGCCACTCTGGCACCAGCGCCCAGCGAGGGGGCCGGGGGTATTCGCACGGCGAGGACATCACCAGCGCCGTGGACTTCAAGAAACACATCGAGGTCCTGCACTACCTGCTGCAGCTGTGGCCCAGTGAGTGTGTATATATGTGTGTGTGTGTGTGTGTGTGTGTGTGTGTGGGGGTGGGGGGGGGGTTGGGGGTGTTATGCAGCCCCTGGTCCATCTAGGCTGTGTCCCATGATTCCCTGCTTCCTCCTCCTTTGACCCTCTCCCTCGTCTCCCTGCCTCAGTCCCTGTTGACCGGGCCGTGGATGAGCCTCCCTCCAAGCCCTCCACGTCTGGACTGGCCCCGCCGCATGCTGCCCGCACCGCCTCCCAGGATGCCCCACGCCAGCGGGGCCCACGCCTGCCTCTGCGCCTGGAACTGCCGCAGGAGGTGGTGGTGTCCCGGCGAGGGCGGGGCCGCCTGGAGAGCCCCCCCTGCAACAGGTACGCCGGCGACTGGAGCATCTGCGGGGGGGACTTCCTGACAAGCGCCGAGGCCGACTACGACGAGGTGGCGGGGAGCGACAGTGAGGAGGACGAGGAGGAGGAGAGGAGGAGGCGCGAGCAGGAGGCCTTAAAGAAGGCCAGCTGGGACCCACCAGGGGGCATCTATGTGGACAACTTCTCCCTGGAGACTGAGGCACTGGACCTGGACGCTCCCTTCACCTGCCGGCTGAGTCTGAAGGACTTTGACACTCTGATCTCTGATTTGGAGAGAGAGCTGGCCAAACAGATCAACATCTGCCTCTGACGGCCGCGGGGAGGAAGGACACGGAAATGCTGATCATTCTTTCCTTTTTTTCTTTAATGCTCTGTTTGAAAGACCAAAGACGACAAGCAATGATTTTTGCTTCAATCGGTTTATGTATAGGCGTATATTAATACTGCCGCCATTACGTGGGCACTGTCTGCCGTCACAGTATGTAACTCTGTAATTCCAAAGAGTGTCTCTGACAGGTAATTGAGCTCTTACATCAGGTTTGATTAGCGTGATATGAAGCGGTTTCCTTTCATTCTGGACAATCGACATTAATAAGCTCGTAAAAAAAAACTCATATTGACAGCCATTAATTGCTTCAAACACCGTCTCATGCCTGATCTGTGCATCTTAGGTACATTGCGTGTTTTGTAACGTTGTCACTACATTAGCCTTGTTTATTTTTTTTCCGGTTAATCTTTCCTTAAGGCTGAGAGACGCAGGGCACATTCTAACCGAAGTGAAGGAGCCCTTTCTGCCGTGCGTTACACCAGTGGGCACCATCTTGTTTAGATTATTATTCAGTATTTATCAGCCGACCTGAAGGCCGCGAAGCTCCTGCACACACGCCGAGCAGGTCGCTGCTCGCACTCACTCCCCCGACTCCCCGACTCACCAGACTATCGACTATTTTGCACTTTCGTACCAGACCTTTTGTAAGTTTTGTACTTGCTGCTTATTGTAATACAGTATGACTTTTTGTAACTGTTATTTGAACGGTTCCTAGGCACGGTACGGTATTTGCCCAACTGTGACTCTATAAACCAAAGAAGGAATTCAACAGCCATATGTGTTGGGAGGTAATTCCTGTCCCGCGTGTGAAACAGCAGACCTTGTCTTTGACGGGACAACGCCAAGCATTTCTTTTGGGTCGACTTTCGTGTGACTTTTGTGTAATTTGTTTGTATTTTGTTTAGTTGTATAAACAGTATTACTTGATGTTGCACATACAACAAGCACTTGTCTTATTTTCTATATCTGTAAATGTTTCTGTGTGTGTCAAAATGGGGTACTGTAACATGCCATACAGTGTTATCTACCAAAAATTACAGTCATCAAAAAATAAAGCACAGTATTATATTTAAGCCAGAAGTGTTTTTCCTGTCCGTAACAAACAACATGTGCATGTTCTTCAACTCCTCAAATAAATTCTAGGTATATCTAGGTTTTATTTACTTAAGGTCTGTGCCTTTAAAGTATTAGCAAGGGGCCTATATTTAAAAATACTATATTATTCCTTAAATAATAAAACGTGTTTCTGCTTATTACTGCTTTTGGGTATATTCATAAGACAAATAAAAATGTTTTTAAAATGAGTTAATTGAGGACATAGATAAAAGGCTTTCAGACAATGTTAACCAAAGCCCGCCTTACACTCTATTCTCTGCTTATTGTCTCACTCACAGCCTGCATGAGGTCTGGAGACTCGGACTCTACAAGCAGAGCACAGCCTCCGTATTTCTCCTCCAACACTAACGTCTCTCTTCTCTTTCCGCAAAAGCCCCCTTCATTGAGACTGAAGGATGATGGATACTTCTGCGCCGAATCGAGCCAGAAGCGACGCTTAGGGCTACCTGCAGGGAGGAGACGGAGCTCCCAGGCCAGCTTATATGCCTAAAACCCACTGCAGCGTCCAGTATCTGCTGCCTCATGCCTTTACGGGCTCCCAGCACATCCAGCATGTGCACGATGCTCATCAGTTAACGTCGTAATCAGCCGAGGGAAGTGGAGCCACTATATATTTCGTTTACTGCTGCCCCCTGCTGTTTGACGGTTACCCTACGACATATGAAGAGGCTTATAGACATACCATTCCTTCTTCTTGCTATCAAGTTCAGGGTATTTTAATAAAATAACCATTTTTTCCAGTAACTTTGACGGCTTGGTCTGAAACTTCTGAATCATTTACGATCAATGTCAGCTTCAACAAAATCCCAGTGCATGTGAAACATTCTGTAACTTCTATTGAAAACATGTAACAAATGTATTGAAATGCCAGTTCATCCAGATCTATTACAAAGAGTGTCTTTAAATAATGACATGCTGTTGCTTTGGCCCAGACCAAACAGCAGATGGCGAGGTCGGTGTGGGGCAGCTAGAACTCCTGCCCCGGTCCAGGATCCTCATGCTGATGCTGCGAAGCCTCCTCTCCAACACTAGGAGTACAAACAGCTTGTGTCCAGGGTGCTTTGCATCCCATAGCTGATAAAGGGATGTCAGTTTGGTCCCTATAATGTTCTGGTCGGATCCCACAACCCTCTGTATGGCCTTATTGTGATGCAGTCTCAGCCACTGACGGTGTTCCATCCCCCTGTATTAACATGCAGGCAATGCAGGGCTGATATTGGGTACAACCGCCCGCCCCCCCCCCCCATTACCCTGCCAGTTTGTCACCAGGAGATCCAGTTAATACATCCTTAGGTGTCTGTAATCTGACTAATGACCTAAAGAGCAGCGCGGTGGGGGATTCGGCTGTTATCACAGTGTTTCACTCATGGATGCTGAGTTTGTACCACATTTCATCATCCGCTGTGTAGATCAGCAGCTTCACACCTTATGTGTGATAGAATTAGCAGAGTGATTTTGTCAAAAAATCGTGCCTGAGCCTGGCTTTTCAATTGTAGACTTTTTCAGATAAAAGCCTGTGCGAGATGAATGTAATGTTCATGGAAACAGTCCTTTTACTACTGATTGTGGTGCTTAGATGGTGACTTGGAACTTTGGAGCTCTCCCTCCGCAGACTGGGGTCCGTGTGCGTTCTGCCTCCGCAGACTGGGGTCCGTGTGCGTTCTCCCTCCGCAGACTTGGGTCCGTGTGCGTTCTCCCTCCGCAGACTGGGGTCCGTGTGCGTTCTGCCTCCGCAGACTGGGGTCCGTGTGCGTTCTCCCTCCGCAGACTTGGGTCCGTGTGCGTTCTCCCTCCGCAGACTGGGGTCCGTGTGCGTTCTCCCTCCGCAGACTGGGGTCCGTGTGCGTTCTCCCTCCGCAGACTGGGGTCCGTGTGCGTTCTGCCTCCGCAGACTGGGGTCCGTGTGCGTTCTCCCTCCGCAGACTGGGGTCCGTGTGCGTTCTGCCTCCGCAGACTGGGGTCCGTGTGCGTTCTCCCTCCGCAGGCTGGGGTCCGTGTGCGTTCTGCCTCCGCAGACTTGGGTCCGTGTGCGTTCTCCCTCCGCAGCCTGGGGTCCGTGTGCGTTCTGCCTCCGCAGACTTGGGTCCGTGTGCGTTCTCCCTCCGCAGACTGGGGTCCGTGTGCGTTCTGCCTCCGCAGACTTGGGTCCGTGTGCGTTCTCCCTCCGCAGACTGGGGTCCGTGTGCGTTCTGCCTCCGCAGACTTGGGTCCGTGTGCGTTCTCCCTCCGCAGCCTGGGGTCCGTGTGCGTTCTGCCTCCGCAGACTGGGGTCCGTGTGCGTTCTCCCTCCGCAGGCTGGGGTCCGTGTGCGTTCTGCCTCCGCAGACTTGGGTCCGTGTGCGTTCTCCCTCCGCAGCCTGGGGTCCGTGTGCGTTCTGCCTCCGCAGACTTGGGTCCGTGTGCGTTCTCCCTCCGCAGCCTGGGGTCCGTGTGCGTTCTGCCTCCGCAGACTTGGGTCCGTGTGCGTTCTCCCTCCGCAGACTGGGGTCCGTGTGCGTTCTGCCTCCGCAGACTTGGGTCCGTGTGCGTTCTCCCTCCGCAGACTGGGGTCCGTGTGCGTTCTGCCTCCGCAGACTTGGGTCCGTGTGCGTTCTCCCTCCGCAGACTGGGGTCCGTGTGCGTTCTGCCTCCGCAGACTTGGGTCCGTGTGCGTTCTCCCTCCGCAGACTGGGGTCCGTGTGCGTTCTGCCTCCGCAGACTTGGGTCCGTGTGCGTTCTCCCTCCGCAGACTGGGGTCCGTGTGCGTTCTGCCTCCGCAGACTTGGGTCCGTGTGCGTTCTCCCTCCGCAGACTGGGGTCCGTGTGCGTTCTGCCTCCGCAGACTTGGGTCCGTGTGCGTTCTCCCTCCGCAGACTGGGGTCCGTGTGCGTTCTGCCTCCGCAGACTGGGGTCCGTGTGCGTTCTCCCTCCGCAGACTTGGGTCCGTGTGCGTTCTCCCTCCGCAGACTGGGGTCCGTGTGCGTTCTGCCTCCGCAGACTTGGGTCCGTGTGCGTTCTCCCTCCGCAGACTGGGGTCCGTGTGCGTTCTGCCTCCGCAGACTTGGGTCCGTGTGCGTTCTCCCTCCGCAGACTGGGGTCCGTGTGCGTTCTGCCTCCGCAGACTTGGGTCCGTGTGCGTTCTCCCTCCGCAGACTGGGGTCCGTGTGCGTTCTCCCTCCGCAGACTGGGGTCCGTGTGCGTTCTGCCTCCGCAGACTTGGGTCCGTGTGCGTTCTCCCTCCGCAGACTGGGGTCCGTGTGCGTTCTGCCTCCGCAGACTTGGGTCCGTGTGCGTTCTCCCTCCGCAGACTGGGGTCCGTGTGCGTTCTGCCTCCGCAGACTTGGGTCCGTGTGCGTTCTCCCTCCGCAGACTGGGGTCCGTGTGCGTTCTGCCTCCGCAGACTTGGGTCCGTGTGCGTTCTCCCTCCGCAGACTGGGGTCCGTGTGCGTTCTGCCTCCGCAGACTTGGGTCCGTGTGCGTTCTCCCTCCGCAGACTGGGGTCCGTGTGCGTTCTGCCTCCGCAGACTTGGGTCCGTGTGCGTTCTCCCTCCGCAGACTGGGGTCCGTGTGCGTTCTGCCTCCGCAGACTGGGGTCCGTGTGCGTTCTGCCTCCGCAGACTTGGGTCCGTGTGCGTTCTCCCTCCGCAGACTGGGGTCCGTGTGCGTTCTGCCTCCGCAGACTTGGGTCCGTGTGCGTTCTCCCTCCGCAGACTGGGGTCCGTGTGCGTTCTCCCTCCGCAGACTGGGGTCCGTGTGCGTTCTCCCTCCGCAGACTGGGGTCCGTGTGCGTTCTGCCTCCGCAGACTGGGGTCCGTGTGCGTTCTCCCTCCGCAGACTGGGGTCCGTGTGCGTTCTGCCTCCGCAGACTGGGGTCCGTGTGCGTTCTCCCTCCGCAGGCTGGGGTCCGTGTGCGTTCTGCCTCCGCAGACTTGGGTCCGTGTGCGTTCTCCCTCCGCAGCCTGGGGTCCGTGTGCGTTCTGCCTCCGCAGACTTGGGTCCGTGTGCGTTCTCCCTCCGCAGACTGGGGTCCGTGTGCGTTCTGCCTCCGCAGACTTGGGTCCGTGTGCGTTCTCCCTCCGCAGCCTGGGGTCCGTGTGCGTTCTGCCTCCGCAGACTTGGGTCCGTGTGCGTTCTCCCTCCGCAGACTGGGGTCCGTGTGCGTTCTGCCTCCGCAGACTTGGGTCCGTGTGCGTTCTCCCTCCGCAGACTGGGGTCCGTGTGCGTTCTGCCTCCGCAGACTTGGGTCCGTGTGCGTTCTCCCTCCGCAGACTGGGGTCCGTGTGCGTTCTGCCTCCGCAGACTTGGGTCCGTGTGCGTTCTCCCTCCGCAGACTGGGGTCCGTGTGCGTTCTGCCTCCGCAGACTTGGGTCCGTGTGCGTTCTCCCTCCGCAGACTGGGGTCCGTGTGCGTTCTGCCTCCGCAGACTTGGGTCCGTGTGCGTTCTCCCTCCGCAGACTGGGGTCCGTGTGCGTTCTGCCTCCGCAGACTTGGGTCCGTGTGCGTTCTCCCTCCGCAGACTGGGGTCCGTGTGCGTTCTGCCTCCGCAGACTGGGGTCCGTGTGCGTTCTCCCTCCGCAGACTTGGGTCCGTGTGCGTTCTCCCTCCGCAGACTGGGGTCCGTGTGCGTTCTGCCTCCGCAGACTTGGGTCCGTGTGCGTTCTCCCTCCGCAGACTGGGGTCCGTGTGCGTTCTGCCTCCGCAGACTTGGGTCCGTGTGCGTTCTCCCTCCGCAGACTGGGGTCCGTGTGCGTTCTGCCTCCGCAGACTTGGGTCCGTGTGCGTTCTCCCTCCGCAGACTGGGGTCCGTGTGCGTTCTGCCTCCGCAGACTTGGGTCCGTGTGCGTTCTCCCTCCGCAGACTGGGGTCCGTGTGCGTTCTCCCTCCGCAGACTGGGGTCCGTGTGCGTTCTGCCTCCGCAGACTTGGGTCCGTGTGCGTTCTCCCTCCGCAGACTGGGGTCCGTGTGCGTTCTGCCTCCGCAGACTTGGGTCCGTGTGCGTTCTCCCTCCGCAGACTGGGGTCCGTGTGCGTTCTGCCTCCGCAGACTTGGGTCCGTGTGCGTTCTCCCTCCGCAGACTGGGGTCCGTGTGCGTTCTGCCTCCGCAGACTTGGGTCCGTGTGCGTTCTCCCTCCGCAGACTGGGGTCCGTGTGCGTTCTGCCTCCGCAGACTTGGGTCCGTGTGCGTTCTCCCTCCGCAGACTGGGGTCCGTGTGCGTTCTGCCTCCGCAGACTTGGGTCCGTGTGCGTTCTCCCTCCGCAGACTGGGGTCCGTGTGCGTTCTGCCTCCGCAGACTTGGGTCCGTGTGCGTTCTCCCTCCGCAGACTGGGGTCCGTGTGCGTTCTGCCTCCGCAGACTTGGGTCCGTGTGCGTTCTCCCTCCGCAGACTGGGGTCCGTGTGCGTTCTGCCTCCGCAGACTGGGGTCCGTGTGCGTTCTGCCTCCGCAGACTTGGGTCCGTGTGCGTTCTCCCTCCGCAGACTGGGGTCCGTGTGCGTTCTGCCTCCGCAGACTTGGGTCCGTGTGCGTTCTCCCTCCGCAGACTGGGGTCCGTGTGCGTTCTGCCTCCGCAGACTTGGGTCCGTGTGCGTTCTCCCTCCGCAGACTGGGGTCCGTGTGCGTTCTGCCTCCGCAGACTTGGGTCCGTGTGCGTTCTCCCTCCGCAGACTGGGGTCCGTGTGCGTTCTGCCTCCGCAGACTTGGGTCCGTGTGCGTTCTGCCTCCGCAGACTGGGGTCCGTGTGCGTTCTCCCTCCGCAGACTTGGGTCCGTGTGCGTTCTCCCTCCGCAGACTGGGGTCCGTGTGCGTTCTGCCTCCGCAGACTTGGGTCCGTGTGCGTTCTCCCTCCGCAGACTGGGGTCCGTGTGCGTTCTGCCTCCGCAGACTTGGGTCCGTGTGCGTTCTCCCTCCGCAGACTGGGGTCCGTGTGCGTTCTGCCTCCGCAGACTTGGGTCCGTGTGCGTTCTCCCTCCGCAGACTGGGGTCCGTGTGCGTTCTGCCTCCGCAGACTTGGGTCCGTGTGCGTTCTCCCTCCGCAGACTGGGGTCCGTGTGCGTTCTGCCTCCGCAGACTGGGGTCCGTGTGCGTTCTGCCTCCGCAGACTGGGGTCCGTGTGCGTTCTGCCTCCGCAGACTGGGGTCCGTGTGCGTTCTGCCTCCGCAGACTGGGGTCCGTGTGCGTTCTGCCTCCGCAGACTGGGGTCCGTGTGCGTTCTGCCTCCGCAGACTGGGGTCCGTGTGCGTTCTCCCTCCGCAGACTGGGGTCCGTGTGCGTTCTGCCTCCGCAGACTGGGGTCCGTGTGCGTTCTGCCTCCGCAGACTGGGGTCCGTGTGCGTTCTCCCTCCGCAGACTGGGGTCCGTGTGTGCTCTCCCTCCGCAGACTGGGGTCCGTGTGTGTTCTGCCTCCGCAGACTGGAATCCGTGTGTGTTCTGCCTTTCACATACTCATTTATGCAGACAAATAGAAAATGATGAGAAGAAGGTATAAAGCTTAACTGCTTTGTAGCAAGCCTGTTAATTATGGATTTGTGTAGTAGAGTTTTGTCTTATGAGGAGAGGTTAGCTGAGCTGAATCTATTTAGCCTCGAGCAAAGGAGACTAAGGGGGGGACATGATCCAGGTATATACTGTAAGATTCTAACAGGTCTGCATGCTGTTCAGCCAAATGGCTATTTCAATATTAGTTTAAATACTAGAACTTGTGGCCATAAGTGGAAATTAGCGGGAGAACATTTTAAAACGAATTTGAGGAAGCACTTCTTTACACAGCGTGTAGTTAGAGTATGGAATAGTCTTCCTTCTAGTTTAGCGGAAGCTAAAACCCTGGGTTCCTTTAAATCAGAGTTAGATAAGATTTTAACAACTCTGAGCTATTAGTTAAGTTCTCCCCAAACGAACTTAATGGGTCGAATGGCCTCGTTTGTAAATTTCTTATGTTCTTATAACCAGTGTAATCATGAAACCTTATAATTGGGTTTGGCGAGTAGTGTGAGACCGTAAGCGGAATTCAGTAAAAAATGTTTTAATAAATGTTGCAGTGGCTGCTTCAGTGCTGACTCACTGCTGGGTGAGTAAAGGTGTTTTATGTCAAGCAGAATAACGATGTGACCAGTGACTGATCGCAAGCCTCTGTGCCTCTGGCCGTCAAGCTTAATAAAACACAGCTGGCCCTGATTGGACTGATTATCTTGTTAAGGACAAATTGGATCAGCTGGGCTGATTTGGAGAGAGGTTTGTTCAATGGTATCGTTGCTGTCGACTCTGCTAGCAGAGCAATGCTGGCTTTCATTTATTTATAAGTGCATTGGTCACTTTAGTTTAAGCCGGTGATCGTGAGATGGTGGTAATATAGTGATTCCCCTGGTTATTGTGATGACGGCGGGCGAGGTGACGATTCCCCCTGATGTCTGTGATGGCGCTGGGTGACATGGTGATTCCCCCCTGATGCCTGTGATAACGGCAGGCAAGGTGACGATTTCCCCTTGATGTCTGTGATGATGGCGAGCGAGGTGACGATTCCCCTTGATGCCTGTGATGATGATGGGCGAGGTGACAGTTCCCCCTGAATGTCTGTGATGACGGTGGGCGAGATGGCGATTTCCCCCCGACATCTGTGATGGCGCCGGGTGAGGTGGTGATCTCCCCCTGACATCTGTGATGATGGCTAGCGAGGTGGTGATTCCCCCCGACGTCTGTGATGGTGCCAGGCGAGATTCCCCCTGATGAAGAAGCCATACCTGTGCGAGTCTGTAAAAACTTTGTGGTCTTGATCGACCAAAAGTAGAACACAAACTGTGGAAGGTCCTAGTGGTACTTACACACATGACTGTGAGGGCTCACATGAAGACGACCTTAAGGAAATGATGTGGGTACTTTAAATGCCCAACGGCTACGCTTTATACGGACCAGGCAGCCATGCTCAGACGCTTAAAGCGAAGGCTCATGTCCCAGAAAAAATGAACTAGTATCAAGTATCAGAGAAAGCCTAATCTTGTTTTTGACATAAGTATATGCGGTCAGCATTCTATACCCACAGATTGTGTGGATATACACAGATATATACTAAAATGAAAAGACTGCTTTGTTTTGTTTTGTTTAATGCAGTTATGTGAAAACCATCGCGTTCAATCCCTTCTCAATATCAACAACACACTGAGAGAACTTCGCCGACAACGGTACATAAGAAGGAGGAATAAAGAAGCGAGGAGAATGAAATGCTCACAATAACTTCGTCCTTTCCTGCACGCACACGCCCACTAGTGTTTAGGTGTATAAACACACGTTAATATTCGATCTTTTTTTTTTAATCTTGTCCTCCCCCAAAGTAAAGGACATTTTTCTCATATGGAGGTGTTATCATGCCGTTTTCGATATACGTGTGATCATATTAAGAATTTAAGATTTTTTTTTTCTTCGTTATTGTCCTATTGCGACGATTTATACTATATATAGTATAAAACTCATCATTGGCTCCGCGGTCGAGCAGCAGGGGGCGCTGCGTGCAACATCCAGCGGCCAGCAGCATGACGTCATTCGCCAAGGAGGAAGCCGTCCAGCTGTCACAGCTCCAGCGTCGCTGATCAGCCCTGGAAAGCCTGCCTGGCACAGCTGGACCGGAGCCACCCGGAAGTAAGAGCGACGTCCGCCCGGTAAACTTTGTCCAATTCATTTTCATTTTATTTTTCTTTCATGAGTCGGTGCAGCAGCTTGGTCATGGGCGCGAGTCCCCTTCCCCAGTTCACTTCAGCACGGGCCGGACCCGTGACTCGTTAAGGATGCCGAACAGCCGGATCGGCGAGACGTTCAGATCCAGGATGCCTGCAGCTGCGTTTCCGCACCGTAACAGCTAAAGGCATCAGTTTGTGGAGAATCATTTTCTAAACATTGCCGTATTTATCGACAGCAGGGAGCGCAAACTGTTGTGCAACTGCAATATCCAGAACCAGCGGCTAAATGCCAATTTTGTTTTTCTTATGTCAGTTTTTGCATGCCGCGGAATAGCCTATCCTAATGTCACCATATGTTATCACACAAATACTTAAATATTAATTAAAGACCAGAAGTAATTATCCAGACCGTCAGTTATATGTTTTTGCCAGACAGATACAGAAGCCTTTTCTGTGCCTTGAATTTTTTTTTCGTATTGCGCCGGGTTGGATCTATAATATAGCAAAAATTATGCATATCCTGATTTGAAGTTAATGTAAGAAAAGATATTGTTATGCATTTGTTTTAGTGTAAATTTAGTGTAAATGGCTTATTTCAAATGTTAAATATTTGCTAAATGTTAATGTCATCAATGTCCAGTTATATTAAACTGTATTATTTTACCCTTTCCTGTGCAGCATGAAATCATTTGTGTTGTTCATTTTACAGACCCCAACATGCATTTGGAGAAGCGGACAGTTTGGTTCTGATTCTAGATGCAGTTTCTGCCTCCGGGAATCGGAGTCCCAGGCAAGAGGGGAGAGGGGCGAGACCCAGCAGCCTGAGCTGTGGTGAAGCTCCGAGACGTCGTCTTGTTTCATGTTGGAACATGTCACCTCAGGAGCCTAAACCACCTTCGTATGTCTCTAGAGATGTTTGTTAATAATTCCAGCATGTCTCTGTGCTCACCAAAGCATGAGAACTTCCCCAGTTTCCACTGCAGTCAGATTAAAGCAGAGAACACGCATGGATGGGACCCTGCCCAGTCAGGGCACCTCACTGGACAAACGGCTGAAGAGCCTGTCCATCCAGACCCAATCAAATCTGAGCCGGGTGAACCTGGTGAGGTCGCCTATGAGCAAATCGGCGACATTGTGATCAAAACAGAGAGTGACCTTGACTGTAAGAAGGCAGAAGCGTGTGTTTGTGAACCCAGCGACAATGTTGGAGACTCGCTCAGCACCTTAGAGGGTGAAACTCATCCTCAGGTTCAGGTTCAGATCAAGGCAGCGAGTGAACATGACATGCTGCGAAAGAGGTGGCCATGTCTACATTGCAAAAAGAGTTTCAGTAAAAGAGAGTACATGCAGGCGCATGAGAAAATGCATTTAGGGCAGAGACCGTATGCATGTGCCGAATGCGGGAAACCATTCTTTCACTTGCAGACCCTGAGCAAACATCTGAGAAATCACACGGGAGCAAAGCCACACTCTTGCAGTGAGTGTGGAAAGACTTTCTCTTGTATGAAAAATCTGAAAAAACATCAGCAAGTTCACACAAGAGAGAAACCACATTCTTGTATGGACTGCGGGAAGACTTTTAAGCGTTCACATAGTCTGAAAGAGCATCAGCGAATCCACACTGGAGAAAAATCGTGCTTTTGCACGGAGTGTGGAAGGGGCTTTTCTCGATTAGGGAACCTGAAAGAACACCAGCGTATTCATACCGGGGAGAGACCGTGCTGCTGCACACAGTGTGATAAGAGATTTAATACAGAAGGAGACCTTAAAAAACACCTCAGAATTCACACTGGAGAGAAACCATATCTTTGTACTCAGTGTGGAAAAAGTTTTGGACAATTAAGTGGCCTAAAGGAGCATCAGAAAATTCACACAGGAGAGAAACCGTTCTCCTGTCCTGAATGTGGAAAGTGCTTCGGTCAAAGGGGAAACCTGAAGGAGCATCTGCGAATTCACACAGGGGAGAAACCGTTCTCCTGTCCTGAATGTGGAAAGTGCTTCGGTCAAAGGGGAAACCTGAAGGAGCATCTGCGAATTCACACAGGGGAGAAACCATACTCTTGTGCGGAGTGTGGACGCTGCTTCAGCCAGTTTGGAAGCTTGAAGGAGCACCAGCGGATCCACACTGGGGGAGCGTCGCACTCCTGCGGTGAGTGCGGGAAGAGCTTCAGCCGGCTGGGAAATCTGAAGAAACACGCAAAGCGCCTTCATTTGGACAAGAAGAATCACACCTGTTTCGAATGTGACATGAACTTCAGCGAACCAGAGAACTTGGAAGAGCACCAGAGGCTGCACACGACAGACGGACATCAGTGATGCTTTATGTCTGTAGATGTAATATTATCATGTAATATTATACTGAAGGAGTCGTCAATCAAAGGAAAGAAGCTAATGGAGCCTTTGTGGGGAAACTCAATCTGCTGAAGATTTCAGCCCTGAAACATACCTGGGTATCTGTGAAGTTGCCCCTCTTTTCGTGGGAGATCTCCGACAGCTGCTGTTTACACTTGGGTACAAATGTTTTATTCCATAAAATTTTCATGATAAAAAAACATGGCTTGTCTTTCTAATTTTTTTCAGTTTGCTTGACACTGTTCTGTAAATCCCTCGTTCCACTAGAAGCTCCTGTAGAACGTTTCTGGGTCCTCGTGGTTTATTGTATAAGGACAACACATCAAAAATACTTTCTGAGATATGCATGGAACTGGTTTCCTGGCCAGAGATAGGACTTCTGAGGCACCGGCCAAGCGTCCTTCAGAAAACGAGAGATCTGGAGACGTCGAGGGTTACCATGGCGATAGCATCATGGCTATGATGATGAAGCTGCCCTGGAGTTGACCTGTGAGTTCCAAAAAAGAGACACATGGAGCACCATGACAGATATCTTCAGAAAATCATGTTAAATCAGGTTCCTTTTGGAGAAACTTGGTGTGTTTCCAATTAAAACAGAATTGCTTGGCACTGCTCTCTGGGTCGCTTAAGTTTGTGGTCCTTATATTTGAAGACTGTAATTCATTTTTGCTTGATTTTATTGGCTAATGTCCTCTTTATCTTCTTCATGTCGCTTTGGATTCTCGTTCATTCTGGGGGATCCCCAGAGGTTCCTAAACCAGCTGGGAATACAGTGTCTCCAGCATGTTGTGGGTCTCTGCCAAGTGGAAGATGTCTGGAACATCTCCCTTGGGTGATGACCAGGTGGCTTCCTTATTTAATGCCCAAACGTCTCAGCTGGCTACTCCTGATCCAAAGGAGTAGTCGTTCTATTCTGAGGGACCTCTGGTTTCTGGACTCTTCACCTTATCATGTAGGGGGAGTGGTGGCGCTGAGGCTAGGGCTCTATGCCAGCAGTCGGAAGGTTGCTGGTTTGAATCCTGTGAATGCCAGGAGTGATCCTACTCTGTTGGGCACTTGAGCAAGGCCCCTAACCTGCCACTGCTTCATCCTGGGTATGGTGTTAATCTACATCCAGCCCTATAAGCAGGTCCTCCAACTTACAGGGAAAATTTGGGGGTTGGTGGCAGGATTGGCACTTCAGCCACTGGGAAATAAAACTCTTTTGGTCGCAGCTCATAACTGTAGGTGAGGACAGGGATATGCACTGATGAACTAAAACATTGCAACCCCTCATTTATGAAGCAAATAACTGTTTAGAAATTAGGCATGTTAATGTCAATGATATATTGGATGGTAACAATCAGTATTTGTAGTCAACATGTTAAAAGCTGAAGAAATGGATGGGGTTAAAGACTCGAGTGATTTTGATATGAGCCGAATCGTTATGGTTAGATGACTGGGTGAGGGCATCTTCGAAATGGCAGGCTTTGTGGGTGCTCGCGGTCAGCTGTGGGGAGAACCTATAGAGAGTAATCTGGGGAGGGAATGATCATGAACCACCAACAGTATTGGGCGGCCAAGACTTACCAATACCCGACATGAACAAAGACTGTCCTGTCTGGTACGAACTAACAGAAGGGCTACTGTGGCACAAATCACACGTGATTTTAATGATGGTTATGGCAGTAATGCATCACGACAGTGATGTTCTGGCTCATCAGAGTAGAATCCCCAGAATCCCATGTGTCATCTGATGACTTCACTCAGCTTCACCACCATAGACCGCATGTCCACAAAGCAAACACAGACCGTTCTTCCATATTCCCATTATCCCTTGGGAGAACTGTGCCATGCACTGTTCCACTGCCAGGCCAGAATCTGCGTCACTGAGGCTCCTCCCCTCTACCCTTGCATGAACTTTCCCAGGCAGGCTGAGAAGTGTGGACCCCTATAGCTGGGGGCCATATCATCCATGTCACCCCAGCAACATCCAGTGTTTCCAGTGTCTCTGGACAGATCTACCTGCAGCCTGTCCTCCACAGGCCACTGACCACTGCAGAAACATCTGCAGAAGTGAAAGATTCTGTCACACCAGGAGGTTCAAAAGCATTAGAACGGCTAAGACCTGTGATCTAGGTGTTTTTTGATATCAGAGGTACTGGATTCGGCATCTGAGCCACTCTTCTGGGATTTTAATGTATTACAGTTTCTGGAGTTCAGCGAATGATGTGAACAAAGAACATCCACTCAGAGGCTGTTGCCCAAATCAAAATCATAAACAATTTGTAATGCTAACATGTTCAATGTTAGATTCTACACGTTTTATCCAGGAAAGGGAGGGGCAATGAAGTGAGACATCATGTAGGGTTACTGATGTGCGGCTGAAATATCCCTCCTGACCTGGGCTCCCCCGCTTCAGGTCACCTTGGTATCTCCCAGTGAGGTGCGTATAATAGATGTATGGTAAAGGTGCAAGGAGCTGACGCAGTGTGGTGTACCTATGTCTCAGATTAAGTAAAACTTGTTCTTCCGTGTTCAGGGAAGTTAAATAAAACCACATCTATGTTATCACAAGGCAGAGACAGGACGGAATAAAGCAGATGGATTAGTGAGCTGGGGGGGGGGTTCCTTCGGAAGATGGTAGATTGAGGACAAGGCAGAAGAGCGGGAGGCTGGTGCTCTGCTTTTAGGACCCCTTTTGTTCCTAATTTACATAAATGATATAGACACCAATATATACAGTAAACTGGTGAAATTTGCAGATGACACCAAGGTGGGTGGTGTAGCAGATACTGAACTAGCGGCTCAGCAGCTACAGCGGGATCTTAATTTAATTAGTGACTGGGCTGACATCTGGCAGATGAAACTTAACATAGACAAATGTAAGGTAATCCATGTAGGGAGCAGAAATATAAAGTACAGGTATTTTATGGGACCTACTGAAATAAAAGTAGCTGATTATGAGAAAGACCTTGGTGTGTATGTTGATGCTTCCATGTCTCATTCTCGCCAGTGCGGGGAAGCAATAAAAAAGGCCAATAGGATGTTGGGGGTATATCTCCAGGTGTGTGGAGTTTAAGTCAAGGGAGGTAATGCTAAGATTATACAATTCCTTGGTGAGACCTCACCTAGAATATTGTGTACAGGTTTGGTCACCGTATCTTAAAAAGGACATAGCGGCCTTAGAAAAGGTGCAGCGTAGGGCCACAAGAATGATTCCTGGTCTTAGAGGAATGTCATACGAGCAAAGGTTATTTGAGCTAAATCTGTTCAGCCTCAAGCAAAGGAGACTGAGGGGGGACATGATCCAGGTCTATAAGATTCTAACAGGTTTGGATGCTGTTCAACCGAATAGTTACTTCAGCATTAGTTCAAATACAAGAACTCGTGGCCATAGGTGGAAATTAGCGGGAGAACATTTCAAACTGGATTTAAGGAAGCACTTCTTTACACAGCGTGTAGTCAGAGTATGGAATAGTCTTCCTGATAACGTAGTGCAAGCTGAATCCTTGGGTTCCTTTAAATCAGAGCTAGATAAGATTTTAACAACTCTGAGCTATTAGTTAAGTTCTCCCCAAGCGAGCTCGATGGGCCGAATGGCCTCCTCTCGTTTGTATAGTTCTTATGTTCTTATGTTCTTATATGCAACACACCCCCATCCCAGAAAGAGTGCACACCCTTGAAGGAGTGGGTGGGGCCAAACTGTGCCGAGTGGGATTGGTCAGAGTGGTGAGCAGGCAGGAGGGATCTGCTCTGAGCAGGAGCACCAAGGAGCCCCTCCCCCTCTAGGGGGCACTGATGGGCCAGTAAAGACTGATTACAAGACTTAACAGTGCTTGAATTTCACTTGCTTGACAGGCTTATTTATGGGGTATAAGATGAAATATAAATAAATAGAAACTCTGAAAAAAACTGCAGTGTAAGACCTTCCTCGCTGCTCTATTGAAAAAAATGACTGACACACAATAGCTGCCAACAGAAACATAATATAGTTGGTTTGTACTGGTTTCTATATATACAATACACACACACACACGCACATCTCTCTCTCTCACACACACACACACACACACACACGCACACACCTTTCATGAACACCTTCATTTATACAGCTCATCTTCAAAACGCACTTTTGCTTTTTTAAAAATGTATACTTACGTTATGTAAATTAATTTTAGCAGTTACCACTAAACATATTTCTAAACTTAATTTACATATACCAAAGTGTATACACATGGTTACAACAGTCTTTTCTCTACACAGGCAAACCTACAATGATTTTATCGCATTAAAACTGTGGGCTGCCCTCAATCTGAACACTGCAGGATGCCGTGCACAGACAGCCAGGGCCGTGGCTAGAGACACTGGCAGAGGTGGAGATTCCAGGTCCAGAGAGTACAAATCCAGACCAAGATGAGTATAAAGAGTCACAGAGGACTCAACTGGTTGGTTGAAACAAAATCTTGGTCTGGATTTTTACTGGCCCTTGGAATCGTCCTGACTTCTCTGTTCGGCTGTTAGGATACATGGTTTAGAAAAGGGGTTTCTAACCTTTTTTTTGCAGTGAGAGCTATTTTTACAAAGAAAATAATGGGGGGAGCCACCGAATCGCTGTGGTATATTTTGCTGATTCGGGGGGGCTCCCGCTTGATATATTTTTCCGCATGGGGGTGCAGAGGGGTGCCACGGACGGCCTGAAAGTGGGGCAGGTGACTGAGAATGCGATCTCTTGGCGACCACTGGTTTAGAGTGGATACGTTTTTTCACCAGGTAATCAATACAATGTGCTTGAACAACCAGTGAGACTAATCCTTTTAGGTAATTTGATCCAAATTATAGTAAAATAACTTTTATAAATCAATGAATGAAGATCTTCATTTACGACTTTGCCCCTTGTGAGTTCGCTGATGTTTTCTTAAGTGTCCTATCCGACGGAAGCACTATCTCCATAGCATGAGTGTGGTCTCTCTCCCGTGTGATCACGCTGATGCTCTTTCACTTCTCCTGACTCTTGGGAACATTTTCCACACTCAGTACAAAGGTGAGGTTTCTCCCCTGAGTGAATGGCTGGAACTCTTACCGCAAACATTGCAAGCGTACGGTCTCTCCCCGGTGTGAATTCATTGTTCTTTAATGTTTCCTAAATGACAAAAACACTTCTCACATTCAGTACAACAGTATGGTTTCTCACCTGTATGAATGCACAAATGTTCTTTTAAATTTCCAAAGTGACTGAATTTCGTCCAGCATTCAGTGCAAGAAAACGGCTTTTCTCCCATGTGAACTTTCTGGTGCTCTGTTAAACACCCCAATTGCATAAAGCTCTTCCCACATTCAGGGGAAAAATAGGGTTTCTCACTCGTGTGACACTCGTTAAGTGCCCTAACTGATTAAAATTCTTTCCACACTGAGAACACAAATGTGGTTTCCCACTATTGTGAATGTGCCAATGTTGAGTTTTCTTAGCTGTCAGAAACATTTTGCACACTCTGTGCAAAGGTGGGGTTTCTCCCCAGTGTGAACTCACCTGTGTTTTCAAATTTCTGTTATTGCTGAAACTTTTCCCACATTCACTGCAGCTGTATGGTTTCCCTCCAGTATGAATTTGCTGATGTTCTTTTAAATTCCCAAGATGGCTAAAACATTTCCCACACTCTGTGCACGAGTACGGTTTCTCCTGTGTGAATTCGCAGATGTTCCTTGAAGTTGCCTATATGCCCAAAGCTCCTCCCACAGTTTGTGCAGGAAAAATGCTCATCTCCTGTGTGAATTTTTCTGGTGCTCTTACAAACTTCCAAGCTGCCCAAAACTTCTCCCACCCTCAAGGCAAAGATGAGGCTTTTCTCCTGTGTGAATTCAGATGTTTTTCCAGGTTTCCTACTTTACTAAAATGCTAATTGCACTCTCCCCAGTATGAAAACACTGATGCTGTTTTAGGGTACTTAATGGAACAAAGCACTTGCCAATCAGTGCAGAGATACGTTTTTTTCTCGTGACTGCGCGGGAAGGCGGGTGTTGACGTCGCTGGGCTACAGGAGCATGTGCGAGCTGGGTCAGGAGAGCATTCTGCTGCGGCATATTTACAGAACCTGACTGCAAAGTGGCACAATCCCAGACCGTCATGCCGCAGTTACACATTAATATGCTTCATGACTCTCAAATCTAAATGCCTGCAGGAAGTCATCATAGATTTTTTTTTTACACAAACAAACATCAATTTACCACTAAACTTTTAAAACTAATCTTACAAGATTTCAGAGTTAATTTAATAACTGCATATTATTCACTGAAATACGCCACTATTGCCTGAGATTATGATTTGGACAAACATATTCATTAAAACTTTTGAATATTTCTCTATTCTATAAACCCATTTATTTAAAACAAAGGACAACATTATACTCAAATGTATAAATTAGTTTTACTGTTAAATTTATTAACACAACATGACTGTAAAAGGTTGGTAAAAGTACAAAAACAACACAGTGTAATGAATCAGAAAACAGCAACTGTAAAAGCTATAAAACATAATGAAGACCCAATTCCATTAGAACCAGTCCCAAGACGCTGCTTGGATGAGAGCTGGGGCACCAGGGTCTGTGGGCACTGACCAGCACCAAAGCACATTGACCCGATACATCTGTGGGTGTTTACATGCCACATCACTGCCAGTCTGTTATGAAAATACAAAGCACAGAATCCTTCAAAAGTATAAAGTGGGACACCTCCCGCACTGAGGGCACCTCCCGCACTGAGGGCACCACCCGCACTGAGGGCACCAACCGCACTGAGGGCACCAACCGCACTGAGGGCACCACCCGCACTGAGGGCACCAACCGCACTGAGGGCACCAACCGCACTGAGGGCACCAACCGCACTGAGGGCACCAACCGCACTGAGGGCACCACCCGCACTGAGGGCACCACCCGCACTGAGGGCATCTCGAGGGCACTCATTTTATGGTCAACAGGCATTTATATCAGTCTTACAGACGATACTAAACTATAAACGAAAAGGTCAGTCTTTAAACAGAACCTCAGTGACAAGGTCAAGGAGCTCAAGTGTGTGAGATTGGGCACTAACCTTGGTGGGAAAGGATGCAGTGATGCTGCAGTGAGGAGTTACACTGTGGTGTCCTGTGAAGCCCAGTTTGTTTAAGTGGCAGACAGAGAATAAAACAGCATTTTGGGGGGCGGGGCGACAGATAATGGCACCTGTGCAGTGAGACAGTTAGATGGGGGAGGAAACAGGGAATGACACCTGTGCAGTGAGACAGTTAGATGGGGGAGGGCACAGAGAATGGCACCTGTGCAGTGAGACAGTTAGATGGGGTAGGGCACAGAGAATGGCACCTGGCACCTGTGCAGGTAAACAGTTAGATGGGGGAGGGGACAAAGAATGGCACCTGTGCAGGTAAACAGTTAGATGGGGGAGGGGACAGAGAATGGCACCTGTGCAGTGCGACAGTTAGATGGGGGAAGGGACAGAGAATGGCACCTGTGCAGTGCGACAGTTAGATGGGGGAGGGGACAGAGAATGGCTCCTGTGCAGTGCGACAGTTAGATGGGGGAGGGGACAGAGAATGGCACCTGTGCAGTGCGACAGTTAGATGGAGGAGGGGACAGAGAATGGAACCTGTGCAGTGCGACAGTTAGATGGGGGAGGGGACAGAGAATGGTACCTGTGCAGTGAGACAGTTAGATGGGGGAGGGGACAGAGAATGGCACCTGTGCAGTGAGACAGTTAGATTGGGGAGGAGATAGAGAATGATACCTGTGCAGTGCGACAGTTAGATGGGGGAGGGAACAGAGAATGGCACCTGTGCAGTGCGACAGTTAGATGGGGGAGGGGACAGAGAATGGTACCTGTGCAGTGAGACAGTTAGATGGGGGAGGGGACAGAGAATGGTACCTGTGCAGTGAGACAGTTAGATGGGGGAGGGGACAGAGAATGGTACCTGTGCAGTGAGACAGTTAGATGGGGGAGGGAACAGAGAATGGTACCTGTGCAGTGAGACAGTTAGATGGGGGAGGGGACAGAGAATGGTACCTGTGCAGTGAGACAGTTAGATGGGGGAAGGGACAGAGAATGGCACCTGTGCAGTGAGACAGTTGACGTGGAATTCCCCTCTATGATCCACGAACAGTCTCCATGCGCCATGTTCTGCTGAGCTTCCTCAGCAGACCCTGGGACCTCCTTACACCCCACGGGAAACACGCTAATCTGGCAGAATATTACTAAACAGGCTTTGTAACTTTTTTGGCAAGAGGATACCTGTGCGTGTTAGATGAGCATGTAAAACATGGTAAGTTTGGAGTTACAGAAACAGCAACAATGACAATCAGAGGAATCTGCACCCAGTTTGGGACAGAATGTCACAGGGCACCAACTGGAAAAAGGGGGGGGGGGTCTGTGTATTGGAGGAGGTGTTCTATAAGCATAAGGGGTCACGACACGGCTTTCAGAGCGAAGGGGTTTACAGAGTAATGTGACTGGCACAGGGACACTGGTGGCATATCACACGGGTGACGTTTGGGTGATTACAGATGGGGGGGGCTGCTACCCCAGTGAGTGCTGCCTCCTCAGGCTGTCACAGCGCTTGACACGCTCCTCTGGCTTCCTCCTGTACAGGCTCCTGAAAGGTGCAGGGAGACGGGAGCCCGTGTTACACGCCAGTGCACATGTACGGACCCAGCTGCAGTGCCCACCACGCCTCTCACCCTTGTCTTGGCAGCTGCCCCGGACGGGGGGCGTTCTGGCCCTGGTTCGGCTGCAGGACCCGGGCCGAGTTTCTGTCCGGAACCGGTTACGCGTGCAAGATGGGGAAAGAATAAACTCACGGTGAGGAACAAGAATTCACATCACTGCCCACACCCTGAATAATTAATAAGTAAATAATTAGTTTACAGAAAAGCTGGGCTGCTACACTGACTGATATTCAGTAACTCCAAGTAAACAAAGGCCCCCCAATTGTCACCCTGGAACATTCATCGAATCTGTACTTTTCACTCCATCACGAAGCCCCACATGAGACCCACCGGAGCACTGGGCTGGGAGTCACTCCCCGGGATGCCGATTCGGAGCAGGGAGTGCTGCACCTCTTCACCATGGGACTCTTCGGCTTCTCCCGGGACCTCCGCCACTGTCCCGGTGCGTTACTCACCCTGAGTGACACAGGGAAAGAGAATCACAGATCAGACCCATATTCTGTTATGTTGGGCGGTGTCATTTTAATCAGCAGATGCATAAGCACTCTGTCACATCTCACCTCTGCTTCTTCCGGTCCATCGACTTCTGGGTGGCTGTGGACAGTGTCACCCTGTCCTGGGGACTCCTAGCTTTCTCCTACAATCCACATGGGACATGGAGTTCGTTTTAAAGACATCCATACAGTAAATATCATCTTTACATCTGTCTCAGGCTGGTGAAGGAGAGAGGGTCTTGACAGGTCTGTACAACCACGAACCAATGAGCACGGCTCATTCAGAAAGGGGTGGGACTTGGTTATGTGGAGGCGGGCAACGCGTTCAGCTCACCATCTCTCGCAGTTTCTTCTCCCGCTGTAGCTCCCTGTCCTGTCGCAAGAGTGCCAGTCTGTCTCCCAGGGGCATCACGAAGAAGATGTCGTGGACGTCGAACAGGGCGGCACGCAGCTGCGAGGCACATGACAGCAGAGAGACACACAGGTTCACAAGCGCAAGCCTGCAGGGTGCATATGAATGCTAGAATGACGACCTTCGACATGTAAGCCAGAGTTTACTTCGAAAGTATGCTGCATGATCAGTTCCACGCACTGAATAGCCTATAGAATGACTTGTTATTAACATACTCTCCAGACAGACATGGCTCATTGGTCAAGAAGAGCAAACATTCTGTGAATCGTAGTCAGAAATGAGGAGTGATCGATCTAGAGATGACTACCTTATTCATTCAGCAGCAAACTATACCTCATATAAAATGTGATGTAGCATGCAGATTTCAGTAGGATTTTAACTGAAAGTCATAAATGATATGAGGTAAAGTCATGTGACTCTCTGGAGATGGTCATGTGACTCTCTGGAGATGGTCATGTGACTCTCTGGAGATGGTCATGTGACTCTCTGGAGATGGTCATGTGACTCTCTGGAGATGGTCATGTGCTGCAGTGACGCCTGGTCACCTGAGCCCGGACTCTCTCCTGCAGCGTGAAGTCCTGGGTGCACAGCGAGCCCCTCATCGCAGGGGATTCCTTCTGGAAGGAGCGAATGAACTCCTGTGTGTCCTGCAGGAACACAAGGTCCATCAAGGTCACTGTGTCCCTGCATACAGTACTGCGCAAAAGTCTTAGGCAGGCAAAGAAAATGATGTTTAGATTATGCTCGTGTTGGTGCAAAACTATGATATCATTCCTGTCAAAGTGTGTCAGCGTAGCCATTTCCGAATCATCCCAGTATTTGCAGTGACCGTCCAGTGCAGTCAGTATTTTTTGACTTGGCAACTAGCAGAACTAGCACACCTCAATCTGTCACTGACTTTTTAAACCATCCATTATCTATACCGCTTAATCCATCTGGGTCGCGGGGAAGCTGGAGCCAATCCCAGCATCTCCGGGCGAGAGGCGGGGGACACCCTGGGCGGGTCGCCAGCCCATCACAGACTTTTTAAACCAATTTATTTAATTATTTAACTGAGCTGTTGGTGAAATTTAACAAAATCATGGAACGGCTGAGGTGCCCCTGAGGAGAGGTTTGGGAACTGAAGCGGTGTTCATCTAGCCATCCAACTAGATATCAGTAACTTTTTAGAAAACAGAAGAAATTATTACTAGTTTTTATTGTGTTACTCTTAATTTGCACATGTTCTAATGTTAAATTGTGTTTTTTCTTCGAAGCCAAAGTACACCTGCTACCCAGATAAACAACTTTAAACATTTCTTTGGACTGCATAAGACTTTTGCGCAGTCCTGTATGTGAAGGTGTATGTATTTGTGTGTCCATCCAGCTGCCTGCACCCGTGCAGGTGTGCGGCGCCCACACCACTACCTTCACGGTCTGCCGCAAGTGCTTCAGCTTCGCCGTGTCCAGAAGCCTGCGTGTGAGGAACCCTCGAGCCATGGCACCCAGACGACACAGCGCCCTCTGCTGCTCGGAGGTCATCACCTGGTACAGGTGACATGTCACATCCAGGGGGAAAAATCACACAGACACACACACACACAGACACACACACACAGACACACACACACACACACACACACACAGATACATAGACACAGACACACAGACAAACACACACACGCAGACACAGACACACACAGACACAGACACACACAGACACAGACACAGAATATACATGCTGTACTCACACCCACCTCGCTGTGCCTGCCTCTGGGCTTGCTGCCCCCCCAGGAAGTCCCCCTCAGGTAAGCAGGGCTCTGGACAGCTAGCGATGGCATATCTGAACTGCTAAAGAAAGAGGAGTAACCTGGAAAGGAAGCCAAGGTTATTGTCAGAATTTTTATAGTTAATACAGCTCATGAGGGCATTCGTTTTACTAATGTTTGGATCAGCATAGCAGTTAGCATGCCTTCTGCGTGCCCCTACTGCATTAGCACAGTAGCATGCCTTCTGCGTGCCCCTTCTGCATTAGCATAGCAGTTAGCATGCCTTCTGCGTGCCCCTACTGCATTAGCATAGCAGTTAGCATGCCTTCTGCGTGCCCCTACTGCATTAGCATAGGAGTTAGCATGCCTTCTGCGTGCCCCTTCTGCATTAGTACAGTAGCATGTCTTCTGCGTGCCCCTACTGCATTAGCATAGCAGTTAACATGCCTTCTGCGTGCCCCTACTGCATTAGCATAGCAGTTAGCATGCCTTCTGCGTGCCCCTACTGCATTAGCATAGCAGTTAGCATGCCTTCTGCGTGCCCCTTCTGCATTAGCATCTTTATCATCCACAGTCCTAAGTTCCTGCAGGTGTACACTCTGGTGCATTGAGTACTATCCCTATAGTGACACACACAGAGTATCAGGGTCAGTATCCTCCAAGGAGCGCCTGCATACCTGTGCTGTGACTGCTGAGCCCGGGGGATCTGTCCGGGAGGGGCATGGGGCTCAGGGGGCAGCTGTCATTCAGGGCCTTCCGCTGGGGTGCGGTGGCCTCAGCCTGGGACAGCCTTCCACTCTGCTCCTTTGACCTCCTGTCCTCCTCCAGCTGCCACACACAGTCAGCCACAGGGCAAAGGTTAGAGAGGCTACAGTAGCTTAAGTAATCTATGCATTTTATTATTTGTGATGTCACATTCCAACCTGCTGGAGGCGCTGCTGCTCACGTTCCTTTTCGGCTCTAAGTAGAGACAGCTGTTGGGCATGATCCTCCCACAGGCGCCACTGTAACTCCTCCAGGGCCTGGAGCTGCCACTGCACTTGGCCTGTGAGACACACAGACACACACACACACACACACACACATGTGCACATGTAGGGTAAACATATCCTTATGGGGACCGTTCATTCATTTCAATGGGAAAAATGCTAACGCTAACTATGACAACCTTAACCGATACCCTGCCCTAACCATAACCATAAGTAACCTAACAAATCACTGCACAAAGCAGTTATAAAACATTATGATCGCTAGCACTATACTGATCTATTTATTTACATTTCATTTACTTTGCAGACCAATGCATTTGTCCAATGCAATCAACATTTGAGGAAGCTGGATCAAACAGTCCCTGGGTTAAGGGCCTCGCTCAGGGGCCCGGCGGTGACATCATTCAGCTGGCACTGGGATTTGAACTGACGACCATCTGATGACAGACGCAGCACCCTAACCCGCCGATGCAAACGCTGCATGTGGAGAAACTGCATTGTACTGAGGAGCAGACGTTCGTACAGCATGCATCACCTGCACTGGGGTCCTGTGCCCCCCCTGGCGGGACCACAGCGCTCTGGTGTCCTGCACCCGCCCCGGAATCTCTGGGAGGGGGGTCTGAGTCCACGTGGGGGCGCTGCAGCATGGGGGAGGGGCTCTCCACATCGTACGACTGGTTGAGAGGCGCGGGTGGTGAGCGGCGGCTGGGGACCAGCTGGGGCTGTCCGCACAGGAAACGGGGTACTCTCTCCTGGCTCTGCTCAGCCTGCTGAGGGAGGCACAGCTGACTGTCCAGTGTCTGCGAGCGTCTGCGGAAGTCCGGCGTGACGCCGTCTTTCAATAACGGGCTGGATGTGGGAGGGCTCTTCGTGCTATGGACTGAACTCAGGCAGGAGGGGCTGCAAGGCCAACCACTGCCTGTAGAGGGCGGCAGAGAGTCGACAGTGGAGGGGTGGTCCGGTGTGCTCCAGTCTGTGTAAGTGGCAGAAACACCTGGTCCCCAGGCTGCCAACGGATGCCCTTCCGGGGCCTTTTGGGGACTGAGCTCTGCAGCGCTCATAGGACAGGAGATGAGGATGTTTCCGGCAGAAACGGGGCGTGGCCGGCGACGGTGAGGGAGGGGGCTCAGGCTGGGCTCAGGACAGGGCAGCTGGACGTATGAGCCAGTCAGGCTGTGTGGCGTACAACCGAGCAGAGAGTCTGGGAAGCTGTCTGGGGAAGAGCTGGGCTGTACCCGGACAGGACTGAGAGCTCTGTGGGTGGGGCTAGGGCTTGGCTGGGAGGAGCTGACAGAACTGTGGGTGGAGCTAGGGCTGGACTGAAGCTGGGGGGAGCCCAGAGGGCTATGGGTGGGGCAACGGCTGTTCTGGAGCTTGCTGGAGTTAGCACTGGGCTGGAACTGGGCGGAGCTAAAGGGGGTTTGGGTGGAGTTACAACTGAGATGTGGCTGGGTGGAGCTGACTAGAGTGTGGGAGGGGCTAAAGCTGGGTTGGGCCCCGGCAGGACTGAGGGGACTGTATGAAGGCCCAGAGGTGGCCCCAGCAGAGCTTGGCTCGTTTCCCTTAAGAGGAGCCTCTTCAGCTGAGGGCACGGATCCGTTGATGGATTGGGCCCGCTTGCGGTCCTGCTCCTCCTCCAGCAGCTCTTTGGAGTGTCTCAGCAGGACCTGCAGACTCCAGCTCTGTCCTCCTTCACTGTCCTCCTCTTCCTCCTCCCCTCTTCCTCCCTTTGCCCCATTGAGCTGTACGGGGCCCTTCGTCGTCCGCAGCTCTGCCTCAGCACTGGCTCCTGCAGTCTGGCTAGCCAACCCCATCCTAGATAGGCCTCTCGGCTCTGGAGGAGGGTCAAGCGCGTTCTGAGGATCCGGTTTCTGGAAGCAAATGGCAGGAGGGTCCAGCACCAGCGGTTCCCCTGCTGTCTGCCGCACCTGCAAGTCGGGGAGAGGCACGCTGGGTACACGGAGAGCCAGAGCTGGGATGGGACTCCAGAAAAAGCATGTGGACAGGATCCAAAGCCTCATTATACCACAGCTAAGCACAAGAGAAACAAACGCTGCCAACATGAACGGGAATCAGTCTCAGAAACACTGCCAGTGCTGGGCATGTGCCAGTAGGGCACCAGTGCTATCATACATGAACAAAGGCTGCCCATCGCACCTACATGCCACCAAAATGCGGCTCTGGGTGGGACACCTAGCATGCCATGAGTCAGCAACCAGGAACACCCCCCCCCCCCCAGGCAGCCGTCTTAAACAAGGCAGTGGTGACTGAGCAGCTTGTAGAGACTGAAGCTACTAAATTTCTCCCAGCTTGGGAACATAATTCATGAGTCAGTGTGAATAGTGTGACACTAATGCATCCTCTTCGGTTCAGCTGCTCCAGGTGGCACAAGGAGTGATTATTTAGAACAGAATAGTGATTTCTCATCACTATTCTGCTGTCCATGAGACACAAACGCAAATATAAAGGGGTTACAGCGTAGGGCCGGCCAGCATCCAGTAACACTCCAGTGACTGGGCTTTAAAGACCTTGCTAAGGGGTCCATCATCCCCGGGATTCAAACCACTGACCTTCTGATCACAGACAAAGAGGCCTAATCCACTGAGCCACAGAGCCCATGGTTTTCCCAGGCTGAAGCCCAAGGGGACATTATAGAAAACCGAGAACCCAAATATCCCAGGATCCTGTGTTCAGGGCAATATGGCCAGCAGTGTTTACAGTCCCTCCCAGCTCTGGCAGACAGACAGTCCTGTGTTTTTCACGCTGATAGAATGGTGTGTAGCATCTGCAATGTTATTCTTCATTTCACAGAATCAGAGGGCTCAAAAAGGCTCAACAGAGAGGGTGAATGTGGGGGCAGAGCGGAGGGGCTCACCTTCACGCTATCCAGGATGCTCTGGACGCGGGCCAGCAGCGCAGTTCTGCGCAGACTCTGCAGGTCGCACTCCAGCTTCAGGGCCCTCTGCCGGTGCTGCTTCATCTCCAGGCGCTGCTGCTCGCTCAGCTGAGGGTGGGGGGTGGGGGGGAAGGGAGGGAGAGACCATGTCAGTGCAGCAGCAGCAGCTACGCTCGCTCTCCACAGCAACACTGAACACTTAACACTGCAGAAGCTTCCAGATGGATCCCTGGGAGCCCAGACCCCCCCCCCCCCTCCAGTGACTGTCCCATTCCCCCTAAGCTCTGTCACGGCTGAGTAATTTAAACACACGCTGTCGTTACCCCCATTTCAGTTACTGAGAAACCATTAAGAGCTTTCGTTTACCTCCCAGCAGTGAGGACCCCCCTTGGCCAGACCTCTGACATTAACTGGAAGGAGAGCTTTCTTTGCACCTGCTAGTTACCGTTTCAGCATCGCTGGGAGACGGAACCTGTCTAACACGCAGGGCAGTTACAGCCCGACCCACTGCCAGCCCGGCAACACGGGAGACGCCTCAACAGGACTGGCATACTGCCAACCGTCACGCGCCACACAGATGCGAGATAAAGCCAGCCGACGCGGAATGACCTGCTTCCTGTCACATAATGGCAGGACAAAGTGTGTCCAACTACAATGAAACCGCCTACAACTGCTATAGTATCAACAACAGCTACACCAATGAGCATCATGTTTGGTTACTAGGCAACAGGATAAGGACAGAACCAAACAGAGAGAGAGAGAGAGAGAGAGAGAGAGAGAGAGAGAGAGAGAGATACACTCCTCTAACAATAAATACAACATCCATCCAGCTTCTAAACTGGGGGCCTGGAGACTAACTCAAACAGCACAGGAACACGACGTGGCTGCCCCCTGACTGGGGCGACAGGAGGAAGCCAACAGTGCTCTGTTATGCGTGAATAAACGGAGATCACCAACCCTGAGAACAGGTCAAGGATGTGCAGAAGCCTTTAAATAAAGGTAGACATGGTGAAAAGGTTTGACCCTGGATCACTGGCTTGACTTTTTAGCTCCTGATGGGTAAGATGAGAGCTGAATGGGGACGGGCTGGAGCTCACCAAAGGCGACAGCACAGCCACCCCGTGGAACTGGATGCTGGAGCGCGACGCCCCCGGTGGCCCAGCAGAGCGGCGGCATGGTGGATGCTCAGCTTCCGACCGCTCATCTTCCGGATGCTCAGCTTCCGGAAGCTCAGCTTCTGCCTGTAGCTTGGCCAGGCTCCGTGAGCAGAACTCCTCGTAGCTCTCCATCCGCGGCCCCCCAGCCGGCGTGCTGCACGGTGCGACAAAGGGAGAAGCAGACTGGCTACATCCTGCTGCCCTCCCAAGTCCTACAGTGCCCAGCAGAGTCCCTCAGTGGACAAAGAGGAGCATGACGCAGCACACCAGCGTGTGACAGGAGCAAACGCTGACATCTAAACCCAAAACAGCACTGGAAACTGTACATTTTATTTTGCCATCTGTTATATCCTGTGCTCTCTTGTAATTGTATTACATTTTCACAGCTTAATTTTTAAAAAGTATATTTGACGTGGGTAATGTGTAACTTCTTGTAACCATACACTCAAATACCACCTGCTATTTTAATTAATCCCATAAACCATGAGTTTTTCCTCACAAAGCTACACATCGGGATTTCTTAGATACCAATTAGCTTGCGTGTCTTTAGGCAGAGCGGGCAAATCCCTAGCCCTGGAGGAGCGCTGCAGTCCAGTGCGGCTCGGCTAACGGCATCTGCTTTGAATGTCTCCTGTAGTCACTAGTTACCGGATTCGTTGCGTCTGCGCTGCGCCTTTGTTTCCATAGCACTATAAAGCAGGTCCATGCTATGGCTAGTCATTTAAAGGTGGCAGATCGCCATGGCATTTCCCACAGGCTAAGACTAGTAAGATACTGACTGGGTCTGAGCGTTATACGGCATTAGGAAATAGGCGGGGCACGTTAAGTGAGTTTAGGGAAACCACGCGTACAGAACAAAGGTAAGAGAGAAAGCCAGCTAGCTAACTGACAGTAAGGCGGATCAGGACAGCATGGATCGCGATGCCTCTGACAGTTATGCCGGCCCTACACGGAACTGATTATAAACGAGGCTGCATTTCCTTTACCTTGGCGCTTGATCATCCACGTTCATGCCGAGGTCGCCGCTTCGCTCGTCGCGTCTCTTTTCTGGGGAGGGTGGCAGGGAAATACAGAGATGAGATGGCCGGGGGCACTAAATGATTTTATTTGGCATTGCTAAATCAGTCCGTATTGTACTTCATCTGACTCCCGCTCCCGCACGTCAACTTCCGGCGGCAACAGCGCCTCTTAGCAACCGCCATGATCCCGCCCCCTGGACGTTACACTTATGAAGATAATACCTCCTATTGGCTTACAGTCGGTGACTGACAGCGTGCTGCCGTCCACCGCAGGCAGGGTTGCCGGGTTCGGTGATAGTTTTGAAATAGGGTGGCGGTGTTTCGGGCTAGTTAAAAATAGGCCTCATTCGTAAAATAAGATTTTGTTATCATGGGCTATATCGCGAATAAAGTTAGGGTCAGGTGCGAATGCAGAGTGTATCTACGGCGGCGGGCAAAGACAGAGAGGCGGTGACTCAGACCCCGAATGCTGCAGCACGCTGATGTTCAAGCCAATAATATGACATTTTATCCCAAGTCCTAGTTTTTGTTTGGGGGCGGGCATCTAATAAAATCAATACTTAATATAATATAAAATTAAAATAGATCAAAACACATATTAGCGTCTCGTGATGTGACAAACAATTTGGAAAAAATATATAGTTTACAGCATTGTTATAATTAAGAGCAGCAATGTTTCATCCGCTTAATTAAAGCGGTTCTTTGGTGGAGAAACGTAATATCCGTTTGGTGACGCATTTATCGCTGCTCTTTAGCTTGGATCGAATAGGTTGTAATTAAACTGGCTTTGTGGATTTTATTGATTAGAAGTATAACTAGTTAAAACCAGTCAGGGTTGTGTCATATACTATTATAACGGTGTAATAGCAGAGGTCCCATATATTTTCGCCGCTTTGAATATTTTAAAACATTTTAAGTGAAGTACCTTGTTAGTAGCCATATTCAGTTATCACGGTTTATTTACGGCAGAAAAGAGAACTCAAGCTGACTTGGAATCACCACAAAAAATATATATAGTAAGTGATTTGGCAACAACTTCCTAATTAAGGTCCCTGTGTTGACAGCCACGACTGTGGTGGTTTTTCGGTGTTTGTCAGCCAGATCTTAATTTATGTGAGCTGGGTTGAATTTTGCAGGACATCCTAAGTAACTATAGTTAGGTACTCTTCTGTAATGTCGGGGTTATCCTGTTTGCTGAGCGAAAGACATATTGTGGCATTGTACTTTAACTAATGACTAGTTCTATGTAAAATGAGTATCTTGGCTATTCACTTGCGTTTTAATCACGTATTTATAGGATTAGTTAGCTATTCAGGGGATTACTTTATTTTGATGTGTCTACAACAGCCTGCATATTTGTTGAACTATTTATGGAAAAGAGAGCCATTGCATTTTTGAGATGCTATGATTTCATAGTCTGAGGCACCTTTTTAGGAATCCTAAATTACAAATGTTTTTTTCAGAGAGCTATTGCGCCATGTTACCCTTAAAAATCACAACCTTAATCGGGGAAATGTCTTAGCTCAGTGGTGATTAATTCTACTCATTGGGTTAATTAATAGCAGCGCTATTATTTCTGGTTAATTAGTTCAGAAAGCATTGGTAATTATACCTTTGGGAGCGCGAGTTTTCAGTCATTATGTAATGCAGAAGCGTGCTGGAGTTATAAATCAGAAACTTATGAGCATCTTAAGTGGAACTCTGATGTTGGTATTCAGTATATATATTGAACAAAGTACTAAATGCGTTTCTAAGACGATGATGCTAATTATCGGGTTCCCCTGTCAAGGACAATAATAGCCTACTTGTACATTACGGTACATTACAACGGGCTGTGAACACAGAATAAAATGATGGAAGGGAAAGGTCAGAAAAAAACAACTATTATAGGCCTAGATCATGGAATATTTTTTTTAACAAAGGATAACGAGAACAGTTAGACAGGTTATGAACTCCCTCATTTCTACTCTGACACAATTTGCATTCAATGTCAGTGAACTTTATTTTTACGGTTTACGAAACTCCCGGACAGGAAAAATGCAAATAGGGTGGCTGGACGCTAACGCTAAGCACGTCGGCTTCATTGGGATTTGAGCAAGGGCTTTAAGTTTCTGGTTACCTTTTTCTGTGACTTAATTGTAGACACCCTTGTGGTGGGCAGGCATGCTCAAAAGTAATAATAAATTAAATTAATAATGTTCCCGCACTTCTTGTGAATTGTTTATTATCCACCGTGTTTTTTTTATTTGCATAAGCTGTCAAGTTTTTCCACTTCCCCTTTTCGGTCAGTCCGGGTCGTTTAAATAGTTTAAGATGGAGCAAATGTGAACTGGTGTGTTGGCATTATCGTATTCCAGCATTTTATTTGACTCTGTCTCACTGGGGAAAATTAAATTGTAAATGCTAAAAGAAATTTCTGGGTTTTTGTGTTGTGCTTTGAGGTCTATCTCGCACATAAACATTATCTATACACTTTTTTGGTCATATTCTAAAATGTAGGTTTCAGCAGAGCGAGACCTAAAGTCCCTTCAGCCTGGCGCAGCGGTAAACGCGAAATCTTAGAATAACGCAGAAAAGTTTGCGGTCTTTTGCTTTTTCACACGTGCGTCACACCGGCAGCGCACGACGCCGCTGGAAGGGGGAGGAACACAGGCTGCTCTGATCGATCGGGCTCCGTCTCTCCGCGTGTGGGGAGCCGCTTCGCAGCTCTGCCTGTGATGACTGAGGATTGCAAACCTTCAGCTGACTGACGTCCTCCTCCATTTCTGGGATCTGTCCTCTGTGGAGGCTGTACGGGGATCCGGCGTCCCGCACCGGTTTCAGGATGCGCGTCCTCAGCTGCCGCGGCGGTCGACAGGACCGCGCTCCAGGGAGCGAGCTGAACCTGCAGGTGGACGCGCTTTGGTCCCTTTTAAACGATTATTTATTTTTAGTCATATGTTACTATTCAAGAATTAGTCAGAATTTAATATGAGGGCGGGATTTAAATGTCAGACCCCGTTTTGCTCGAGGTTGTTTTTATGAAACGCTGAGTAGCCTGTACTATAGGATCACACTTGAATGGTCAAGGTTACAGGTTAATGTATTTTTCGTTTGCTAGAGACCCAAGCTATTTAAACTGTAACTGTATAAATAACCTTTGATTTATGGCTGGGTATTGCGGTCTCTATACCTTGCATGTTGCCCATAGCCTTTTTTGTGGTTAGGGATGTTTCCTTGTTCAACTTGTTTTTGGTATCAGTTCTGTTTTAGTACATGAAAGGCCGAATTAACAGTGAATATTTTATTTCGGTAACACCACCGATACAAAGTTAATTGCAAGACTGATTATTTTTGTGGCAATCGGCTTTGTTCCCTTTTGGCTAAATGTTGTAATCGAGGAGCGTTACTAAACTGTCCGAAAAAGAGTACCAGTTTGTACCTTTGTTCGTCTTTGGGACTACCCTCAAGGCTGTGCCAGTTGTACCCTATAGTTGTAGGTAAATGTACCTTTTAAGGTACAGAAATGGACTCTGAGGAACACCCCCGAAATACATACAACATTAATGCACCCTCAATGGTAGAAATATGTTCATCAGAGTCCATTTCTGTACCATAAAAGGTACATTTACCTACAACTATAGGTACAGCTACCGATTTATGTTTGCGCTGTGGTACTCCAGAGGTCTTTTCTGTTAAACTTGACCTATTTCTAATATACCCATGTGAGAAGCATCCCGTTATTGGTGCACTCTGATCCGCCATTATCGCTTTTTTTTTTTTTTTTTAAAAATAGCTTTTTTTAAAAAAAAATAAAAAAACAATTCCCTATAATTTGTGGGCCCCAGCCTCCTGTAGGCTGTCTGAACCTGGGCTTTTGGCAGGAAGCTGTAGGTAAGTGTGGCCCCTCCCTACCCCACAGGATCTGGCTGGGGGGGTGTGGCTGGCTTTTTAATGCTTCGCTCTGAGAGCGGAAGGAGCGAGGACCTTGTGTCCTGTTGAAGAAGCTGGGGGGGGGGGTCCTCCTCCTCCTCCTCCTCCTGTCCCCTCATTCCTCACTCACTATTGCTTGGCACTTGAACCACTAGCCCTGGTGCTAATAAAATGGCTGATTTCTCGTGATTCATGTGCCATGTTTTTTGTAGGTGTTTGTGTTTATCCGGATGTCTGTGTTGTTAGTGAAAGAGCGGGCTGGGCAGGCGGAGTCTGGGGGTAGGTTTTTAACTTTGAAGCCATAGGGCTGAACGTGGAGGTGAGTACAGTGTCTGCAGTGACGTGTCTGCAGTGACGTGTCTGCAGTGACGTGGCGCAGTGTCTGCAGTGACGCGGTGCAGAGACATGCTGAGCAGCGTTGGAGTGCCTGCGCCGGAGGGAGGACGTTTAGCCCTGTGAGGCGTGTGTGTGTCAGAGCGGCTGTAAGGTGGGACGGCATGTGCATGTGTGACGGTCACTGTCCCGGCTGAGCAACAGGTCCCCCCCCCCCCCCCCTTGTCACCTGACTCCCCGCTGCCTTTGCTTGCGCAGGGTGTTTCGAGGAGGGCCGTGGAGACTTGGCAGCCGTGTCAGCGCTCACCCCCTCTTCGCAACACGGGCCACACGTCCCTCAGGTGAGCATCAGGTGGGGCACGTTGTGGCCACATGCTCGGGCCTCAGTCATCAGTCAGCTTTCTTTTTGGTTTGTTTTTGTTAAATTGACACAGCTGGGAAAGAGGGTCTGGCCTCAAAAAGGAAAGGAAAAGCATTTCTGCGCACAGCCATGGCCGCTTGCCTTTCTTTGCCTTTTGCTTGAGTGCTCATCCTCACTGGGAAAGGTGACGCTGCAGCAGATTCCCTGCCAAGGCCTGAAGTGACTTTGGGGGGGGGGGGGGGGGTCTGTAGTTATCAGTCCAGCAGATGTCGGTAAGCGATTGACCCTTCAGCTGAAGTCAAGCACTCGGCCTGCTCACCCTGTGTAAATAAAGCCTGTGACTCAAGTTCCTTATTGTTCACCCACATCCATATACAGGTGCACAGTGCGCTGAAAAAACATGTCTGTGTCTACAGCTCAGGCACTGTGCCAGCTCTCAGCTGTGTGTGTGTGTGTGTGTGTGTGTGTGTGAGTGTGTGTGTGTGAGAGAGGGAGAGAGAGAGAAAGGCGTCTGGTCTGAGCGACTGGAAAACCGCCACTGGATTACGGTCAAAGGTCCCTGTAACGGGCGGCAGTTGGCTCTGCCTGTGTCTGGCCGCCTTCCCCCTGCATGGTGCCTGCTGTCGTGTGTCCTGTCACGTCTGCGCTGACACGAGCTGCGTGTTGCGCTGTCCCGATTGCAGCCGCCGCTCTGACGAGGGGGTTTCTGTGCGGGATGATGGCCGAGGAGACCTGCGGTCTGGACTGCTGGGGGTGGACTGTCCTGTGGGTAATTCCAGTGACCATGTGTCAGGCAGTACGAGTGGCTGGCAGAGCCGCGATGGCAGGTCACCCCTTTCTAGCTCCTCTATTGGAGACGTCGCTCCTCTTTTGCTTAGTGTAGCTGGTGATAACATTGCAGACCACTGGGTGGGCACAACCTGATTTTCTGGATCCACCATTTGAGTCCAAAGTTTAGATTGCTATTATTTGATTGGCCATTTGGTGGTGGGGGGTGTACTTTTTTTTTGTATTTAGTTGCCTTTTGTGAGTTTAGCTAATACTGCCCCCAGTGCAGACATACCAGGTGAGATCTGTGTATATTTGCTCCGTACCTTCTAGGTTAGAATTAATGCTTAAATTTACAAGGTCTGGTACCTGTGCAAAGTACTGCATACCCTATTAGTTTAAATCTAACCCATTATGGGGTGATTGTATCTTCGATTTATCTGTTGTGCGTTTTTAAATTTTTTTGTTTTAAAATCAAATTAACACTGGGGAAACGAGAAAATTATCGCTAAGTTTAGTGCATTGCTTAAATGCGAATGTGGTATGTTGGGTTACACGGTAAATTCTTTTATAACCACAACTGCAGCCGCTCGGTGTTGCCCGAAAAGCGCGGGCCTTTAATCCGCGTGAGCTCGGCGCGTGCGGAGCCGAGCTGCCAGTTTACCTCCCAAAAATGGAGGCGAACCGTTATTTGGGGGATATGGGTGAGTGACACCCTGTACAAAGAGCCGTATCCGCGCTCCGCTTTAATGTAGCTGCTTGTCACTCGGATTATTATGCGTTATTTATGCGGTGGATACATGCCTTTTTTATTCAACGTCTCTATAAGAGCTGTTAAAATGGAGCTTTATTGTACGAACGCGAAGGGTATCCCGTCTTTGTTAAACAGCCTCTTTTTACCCGAACTTTGACGGGAACCAGTGTATACATTCGGTTTGAGCAGTTTATATGCCTGACAAACTGCTGCCGTACCTTAGTGATTATATTGTACATTGTAATTCCTATAAGGTGACCGTTTATATGAATCTCTGCCCCCTCGCCCTTACGGCAGCTGTCATCCTGCTGCCCGGGTACCAGGACTCGGCTTCGCGTGACTTCGCCCTGCTGGGCCGGTATCCTGCCCCTTAACCGGCTGTAACGCTGCTCGCCCTGTCTGCCAGATCCAGCTACGAGGGGGAGCCCCGGGCCGCTGCCTTCCGCTCACCCAGCATGTCACGCCGGAGCCTGCGCCTGCACACGCCGGGGGGGCGCTATGGCGACGACAGCCTGGCCGACCTCTCCCTCAGTTACTGCGGGGAAACCAGGTACGGAACTCGACCTGGCAGCTTACGTCACTTTATAACAAGACAAAATAAGCTCATGAGATTCTGGGAACTCGATGCTTAAAAAGATGCCATGTTGAAGAGACGTTGATATTTTTATGCACCATTTATGCAGCATTGGGGTATGGTTTACCTGTCCGTTTTATGGGTGATGGGGGAAACTTTACATTGTGGTGTACATTGATTTCAGTTTAATTGGCTTGAGGGGGTTGTTTGCACAAAATTGCATATGGACGCCCAGGGAGATCCTAGGACGTCCTTCTGGTGTGTCAGGCCTTGCTCTGGTGATGGTTGTTGAGAAGAGGCAGCACATTGTCTAACCCGGTTGCTGTTGAATATTTCTTTATAACGCCCGTGTTGGTTATTGGAGGGGTCGTCTGGTGATTAGGGTCTCCTAACTGCCCTTTTCACCTTGTCTCCCAGGACGGTACGGAGCCGCAAAGAGCAGCAGCATCAGAGCTCGCAGTCTGTCCTGCTCATGCCACACAGGTCCCTGCCAGGCTCTGCGCTGCACACACAGGGCAGTGTGCACAGCTGCGCAGCCAGCAACGCCTCCCTGCTCTCCAGCCTGCTGGACGAATCCTGCGTCCAGGAGCGAACGCTGTTCGACAGCTTCTGGGGTGAGAGGCGCCGCAGCCTGGCTGGGTGCTAATGTACAGCTCTGAGTTTTAAACTCCTTTACAATCATCCTGACTAGTTGTGGGGGGGGGGGGGGGGGGTGGGGGGGTAGGTTGTCGATGGACTACTGCTCTGCTGTAGTCTGCTTTGTCATCATGTCTGCTGTGGGATGTTTGTTTTTTTTTTCTTTCTTTCAATTTTTGCTCTGATTTGTCTTCTCTCTGTGATAGGTGAGGATGACGATGTAGAGATCAGAGGTAATTTTGTGGTACTTTTAAAAAAATTTTAATTTTAATCCTTCGCAGTCAGCTCAGTGAAATGGTGACTAGATGCGACTTCTTTTTCACTTGTTTGCGGTTTCCTCTTATGAAGCAGTGTTGATGTCTGGCCTCTTCCTGTTTGCTTTGCAGACCGCGGCCTGCTGGACCAGCCTGACATTCACACAGCGCAGACGCAGACCTCCATGCTGATTGGCCACTTTGGTGATGACTGCGCCGTGCAGAGAGAAAGGCAGGATATTCTCTCTGCCCACTCCCCCTCCCTTCACTCTGCCCACACCCATGAGGACACTGCAGCCTCTGCCCCCGGCCCCCCCGCTTCTACGCTGTACTGCCGGAAACACAAGCCAGGTCCGTGCGAGTCTCACTCACTTGGCTAAATCTATTCCAAGCCGCCTGCTCTGTCTGTGTTAGTTGGATAAAATTATCTTTCTTGAACAGTTCAGGTTAAGACACCAGAGACATAAACCAGAAACCATCAGGTTAAGTCTGAGCCGTGTGATATTTTTCCTTGGAGGTTCTCCAGCATCAAGCATTTGCGTAGGGCATTGCGGCCCCCCCCTGGCCCCCTCGGGGTCCCTGTACTGAGGGCACGTCTCTGCTAGCTGTGCCCTCTGACCTTGGCTGTGACGCGTCTCTCCAGGTGTCCTGGCGTCGTCCTCGGATGCCTGTCTGCGGCGTGGCAGGTGGCTGGCCGTCTCGGCCGCCTCCGTGCTGACGCTGCTGGTGCAGACCGTTTTGCTGAAGGTGCAGACAGAAGGCAAAGGTAGCGGTGACCATCCCCTCTGTCCAGCAGCCCCCTCCCTCCTGCCCTTTGTCCCTGACGGGTGTGGGCTGCCTCTCTGGGATGGTGCCTGGTGCCTGCACTTGATTTGAATCCTCTGCTTGTGTTCCTCATTAAGTAGGTTATGTAAGTGCATGGTCACAAGCTCGCTGTCATCGTGTGTGTGTGTGCACACACGTTCACGCTCGTGCTGTATGACTGTCGAGGTCCAGCTGCCTTGAGCCTTTCCTTTCACTGGGATGCTTCTTACACTCTGGGCCCCCCCCCCCTTATCTGCTTCACATGTCCTCATTTCCTTCCACCAGGGAGTTTTTGGTGACGGGGTGATCTTAAGCATCCATGTCCTGCGTGAGGTTTGCGGGGGTGGGGGGTGCTAATGTGGGGCCGTCTGCTGCTGCACACGCTTCAGGAGTCCTGGGCTCCCTCTGCCGTGCCTCCCTGTGGTACAGCAAGAGCGCCGCCGCCTCCGCCGTGTCCCTCGCCTCCCGCCTCGCCTCCCGCCTCGCATGGGGAGCAGAGCTGAAGGCCCCTCGGCACGGTGCCATTGCACAGGAGGGAGGTACGGGCCCTTGCGCCGTGCTGATGTGTGTGTGTGTGTGTGTGTGTGTGTAGGAGAGATACGGCTGCCTCAGGTTGCTTGCACCCGCTTTCTGTGCTCACAAGGTGCCATTGTGACGGTCACAGAAGCCGTTGTGGCAGACTGCAGCAGGTGACGTGTGGGACTGACTTCCAAAGACTCTGTCCTCACGATCAGCTGTTTCCCCTAACAGGACGTTAAAGGGCTTTTTTATCACCAGTATTTTTTTTTGCTTTTTGATCTGGTCGTGTTTGTTTTTCGACATGCTTGCTTGTTTCACTCATAAACAAATGGCCCTGTTTTGTATGGCTGTTGCCGTGGTGACCATGTAAATCCAGGCAATCT